>NC_060269.1:97212666-97580470 GCF_021613505.1 Equus quagga
TTAATTTAATTCATCTGTCAGATAATGTCTACCACAAAGTTTAAGAAATTACCTCAGTTATTTTTAATGACTTTAGCCTAAGAGTTCCCACAAAATAAAACAAGATTCCTGTTTCTAAATGACCTCTCTCCAGACTGCTTTTTCCCCCCTAGGCTGAGCATAAGCAATCACTTGTCTTCAGCAAATACACACAGAATTGCCCAATAAATACAGATTGCCATGGAAACCAAACCAAAAGAGAATAAAAAGATAAGGCTGAATATTAAGGATTTGTTTGGTCTTAGTGACTGTTTTTTCAGATCTGAAATTCTTTGGTCTAGGAAAATGTGAACCACAGTTTCTTTACAGAGATATACCAGGGGACTCCTAAAGCCATCCCTAACCTTAAGTTTTTGTGCATTTTAGTAGTTTTTCACCAGCCCCTCTTCTGTTTCTTTTTCTCTCATCCAGGAGCTCATAAAAGAGCAATTGCAAATGACCCCTGGTGGCAGCATGCGTTGCTGCGAGCGGCGTGGTGGGTGGGTAAGGGATTGGGAGCCTGACAGAATTGGATGTGCATCTCAGCTCGCTGGTGACATTTTCTCATTGGTGTTTGACACTGGAGACTCTTATTACATAAGGGTCTCTCGACAATTTATTTTGTAAGTTGAAAAGCTCTCATTTTGTCTTTACAAGATGAAGAGTGCTTCAAGGACCAGTGCAGTTTTCTCTGCACATCTATTGCTCGTGTTCAAATCTGAGACTTCTTTCCTGTTAGTAAGCATGATTTGCTTGGTGCTATAGTTAAAATATTCTGACACAAGTAATTCAGAGTGACAAAAATTCCCATCTATTTCTCCACAACTCAGAAAATTCTCAGGAAATTCATCCTCACTGATTTGGAAATGACCAAGGGACATTATTACCAGTGGTAATATTATTATGCCAATTAGCCAAGGATTGTTCCCTGAGGTTCCCAGAAGGCAGTTTTTACTGGAGCTCAGGGAGACCCCACGGAGCGAGGCTGGAATCAGAAATTGTGTGTTTGAGTTTCAGTTTATGGAATTCGTTAGCTAAGTGAACTTGGACAGGTACTCATGCTTTTTGAGTCTCAATTTCCTTAAAAGCCATAGAATAATTTCTAGATTCCTCATTGGACTGCTGTGAGATTTCTTTTTTCCCAATAGAAGCTAATATTCACGGAGCACTTATTATGTGGCAACAGTTGTCTAACGCTTCATGTAGGAACTCATCGAATCCTCCCAACAGCCCTGTGCACAGGTCCTTAGAGTTATCTTGAAGAGGAGCTGAAGGACGCGAGATGAACATCTTGCCCGGGATCACACAGCTAGTCAAGTGGCAAATCCAGGATCCAAACGCGGGAAGTCTGGCTCCAGGCTATTACTATCACTAGAAAATATTTATTAAGTACTTACTAATGTCCTAGATACCGTATTAAGCACTTTACAAATAAGACCTTCTTTGTCCGTCATAAGAACTCTGTGGCATAGGTACTATTACTGTCCCTTTGTGCAGAGAAGAAAACGGGTTCAGAATCTGGGCTCAAAGAACTTGCCCGAGGTCCTCTAATTCACAGGCAGGAAACATTCCTTTTGCTGACACTATTCTCCTTCCACTGCTCACCCTCTCCCTCACCTGCCTAAATTCTCACCATTCTTCAAGTCTCAATTTAAACGTTGTTTCTTCTAGTAGTCTTCCCCGATACTAGGCAAATTTGGACAAAAATGGACTGAGATAGTTCAAAACTAAAAAATTCTCTGGGTACCCAATTTTTATAAGCAGGAAGGAAGCAGTCCAAGAAGGCTACTTAGGTGCAAATTCACACAAAAAATGAAGGACGTCTCAGATGGTGGATGCAAGAGTATAGGGAGTGGAACCAAAAGATGTAATAAACAATGGACAAGGTAACCACTCCTTGGGAGCAGAACTGCATTCTGATCTGAGAGCTTTCCTTTTAGCCACAGGAGGGAAATCTAACGATATTTACTCAGTTGGATTACAGAATTCCTAGAAAAGTGAATGCTGTCTTGTTCTGTTTCTTCCCTTTTTGAACAAGAGTCTCTGTTACGGTTATTTTGTCCTGGTTTCTTCATTGCATGTTAGGTGTGTGAAGAGCAGATGTCTTCTCATAAGTTTGGAGGTCTCCAGATGAAGAGGCGGTACACCCAAGATGCCACACTCCAGGATTCCATCCATATTTGAACAAGATATAAATTGCAAGATATGAAATCTTGAGACTGATACCATATTGGATCAGACTTTGGAAACAGTCTTGGGGAAATCGGTGTATGTTGCTTTGTGAGGAATAGAAATAGTTGTGTCCAGAGGGCGGACCATGGTAGATTGGAACAAAATGGCCACAATATTTAGCAGTTCCTCCTATTAAGAGGTGGAATCTGTTTCTCCACCCTTAAAAGTAGACTTACCTATGTGATTTGCTTTGGCTGATAGGCACTAGAAAACATGATACAAGCAGAGACAAAAAATTCTTGTGCATTGGGATTTGCTCTTTCTTGGTCTAGAAATCTTCCATGTGAGAAAGCCTGGACGAACTTCCTATAGGATAAAATTTGAGGCGAAGAAAGTCCCCATCAAGCTCTGATAACCCAGAGAATCATGAGCTAAATGAAATGGTTGTTGTCTTAAACGATTAAGTTTTGAGGTGATTTGTTGCAACAAATCTCACTGATATGGGTTGGATTTGCACAGACAGCAGGTAGAAAGAAGGGAGGTCCATTTTTATCTTCCAATAATAGAGCATGAAGGGAGTAGCACATATTAAGACAATACAGGAAATCTATGCGCTCCAGCAGCTTCTCTCTCCACCTTCTGGATTTAACTAACACACATTACAAACAGCCACACAAGTCCAGAAGGTACAGAGGTTTCTAAGTGCAATAATCAGGGCTTCCAGTGAGGATTATGCTGTGAGACGATCGTTTAGAAAAAAGCTAAGATACCAAACCGACTGATGATCACCCCCATGAAATAGTCAAGAGACAAACTTAGACAGTGTGCTGAATGAAGCAATAAGGAGCAATTTCATTCATTCATTCAACATTTACTTAGGTGTTTACTGCATGCCGTATCTGGGCAAAGGAAAACACTATGTGATTCCCTTAGGGTGTTGTCATTGCAACTTCAAAGTTTGCTTTCGAAGTCATTTGCGTACTTGGAAGCTCTAACTAAAAGGCTCAATAATTAGGAAATAATTCAATTAAATTGACTTGTCTTAATAAAAATTTCACATGAATAATTTTTTAGGTGACCCTCAAACACTGTGAACTCTTTGGAAGACAGACATCAGGGAAATAAATGTTATGCCTTGCTAATCTTAAGTGCACTTGCAATATGGTGTCCAATATGAAGGAAATGCTTTTATCTGATTTTTGCAATTTATTGTCCTTTTCTGTTTTTGAGGTTGAGGAGGCATTATAGTTGTTCATAACTTTTTTTCTTTCTGATGTAGATTTCTTTCTTTATTCCCATTGAAAGAACTCTAAGCATTAGGCAAAATTAATTACACTAGTCTTAAAATTTCTTCACATGTAGAGTCTGATTCATTTAAATCACTTTTTAAAATAAACTTTAGGGGCCAGGCCAGTGGCATAGGGGTTGTGTTTGCTTTGGCAGTACGGGGTTCGGGGGTTTGGATCCTGGGGGTGGACCTACACACCGCTCATTGGGCCATATATATATGTATATAAATATATATAATATATAATAATAATATAATAAATATTAAATATTATAATATATAATATAAAAATATATATAACTAATATATTATATAATACATATATATTATAATATAGAAATATATAGATTTATATATTTTATTTATTTAACTATATATTTGTTATATTCATATTCTTATTTATTTATATTATCATGTATAAATCACTTCTATAAACCTCATTTTAACTTGGCACGTGCTCTCTCTCTGTCCCTGTCCCTGTCTTCGCTTCTCTCTCTTCTCTCTCTTTCTGTTTCCATTTTTTAAATTTATTATGATCTAAAGATAGGAAAGGACATGTGATGTCAAATTTTGCTGTTTGAAGGCAAATTAATTCTCCCTGGAGCCTAGCCAGTGTTTCTCAAATGTTAGCGTGCAAAAGAACAACCCAGAGAGCCTGTTAAAATGATAAATTCCTCCTCTACTGTGGACTGAATTGTGTCCCACAAAATTCTTATGTTGAAGCCCGAACCCCCAGTGGGACTGAATTTGAAGATAGAGCTTTTAGGAAGTCATTAAGGGTAAATGAGATCATAAGGGTGGGATCCTCATTCAATAAGACTGATGGTTTTATAAGAAAAGGAAGAGAGAGAGAGATCGCGCTCTACAGGCAAGCGTCTAGGAAGGGTATTGTGAGGACCTGGGGAGAGGGCAGCCGTCTGCCAGGCAGGAAGAGAGCTCTCACCAGAAGCTGAGCTGGCCAGCACCTTGATCGTAGACTTGCCAGCCTCCAGAACTACGAGGAAATAAATTTCTCTTGTTGAAGCCACCCAGTTTGTGGGATGTTGTCATGGCAGCCTGAGCTAGGACATTCTCTGTGAACCACCACCCCCTCCTCCCAGCCAACATTTTGATTTTTTAGGTAAACGAAGGGGCGTGTTAGGATTCTTCATGTTAACAAACGCCTCCAGAGATACTAATGGAGTTCTTTGAGGGCTTTCCTTTGAAAAGCAGTGACCCTAAGTGAGGAGGAAGAGCATTTGTCATATTGTTTCCTGAGGGCAGGTAGCTGTTCTGATAGAGGTATTCCCCCCCCCCCCCCCCCCCCCCCCAGTGGCTTATTATACTATTCGGACATTTATACCCACTGTTTTTGATAAAAGGGGTATAGAGATCAGAAATTTCCAACACAAAAACTACTTTACCATAAGAAAAAAAATATATTTTCTAGTATATTTGAGATTTATGCTCAGAGTTAGGTTTTGCATTTTAGCATTTGAGTAGATACAAGATCCCACTTGTTTTCCTACACGGTATGGAGTGTTTAGGACACAGCATTTTGGGGCTGGAAGGGAACTGAGAGATCATCAGCTCTAGACTTCTTTTTCCTTACTGTACAGAAAAGAAACTAGGGGTCCATAGAGGATTGGATTGTCCAAATTCACATGCTTATCGGTGCTGGAGCTAGATCTGAAAAAGAATTTTCTAACTGGGAATTGTTCCATCAACACAGACACAATTTAACATAATTGGCTTAAGTAGATTATTGTGAAATGGACAATTTTGGATTATTCTTTCTATTTTCATATTTTTACGTTAAGGTACAATTGCACCTGGGTTTTTAGGATTATAGCTTTTTTTTAGTTATAAAAGTAGATGGTATAAAATATTAATGTTTCTCATTTGAAGGTCTGTGTTTAAGCTATTTTTAAGTTGACTATTAAAAATATTAAAAGTGGGGGGCTAGCCCTGTGGTTGAGTGGTTAAAGTTCTGCACAACTTGCTTCAGTGGCCAGGGGTTTGCAGGTTCGGATCCCGGGTGTGGACCTACTCTCCTCATCAGCCACAGTGTGGCAGTATCCCACATAGAAAGTAGAGAAAGATTGACACAGACGTTAGCTCAGGGCTAATCTTCCTCAAGCTAAAAAAGAGAGGAGGATTGGCAACAGATGTTAGCTCAGGGGGAATCGTCCTCACAAAAAAAAAGATTAAAAGTGGCATTTAGCTCTTGGCTTGGCCAAGCTTAATCTGAGTATATTCAGTAAAGTCAGCTTCTTCTATGATATAGACAACTAGGCGTAGAAGGATGCAAACTGAGAAAGTGAAGTGGGAGGGCAAGGCCTCATGACAGGGGTGTTCCTGGGGAAAACCTTGCTTAACTAATCGTAGGCAATATTGTGATGATACATAATGAGACACAATTCATATCCTTTTTAGGATGCTTCCTAAAATGCAACTAGCTGGCAGAAGACAGAGCACTTGGGTTGAATGTTTCACAGAGCTAAAGGTGCACTAATTCTGGATGAGACTCCAGCTGGGAGGTACCATTTTTCTGGTCGTTTAAAGATCTCTGGACTAGATTTGAGTCTTGGCTTTGCCCTTTACTGCTGGTGTGACCTTGAGCAAGGCACTTTACTTCTTTTGTCCATGGTTTCGTTATCTGTAAATTGAGCACGCTGGTTTCAATATCATTAAATGACGGATTGTCATTTCTGGACCATCACTAAAAAATATCACCAAAAGCTAATTCATTTATCCTCTTTTTCGGTTTGTTTCCATTCTGGAACTTCAACTTGGCTTTTGGAATACTTAGTTATTAGAACTGGGGTAGAATTTCAGGCCATTCACATTCTAACTGTTATTTTACGATCTACTGGAGGCCGTTTCGTGAGTGAAGTGCTCGGGCCTACAGAGCTGGCATCTTTAAGCTGGAAAAGAGCTGGCATCTCAAGAGATGGTATCTCATGTCATGGCTGTGTACCAGTGGGCTGTGTGTGTGTGTGTATGTGTGCACATGTGTGCGCTTGTCTGTGTGCACATGTGTGTGAGGAGGAATCTTTGAATAGGATTTGGAAGCAGATCTTTTATATATCTATATCTATTTCTCTCTCTCGCTTTATATATATATCTATATCAATTTCTATTATCCTATATATTTCTATGTATCTATCTATGTAGACAGATCTATGTCTCTGGAGAGACATATAGATATAGATAGATATAGGAATGTATATATTTAAACATAAATATATATTATAGGCCATTATTATTAATATATTTGCTAGTATATATATTAAATATAAACATTAATTTCTCCTCTTAGGATAGATGTGTCCATCCCTTCCATCTGTCTATCTGTCTGTCTATATCGCAGGAGGAGAAAAGCATAGATCAGAATGATGGACATGCCCCTCTCCAGGACGTGTCACCCTAGGGCAGGTGGGCAGGAATCTTTTCTACCTTTGTGTTGTAGAGACGTGATTAACTCATAAACATGCCTGACTTTTCCTTTGCTCCTGCCTGCCTCTCCTGCTCTCTGACGAGCTTCCAGCCCCGCTGGGCTGGCTGTTCGGGCTTTTGTGATGAGAGATCCAGAGGACATGGAGCAGGAGAAGGAGGACAAGACAGCACTGAGCCGGGGAAGGGGTTTTCCAGGGAGCTTGGGTAAAAGAAGCGCATCAGACACGCTGTGAGAGAAGAGGCTGGGGGAAAAGGGGAGCACTGAGAAACACCGTCACGGTCGGTTCCTGGAGTCCCTTCCCATGGTTGGAGAAATCCAGTTACTTCAAAACCCCTTTTTGTTTCTGGACTCTGTTTTGAGTGGCAATGCTGCTTGGTGACTGAACCACATGATTAATGGCTCAGTAAGTGTCACGATAGTTTCCAGTCTGCGAGGAGAAACAGAGAGCCTGCCCGGGAAAGTGTTAAGGAGAACTTTGGACTGGGTCATTTTGCTCCTTGAAGGCAGCATTAAGGCTCTTGATATGATGTTTAAAAGACAGGGGGTCGTACTCCAGGGGCACAGATCAGAAACGCCACAAGGACCCAGCCTATTTCTGTGCCTACTGTGTAGAAGGCTCAGTAGACATCTCTTTGGAATGAATAAGTGTTGAATAAACAGGAGAGTCTGTACATGCAGGGTCTGTTTTAGGTCACTGATTTATACTTAGTGAGAGGGGTTATTTTAGAGCATGCTTCTCTGGATCAGTCCTGGCCAAATGTATCCTAAATTTCTTGAGAGGGAGAAGCAGTAAGGTACATAAGGAGTTGAGAAAAATATTGAAACTGTGGGGACCTGGAATTGGCCACCCCAAGATATGTCTCTTTGGCATCAGGATTATTTGAGGCTGATTGCTTTTGATAAACTGGGACAGGGAAGGAGGCTCTGAGGAATGGAACTTGCCCTTCCTTAGGACACTTACATTTGTAAAGTAAATCTCTATCTGTAAAAGGTGTCTCCCTCTCTATACCAGGAAGAAGAAAGGCGATTACCTTCTCTCTAGAAACTCTTAGTCAATAGCAAAGGCAAGGACTTAAATCTGCATTTTATTGTGCTAGTCTGGTAACCTCCTGTAACTGACTTCCCTCCCCCTCCCAACGTTGGCATTTCTTTAAGGATTAAGCATCTTTCCTTAGGCTAGGAACTGATTGCTATGCTCACCTGTGACCGCCCAGCTCCAGACAATCGACTTGCCTCCTGCTACGCCCTCTGAGATAGCCGACCACTACCTGCTGTGTCCATCAAGCACTGGGCTGACAGGGCAATCTTGTGACCATTGTGGGAGGGACATTTCAATCACATGTGAAACACCCTGTTTGGAGGTGTATAACCACTATGTGCACCCCACTTCTTCGGTGCCCTTTCTTCCTTCGGGAAGAAAGGCCCCGGGCCATGGTTCCTCATAAAGCTTTGTTTAATTTTCTCTTGCTATTCTGTCTCATGTGAATTTAATTCGTTCTCCGGCCAGATGAACCCCCATTTGGGGAGAGGAAATGTCTTCCTCCCCTACAAAACTATGTGGGAAAACAGAGGTGCTGGTTGTGGAGGTGGCTTTCTTGCAATTTACCCATCTGTAGCTTGTGACATGCTGAAGAGAGTACGAGATGAGGAAGGGACTTTGAGGGGGGCGAGCTGGGTGGTCAGTGAGCTCATCTGTAAAAAGGAAATAATACTGTCTCTCTTGCAGTGTCGTGAAAACTAGAAGTGGCAGATGTCGATGGAAAGAATTGATAGAGCCAGGCACTGTGAAATGTAAAAGCAATACATTTGATTATAACAGCTACCATTAACCATTCTCATTTTTCAATTCTTCTTAAACAAACAATGCACTGCCCCCCCAAATCCTACATCTTTCTAGCAAAATCTTATTGAGTTAATGTATGTAACAGATAAGAGCTGAAGAGTGGGGACCCTAGACTGCCCCTAGGGCTTGTGCTTGGAGCCCTCCAAACTCCTCAGAGAAGCATGGAAATGCCTGAGCTGGTCCACCACCTCATTTACCGCTGTGAGAACCAACTGCCAGATGCAGCCATGATTTACTGACTGAGAAACCTAGTTCTCTTTATTTTTTGAGGAATATTGGCCCTGAGCTAACATCTGCTGCCAATCCTCCTGTTTTTCCTGAGGCAGACTGGCCCTGAACTAACATCTGTGTCATCTTCCTCTATTTTATATGTGGGATGCTTGCCACAGCATGGCTTGATAAACAGTGCCATGTCCACTCCTGGGATTCGAACTGGCAAACCCCAGGCCACCAAAGCCAAAGGTGTGAACTTAACTGCTGCGCAACTGGCCTGGTCCTGCCTAGTTCTCTTTTGCAGCATCTCTCGTAAGCCAGTGAAATTGGTTTTTCTCAGAGCAGGGTAAAAAAACATTGTTACGTGATTGAGATTTCTCTGATCCCAAGAAAAATGCTTAACCTTTTCTGTTTTCTTTTTCCTCACTTCACTTAGCTGTTTCTCTTCTCACCCTGCCTTGCTTCCTTTAATAATTAGCTTTGGAAGGAAATAACTCACATGGTGAAAATGATCTAGAAACTCAGATTTAAAAAAAAGTTCCAGCCAACATGGATATGTGTGATTCACAGTTGCTTTAAGCCCACAGAAACTTGTTTGGGCAAATTAATAACAACTTTTAATAAACAGACTATACCGTCCACTGCTAAAAATATTCCAGTCAGGCTTTACTTGAAAAGGAAGATATGATAGGAATCTATCCCCATGGCAACAGTACTTTTAGGAGTAGTTTACGCTATGACAATGATCTGTGACAGTTTTTGAGGGTGTTTCAGTTTCACAACTACCTAGGGAGGTGAGAGGGAAGAAATAGAAAAGACACAGGGCTGAGCACGTGGATTTTGAATTATCAGCTGGGCGAGCCTTCCCTTAATTGTATTCAGAGGTGAACCCAATGGTGCCTGTGATGATAAAGCTGAAATCCCTCAGAAAGGTAAATTCCATTTCTCCATATGTAAGCTGCCAAACCTTGTGGATTACTCTCTACTTGAATAGGAAACCACATGCAAGGGCTTGATAAGAATGATAAAGATTTATAGTTATTTAGAATTCATCTTGAGTCAAAACAAGTTTCCTTAGGCCACCTCGCAAGTCAAAGGGAGACTAAGAATTAAATTAGTCTCCGTTAAAAAGATGTTGCTGTGGGGCTAGCCTGGTGGCGTAGTGGTTAAGTTCATACACTCTGCTTTGGCAGCCTGTAGTTAAAGGGTTTGGATCCGGGGTAACATACTGCTCATCAAGCCATGCTGTGGCAGCATCCCATGTACAAAATAGAGGAAGATTGGCACAGATGTTAGCTTAGGGCCAGTCTTCCTCACCAAAAAAAAAAAAGATATTGCTGTATAAATGGCAGGTTTTATTAGAGACTGTCTTTCAGTGCTGGCTCACTCGGTTTCACTGTGAAAGAGACCTTAATAAGCCATGTGATAAGGTGCCCCTGATGACTCTCTAGAGGAGTCATTGGAGGAAAGAGGGAAACTCACTTTGTGCAGTCAGGCTCTTAGCTAGAAAATCTGGGACCAGGTCTGTGACTCGGTCTATGCAAAGGAGGTGACTTTGACAGTAAGTGAGCACTGAAGCAAATAAACTGGGGCCCACGCTTCCATTTTAGAAGATAAATACAAATTAACTGCAATTTAAAGTGCTCCCTTTATTGCTATTGTTTCCTGATTTTGAAGGGGACTATCACTTGTCAAAAATGTCAAGATGTACCGAAAAGCATAAGACAAGGAAAAAATCATCCATTATCACCAGCCAGAGGTGATGTGAAACTGATTTTGACGTTTTTCTGATGCATTAGAGTCAGGCTTTCGGAAGGGAAAGTTATCTTTAAAGGTCAGGTCGCTGGCCTCTCGGTTTTACAGACGAGAACCGTGCTCAGGCGGGGTGAGTCTGTGCTGAGCCCACACAACCAGCGGCACCCAAATTCACAGACGGCTCATCCGGGCTGTCTGCCCAGCATCATCTGCCTCTCGTGTTCAATTATTTTGTCTTTCAATCATTTCAGGGAAATCATTAGATCTTCCAATCCTGAAGATTTCTCCGAGAACAACAGCTTGCAGAAAGCAAACCCACGTTGCGAGTTCCAGACGAAGCCCCAACTGTTCCAACTGTGATTACCTAAACGCGTTTTAGAACTTGGACAGAGACTTTAGGACAATACTAATTAATAGTAAAGCTGGGCCAAAAAAGTTATTCTCATCAAAAGTACATTTATTTTTTTCTCTAGCCATGTGCTTTATCTCCCTATTTTGGTATTCGAGAGAGAGGGGAGGGAGTTAAGCAGTAAATTAGCCTTTAATCCCTATCCTGGGTGATGGCACCGGAGCATTCCTAACTGGTAGGGAGCGTCTCAGGACACACAAACCCAGGAACATTTCAGATGCTCACAATTCTAGGAACTCTTATTTTGGAGGCTCCATTCTTCACCATATCAAATATATTAAAACACACCCACTTTGCGTATTACACATTATTTAGGGCTGTAAAACTTATGAAAGGACTTTTAGAAAGTTGTGCACTTACGATATAAATTTTAAATTGTTTATTCGAGAGTTGAAGTGCGGATGACACGTTGGCATATGTGTTAGTTTCCTATAGCTGCTGTAAGAAACTGGGTGCTTAAAACACTAGAAATGTAACCTCTCCCACTTGTGGAGACCAGAGTCCAAGACCTATTTCATTGGTTCAAAAACAATATGTTGGCAGGGTCAGGCTCCCTTTGGAGGCTCTACAGGAGAATTTGTTCCTTGCTTCTTCCAGCTTCTGGAGGCTGCCAGCATTGCTTGGCTTGTGGCCACATTACTCCAACCTATGCCTCCATTGTCACATTGCTTTCTTCTCTGGGTGCATAATCTCCTTCTGTCTCTCTCTTACAAGGACATTTGTGACGGCATTTAAGGTCCAACCAGATAGGCCGGGATTCTCTTCATACCACAGAAGCTTTCACTTACTCTTATCTGCAAAGATCCTTTTTCTGAATGAGGTAACATGTATAGACTTATAGAGATTAGGATCTGATATCTTTGGGGCCACCATTCAGCCCACTACATATGATATTGCATTTTGCAGTTATTTAACCAAACTTTTTTTAAAGAATTTTGATTTAGTAAGACTTTTATTTATTTATTTATTCATATTTTTTGTTTGTTTTAGTTTTTGGTGAGGAAGATCAGGCCTGAACTAACATCTACTGCCGATCCTCCTGTTTTTGCTGAGGAAGATTGGCCCTGAGCTAACATGTGTGCCCATCTTCCTCTATTTTATATGTGGGATGCCTGCCACAACATGGTTGGATAAGCAGTGGGTAGGTCCACACCCGGGATCTGAACCAGTGAACCCTGGGCTGCTGAAGTAGAGCGTGCCAACTTAACCACTATGCCACTGGGCCAGCCGCATGATTTTTATTTTTGTGTGTTGGTGTCAATATATTTTTTCCAATTTCAAACCTTCTTGTGGGCCTTCAGAAGCCTGTAGCTCTCTGGGCACCTTGCTCATACTGGGTAAAAGCCCAGGAGAGAGATTTTCTCCCTATCTATAGCCGGGTTAGTTGACAGAACTCCTCTCATTGTAACTGAAACGGGAGCAGGCATTTTTCTAAAGGGCATTTTGCTAGGAAGCATTGGCAAAGGAGGAGATTCCTTTCTACAGGATCCTTGGACGTCATGTTTCTGCAGCAGCAAATAAGAGAATTACAGAGAGTGAAGCACTTGATGTTAACCGAAGTCCAGGCAGAGAACCACTACACATTAAACCCCAAACATTGAGCAAGGCCGGCATTTGCCAGCTCTCAGGGACTTAACAGCGCCAGCCACTAGGCGCCGTGCTTGGTCCTTTTTAAGAATTCGTTCTAACATTCACAACATCTCTTCAAGTGAGGTATAGTCTTCACTTTACAGATGAGGAAATCAGGTTCAGAGAGGCTGAGTCACTGGTCCAAAGTCACTCAGTAAGTGGGTAGCAGAGTCAGAATTTGAACCCTAGTCTGTCTAGCCACAAAGTTCCAGTTTTTCTTCTATATTCTGTGCTGTATCATTTCAGAAACAAGGAAAAAAGTACATAAAACATATGACAAAGAAGTAAAAAGTGTAGCCTAAAGGACAACAGAATTAGAACCCGGGACAGAGACTTGACCTCTGTCACTCCAAATCAGTCTTCACATCTATCCTGGGAGGATGGGAACAACAGTTAACACCATTACTTGAACTATGTGCGTGTGTGTGTGTCTGTGTGTGTGTGTGTATTGCTGTTTGGTAAACTGTATATAATTGATTTCATAGTATGGGTTCTAATCCGTGCAACTAAACCTCTTTTGTGATCTTGAGTCTGAGTGTCTTGAATTAAAAAGAACTTCCTCAGATAGTGTTAATACCGAAACTTGATAGAGTCAATTAACATGGAGCTTCCTTAGCCTGTGCCCAGAGTGGATGGACCAGAGAACTCTTGCAGAAGTATTTCCCAATGTTGGTGCTTCCTTCAATAATTCTACTTCTGTCTGTTCTATTGTGTGTAACATCGTTTATTCAATATTCTTTCACTGTTCGCATTTTTCATTTACGTCTGTTTTATAAGGCAACTTTGTCACATAATTGGAAAATTGGTATCACCTACTAGAAGTGGAAGGTAAACAATAAATGCTAATGCAATGAAAAGGAAAGAATATTTCTAAATTCTGACTAGACAGTGTTAGCTGCCCAAGGGACAGTCTCGGGCTTGCTCTGTTATTGTTAGGAAGGAGATTAGCAAGTGGCAGAACGTTTCTCAGCAGCTGATTCAGTGTGATCCTGGGTGTGTATGTGAACCACCTGAACACATCTTCCGACCCTCCATGACTCTCCTCCCTTCTTGTGGTCTAAGGCCTGACATTGAGATGTCCTGCTATGTGCTGCTTTGACATCTGAAAGAGGGAGGGCCTTGAGTGGCCTGACCACAAGCTCCCCTCTCCCACTCTACTCTGTGGATAAAGTCCCCTGGCCAAACAACCCTCCTCATCACAGTGACCAGGCACAGGGCCTGCTTATCCCTAAATAGTAGGCTTCAGTTAAAATGGTAAAAGTTGTGCAATGTGGTGGTTAAGAGCACAGGATCTAGAAGCTCAGGAATCAGACTGCCTGGCTTCAGTTGCTAACCACTTATTTGCTGTGTGAGTTTAGGTACGTTGCTGAACCTCCCTGAGCCTCAGTTTCCTCACTAACAGTACCTTCTTCATGGGACTGGGGTGAAACTTTACATACAAAGAATTTAGAATAGTACCTGGTACGCAGTAAGTGTTTAGTAAACGCGAGCTACTATTATTAGAGAAGAAGAATCCACTACACCTTTAAGACCTGGACTCGTATTGACTTTTTAAACTTGATCCAAGTAGTAAGAAGCTGAGGAACAAGGACACTGAAGATACATATTTTGATGGGAATGTGGACACGGATACCATCCAAAGCTGATGTGGGTCTTAGGGGAGGCTTGTAGCAGCATGGATGCTCTGGGTCCCCAGTGAGGGAAGAAGAAATACAAACAAGGCAGGAAAGAAGAGTGGAAATAAGCTTCACTGCTCCATCTCTCTCTCTCTCTTTTTTTTTTTTTGAGGAAGATTGACCCTGAGCTAACATCTGCTGCTAATTCTCCTCTTTTTTTGCTGAGGAAGACTGGCCCTGAGCTGACATCTGTGCCCATCTCCCTCTACTTTATATGTGGGATGCTGCCACAGCATGGCTTGATAAGCTGTGTGTAGGTTGGCAGCCGGGATTCAAGCTGGTGAACGCCAGGCTGCTGAAGTGCTGCACCACCAGTCTGGCCCCTTCAGTGTTCCTGTTTTTGAGGAGGGTGGCTTGTCATTCCACACGTTGGGTGCTCAGGAAGCACTGTTGCTTGGCAGTGTGAGAGGTTGACAGGACCTTGTGTTCCCTTCCTTTCCCGGAGCACTCTTGTGTCTTCCCTTGCTCTGGTTCCTTCTGAATATATCTATTTCTGTTGATTTCTAAGCTCCTTGAGGGCACAAACTATGCCTTTTCACCTTTTTTTATTCCCTACTGAGTGTAGCACAGTGGCACAAAGAATGGAGGTGATTGAATATATATTGAATTAATTACTTTGGGTGCTAGTAAGAGCACAAATTGAGCTGCCGTCATAAAGAAACTCAAAAATACAGTGGCTCAAACAAAATAGTTTATTTTTTTCTCTTATAACACCCCTGAAGTAGGTGGTTTTGCTCCATGATGTCATTCAAGAAGCCAAGATCCCTTATCTGTGGCTTTACTGGCCCCTAGGAATTTGTCTTCATCTGCGTGGTCAAAGTTGATCAGTTCAAAGGAAGAGGACAGGGCAGTGGAGGGCGTGCGGCTTCCTCTGAGGAATGACTTCCACTCACACCCCACGTGTCAACTGTTAGTTACGTGACTGCACCTAGATGGGAGACGCAGTCTATAGACGGGCAGCCATTTGCTCAGCTAGTACTCAGGAATAAAAGAGAAGAAATGGGAGACAATTCCCAGTGTTTGCACATTTTGTTAATTCTAGAACATTTCCTCAATATCTGCTGTGTGTTCCTGAGTGCTTCCTAAGAATGGAGACTAGGTGGCAGGGAGAGGATGGAATCTTGGCTCCAGCCCTCTGCTGTCATGGGGACGCTTTGTGTGCCCTCTGAACCAGGCCCTCTGTCTGTGACCGACCCCTCAGTTTCCTAGGAAGCCACAGGTCTTTGGGAGATTTTTGGCTTGAGGCCAAATGGCCAGTGTCAACTACAGCTTGAAGGCATTTTTTCTGTGGAAGAAAAATGTAAAGAGAACAGGGAGCTAGAATTACATGTAAAGCATGGTATGTTCTTTTAAAATTAAATGTGCGTGCTTTGGTTTCTGATGCAGTTCTCCCAAATATAGAAAGCATTTCAGAATTCTCTGAGAGCAACCCTAGCTTGGAATGTAAATGTCGACTTGAGAAATCATTTACAGCACCGGTAGACAGACACACAAATGCAAACGAGGCTTTCTAAGTCAGGAGTTTTCCATTTTTCCGTCATGAAAACATCTGAATTAAACCATTTGGAAGCATAAATCAAGTGATAAAACTTTTCCTGACGTGAATGTCAAAATAAATGGCAATGGAACCAGGAGTCCACGTCTGCGGACAATGCATGACTTTTCGGACAGGCAGTTGGGAATTTCAGAGTTGGAATAGCTTCTCTTTTCTTCTCCTTCTTCCTTCTTACATGGGTCATGGCAAGTCAGGTGTAATACAGACTGCCTATGTGTTGCCACAAGGACGTCATTTGCTCTTTTCTTAGGTCCTTAATCACACATTGGAATAATTGCCCTAATATAGTCTTTAAATGGGAGTGTAATTTTTGAGCTAGGAAAACCAGGAAAGAACTAGTTTCAGAATAATATTCTCATAAAATGTTATAATATGAAAAAAATCCAGCAATATTACACACACACACACACACACAGAGCACTAAACCAGCTTTAAAAAATAACCCCTCAGAAGCCCAGGGCTATGCTTTAGTTGAATTGCTTCTATATGGGTTAGAGGGTGGGGTACATGAACTGGAGTACTTCTGTTCACCCTGATATGGTGTCTCCATGAATGTTCCACGAGCACAGGCATTAAGGGAGTGTGATGGTTAATGTTATGTGTCAACATGAGTGGGCAACATGGTGCCCAGATTAAACATTGCTCCTGGGTGTGTGTGTGAGGGTGTTTCCAGATGAGATTAGCGTTTGAATTGGTGGACTCAGTAAAGTGGAGCACCCTCCCCAGTGTAGGTGGGCATTGTCCAATCTGTCAAGGGCATGAGTAGAACAAAATGTGGGGGAAGGAGAAATGTTCTCCTTTTTCCTTCCTCATTGCTGGAGCTGGGACATCTCACCTCATCTTCTCCTGTCCTTGGACTGGGATTTACATCATGGGCTTCCTTGGGTCTCAGGCCTTCAGACTTCCTGAGTCTTCGGCTCACAGATGGCCGATTGTGGGACTTCACCTCCGTAATTGTGCGAGCTAATTTCTCATAGTAAATCTTTTATGTGCATTGGTTCTGTTTCTGTGGAGACCCCTGACTAATGCAAGGGGATTGTGGGGTTTTCACAAACTCTGAAGCCTGTCATCGGGATTACAGGGCACCCACAGGCAGCTGGCCCGCTTGGTAAGCACTGCTGTATTTCCCCCAGGCAGCCCTTCCCTCTGAGGGCAGTCTCTGATGGGCAACTGGAGGAGCTGCTTGTCCAGCTCTTAGCACAGACTCTTAACATTACTGACATTTCAGATCTCCCTGGAGAAGCCTCCTCTGACTACCTTTACCTAAAGCCACTCTTTACCTTACCCCCAATGACTCTGTGACATCCCCACTTGATTGTCTTCTGTCTCTCTGCTCCCACTAAACTGTGAACTCCATGACAGCAGGGGTTGTATCTACAGGTCACAGTCAGGTCCCCTGTGTCCAGAACAGTTCCTGGCGCTTACCGGGTACACCATAACTGTCAGTTGAAGAAATGAACGATCCTTGATTAGGACTTATACATTGACTTGGTGATTTATACCTCATTAAGTCTTCAAAGAGGAAGTGTAATTTTTGTAAATAGTCAAGTTGCTATTTAGGAGGTTCAGATAATGAAGCAGAGGCTCAGAGAGTTTAGTTAATGTTCCCAAGGTCACAGAGCTGAAATTTATGGAGCTGGAATCACAGTCCACATCATGCCCCGTCTAGGACATCTTCTCTCCCATTTCCTCCAAGTTTGTCCACCAGTCTGATGAGAACCCAGTGATCTAAGGTATGTGAAATGCCTTGGAAAACATAAGGATTATGCGATAGTAATCTTTACTCTTTTTTTTGAGTATACAATATTTTCATTGGGGAAAATGGTTATTTAAATAAAGTGTTTTCAGTCTCCAAGTAGAATTACAGATGAGGTCAGGGGGCTCGTTAGAAAGAACTATATTGAGAGCATGACTTTCCACAGCAATGTAGCTTAGAGGAAAGAGCGAAGAGTGAAAATTAATATATTTGTTTCCTTTATTATCATTTAAAAAATACGTATTTTATGTTTTGAAATCATCACAAATTTACAGAAAAGTCTCTAGGAAAATACTTGCGGAGAAAAAAGAGAACATTTTTTTCCCTGAACCATTTGAGAGGAAGTTTCCACACTGATGTCCCTCGTCCCCATATATGTTAGTGTGTAGTTCTCACAAATGAGGACATTCCCCACGTGACTCCAACTGAAATGATGAAATTGACATTTATGCGTTATTTTCATCTAATTCTCAGATCCCATTCAAGTTTCTAATGTCCTCCATAGCAAAATGATTTGATAATTGACATTTTTATTTCTTTCTACATTTGCCAAAAAAACTGGAAAAGTAATCGTTGTCCAAATAAATTACAAATAATTGCTATTTTTTGTGGCAATTTAGTTTTGACATCATTGCAACTTTATACAGTCACTTAAATCACATGCAGAAGGAATAACATTCTAGTGGTTTTAATATTCCTTAATTTATTCCTCAACATAGTTTTACCATTTTTACAGAACTGAAAGAACCCACACTTACTGAGCACTTGTCTGGTTGGAACTCACGTGAGGACTTTCTTTAGATTCTCCTTAGACTGCAGAGTTTCTCTCCTCTCCTCAGAACCCTTCCACTGATGCCATAGAACGGTCTGAGCTGGGGTTTCTTACTTCTCAGGGGAAACCTGAGCAGTCCCTAGGCCCAGCCCCTTACTCCCGCACGTGTCCATCTCCCCAGCGGGTCATGTGCTCAGCCAGCAGGTTTTGAAGCAAACAGAGTATTTCACTGAACCGTGAGGTGGACTTAGCCGGGTTCTGCTCTCCAGGTGGGTAAATGGCAGGAATGCAGCTCTGTTACTTGATACTACGCCCCAAAGCTTAACATGTTTCCACTCATTCCACACTAGCAAACAGAATTCTACCGGGGAAAAAAGGATTGTGCTTTTCCTGATTATATAAATAATGTATATTAGTTGTAATTTATCTAGAGAGTTTGGAAAAGGAAGATAAATAGATAGATAAAGAAATTATTCACTACACATAACCGTAATGAATAGAAATACATTTTGTCTGTAACTTAGTTTTTTTCACTTATCATCATCACACAACATCACATAACATCCAATATGTTTCACATAACATCAGAAAATGATGTCATTAACTATTTCCTATATTATTGATATTTTATACAACAGAATTTCCCAAAGTTTATTCTAGTAAAACTGGTGCATTGAGATGGACAATGAAATAGAGTCCTGTGTTTAAGTTAGCTAAAAACAGTATATCTCCTTAAATAAAGTAAGCTATTTAATCTGGTTTAACCTGGTGTTTTCCAAACCATTTGATCACAGGACTTTTTAAAATTAAAATATATTAGTTCACTTTGATAAATACTCTTCTTTCTACAAATGTGCTTTATGGATAGAGCATTTCATCACATTATTTCAGTTGGGAATTAATTCAGATCCAAATGGCAGAAAATTCAATCACAGTGGTTCCACCAGATGAGTTTATTTTTCTCATGTAACAAGAAGTGTGGATCTGGAGCAGCTGCTCGGTGATGTCACAGGGGCTCCTTCTGTCTTCCTATTCAACCATTCTTAAATGTCATCTTCACTGTTGTAAAATGGCTGCCACACCTCCAGGTAGTGTGCACCTAGTCTAGACAAGAAAAGAAAAGAAAAGGAGTCAGCGAAAAAGAAGGAAGGGCTAAAGAGAATGGCAGCCAAGTCTTTTCCTTACAAACCAATCAAATTTCCTAGAAGTCTCATGAATAACATCCACTTGTGCCTCACGGGCCAGCTCTGGGTCACTCAGTCACCCCAAGCTGCAAACATGTCCGGGAAGGTGAGTATTTTAGCTTTTCAGCCTCCGTGATAGAGAAGGTCAAAGGTAAGGACATGGTGAATAGCATATGGCTGGATAATCCACAGTATTCACCTCTACTCAATCCTTTGGCTGCCCGACATCCACAGAGGTCCCTCTTTCTCCTCATTAAACACATTCTCCTCTTACCCAGTGGAGACCACCCCAGGGTTTCATCTAATCAGCGCATCCAACTTGAAGTTCAAGACCCTTGTGTGATATGCTGTCTCTCCATCAAGTCTGAATGTAGCTCATGCTCTAGCGACTCATAAACCAAAAGATAAATGATCTGTCTTCAACGTATACAATATACAGTGATGGAGAAAGAACTGTCATATAGAAAAATAGGATCACGGCAAACAAAGAGCCATCTCTGGCCCACAGAAAATACAAATCCTGCTGGCGAAGAATTGCAAAGACTGCCTGACCTGAAAGGGACTACACTTTTTGCTTAACCAACTGGCAGCCCCTAGTTCTGTCCCAGCGAGGATTCTCATTATTTACTGCTCTTCATGAACACAGGAAACATGCCCTTCTTGGAGTCTGCACATCTTTTTCACTCCTCTCCCAGTGGTACAAGTTTAGGGAGCCTGATCTTACTTTATGGGTTAAATACTCACAAGGCTTGTCAGCCGGGCCTGGGGGGCCTCTGCTGCTACAGGTTCTTACACATTTAGTAGGCTTCTTGACACGTGAAAAATCACAGCCAAAGAACTTGCTCCTAGTGGAAGACCTCTGTGTCTGTCCACTGTCCTCTCCCTTAGATAATACAGATTTTGCCTTTAGACAATGGAGAAAATACTCTACTGGCACACCTTATACTGTCCATGTGTCCGTGCAGATCTGCTCCCTGTCTCCTTAATTCTTAAATGAGTAAAATTTCTCTTGCTCAAGCTCACACTCTTCTCCTTTATCCCACATCCTGGACATACCTTGACTAAAATATCTCCTTACTTTTTCCACAATGTTTATTCTCTGCTTTCATGTACATGCACACGTCCAGTCTTACTAATAATGGCAAATGCAACCAGTTTATTGAGTTGACCAAAGAATCAGTGGGCTCACAAACAGAAAATGCTTTTAGTTTTCTCCCACGACTTCCTTCAAACATTCTGTTTCTGATCTCCTTTCCATACCTTAGATGATATTTTAGGCAGCTCCTACATATTTCCAGTTGGTTTCAGCTTTTAAAAAAATGGCCATTTTTGGTGACTCTGAGTTTCAGGCCTTAAAAAAAGCAGTAAAATCAAAATTTCAATCTCACATCCAATTCAACACTTTTGCCCTCCCCGCTAATTAAGTACTGACCTTTGGTTTGGAGATTTCTGTGGGAAGGGGGACTTGGTCTGTTTCTCTGCTCTTTGTTCCATGTGCTTTCCTGCTTCTGTCCTCTCCAGGGTTAGAACAGAGGAAGGAGGGATTAAAGGAAGAGGCACAGAGTTGCATCTGCCTGGAGCTGTAGCGATAGGATTGCTCACGCTTTCTGTCACTCTCTGATGCAGGTAATGTGACTCCCTAGATTTACCCTCCGACCCTCTGGTATACCTCACCCATTCTAGTGCTGGCACTTCTGAATGGGGTACACATGCAGCAGTTCATGCTTGACTATTTTCTGTGCCATCACTTGACTCATGGGAAATTCATGCATCTGGCATCACTAAATGGAGGGAATGTAATTTGCCCAACTGCTGACCCTTCTAATTTTGCTCTCCTCTCTCTAACACACCAGCATTTTTTCTGCCATTCAGCATTCTCCAGGTGGAAAACAGCCATCAGTCTCTATGTTCTTGTAGTCCCTAAATTCAAGGGGATCGATGTCATTTTTCCCTTATTAACTCTCTGTGTGGTTTTCTCCTGTCTCATGAAAGCACCCAGACTTGCATTTCTATAGTTTGGTGAATGGGAGGTGAGGTGCCCGTCTCCTCTTCCACCTCTAATGGTGTTTCTAGAAGTCTTCCCCTATATGGTTTAGGCAGAGGGAAGAGGACCCCTCACGTCTCCCCACTTTCCCTTAGTGAATTCCCTTCTTTGCAGCCCTCCTTTTGAAGGCTGTGTTTGCTCTAATAGAGCTAAGGTGGAGTGATGGTTCAGCACTGGGTTTGCTCTCTTCGAATAGCCTGCATGGAAGTCATAAAGAGCAGATCTCTTCAGAGAATGTAGGAACTCATCACTAGTGTCCTTAGCTGAAAGGATTTAGCTAAAAAATGCCAAGATACCTGGGAAAGCCCTTGAACACCCAACTCATTAACATTTATTGAGTGCTTACAATAAGCCAGGTGTTGATTGCACTAAGGTATTACATGGATTCTTTCATTTATTTCTGACAACTTTATGAAGTAGGTACTATTACTATTCCATTGTACACATGAGAAAATTGAAGCTTAGTTGAAGTTCTCACCCAAAGTCACATGGCTAACAAGTGTTGGAGCTGAAATTCAACGCTCAGCACTCTGACCCCAGAGTGAAGACCGTTAGCTACTATGTACTATACTATCCCATCTCCTTGTCTATTTAAGCCCCCTGCATCCATTGGAGGTTCCGTATGAGGTCAAGTGGTGCTCTCATCTCTTTGAGAAAACCTGGGGCAATCATTCTTGTAGATCAGGGGTTGGCAGCTTGTTTTTGTAAAGAAAATTTGATTGGAACACAGACACGTCCACTATGGCTGCTTTCACAGTATAGCTGCAGGGCTGGGTAGGCAACAGAGGCAATATGGCCTGCAAAGCCAAGAATGTTGCCTATCTGGCTCTCAGAGGAAAAGCTTACTGACCCCTGCTCTCAATGATTCAGGAAGCTGACTGTAACTCTGCAAGTTACACCCTCTGTTGCATCACGTCAGGGGGTGGGCCTCTTAGCTATCCCAGGTCTTTGCTACTCCCGGGGTCACAGTGGATATTAGTTGTGTGAACCTAAAAATTCCTCATTTGACTTGAGCAATGATTCTCAGACTTTTAGCAGAGTTATAAGCTGAGAGTTGAGTATTATTGAACCATATGAAATTGCCAATTCTGACTACTTTTGACCTGCAAACATGGCAATTCCATATGTTTTAACCAAAATATTATATAGATTGTAGGTGAAATAGACTTGGAGTTTGAATTTTGCATCCTTCGCTTAACAGCTATATGACTATGGAAGATTTATTTAACTCTCCCAAATCTCTATATCTCCTTGCTGTCAAATGGAGGATAGTAATATCTCCCTTTCAGAATCGCTATGAGAATTACACAATTCTACAAAGCATTGGTACAGTTTCATTGGAAATAAGTTCTTAATAATTGATAACTATTTTTGTTATTGCTCTTATTATCATTAATAATAATTAATAAGATACAGATCAGAGAACCCTCCTTATGAGATTTTATGAGGCCTGGCCTTGCAGGGGACCATTTACCTGCCTTTGTGTACACAGATTCCCCTCGGAGTCTCCTTAGCACATACCCTCATAGACAGATTCCACCTCTCCCTACCATTTAAAGCTCAGCTTCTACCTGAAATACAGGATACTGAAAAACAGCTTTAGAATAGACTGATTATGTCATGATATCTCGCCGCAACCTGACGTCCTTTCTATTTCATATTTCACAAACAAAGGTTGGGCCTTTTTTCCATAAACGTTCCTCCCTATTTGACCAAAGACTGGAGCACACATCAATTGTTACTCTGCGTACTCACACCCATGAGCAAGAACTGTCAAACTGTAGTAACAGCTAGTAATACATCCCAGCTCCTTCAGTCTAGGGGAGCTGTGTTCTGGGTGAAATCTACATTGATATGTCTTGGTTAGAGTGGTGGATACGTGTGGAGGGGAAGGGTGACTTCTAAGTAGGTAGAGGGAGAGGGAATCCAGAACTGAGAATTTGTGTGCTAGCTAATTTCAGCGAAGTCAAACATGTTCATTTAAAAGCTCTCGGCTTTGAAATATTTGGAGAGAAAATTACATTATTTAGCAAAGTGTTTTAACATTTTCAAGTTATGAAAGTTGATCTCTCTTAGTTCTTCACAAGAAAAACAGCAGGAATTGAAGTGGAGGGGCTGGCAACTAAGAGAGGGAGACAGTGTCAGAGCAACATGGAAACGGACAAGAAGCTAATGAAGCTTAGGTTTGCCTAAGGTTGCACCTCATTTGCCATGTATCTAATTTCTTGTTTATAATTTTGTAGTGCTTGTCCTATAAAGGGCCATCTAAATAGCATAAGCTTCAGGCCCCCTATGACTTAGTTCTTTCCCAAGAAACAGTGAGACATAAATGAGGAGGAGAAGGAGGAAGAGAGAGAGGAGGAGGAGGAGGAGGAGGAATTGTTGTTCCTAGTGGCAGGAATGCAGCAGAAAATTTTAAGAACCGGAGGGTTAATGTGGATTTGGGGCTGATTGCCGTGCTGCCCTGAGATGAAGATTCCTCTGTCCTCGCAATTTTGGTGGCACTTTAGGAAGTTCAAGAAGCTGGGAAATGTCTACTTGTGAGTAGACACAGTGAGGGAAAGGGTCAGTGTGAACAGGAGATGGGATGCTGAGGGGTCAAAAATTCCGCAGCAGATGGGCACAAAAGGTTGCTGGGAAAAATTGAAGTCCCCTTCTCCCTCAAGTCTTTGGAGACACTGGATTTTCCACTGTGTGTGATGTGAGGATTCTTGCTTCCTTAAAGAAGAAGATGCCTCTTGCAGAGTGGAGTACTCTGCAGCCATCTGCATGCCTGATACTTGGGATATATCCTCAAGTACGATGTAGGAGTGATGATTAGGATCCACATTTGGTTTAATCAGAGGAGGAGTCCTGAGAGAAAGGATATGGTTGGATCGGCTGAGCCACAATGGATTGAGGACATTCGCGGTGTTAGTCTCTTAGACTGAAGAGGTAACTAGCTCAGCAGATGGGAATTAACAGAAGATAAGCTGGATCTGAAAGATGAGGACAATTCAGGCAGGAAATCAAGAGTCCAAAACACCCCCTCTCCAAGTCTGTCCCTGAAGAATTACTTATGCCTTCTGCCCTTTGATGATATTGGGTACAATTGTCTATTATTGCAAATCATTTATATGTAAGTCCTCTGTTGTAGAGAGGGAAAGAAGAGTAGAGACAGTTACTGGAAGAGGGCATTGCATGTGGCAAGCATTTGATATTGAAAGATATTGAAAGGATGGATGACTAAAGCTTTGTCCATTGTGGGTCTTTGGAGCTCCTAGATCCTCCATGTCTGTGAAGCTCCTTGTAACGTTCCCCTCTGTTGTAAGGGAGAGCCTAGAAAAGCAATGGTTTCACCTGGCAAGCTGAGAGCTCTGGAGGTCAAACGCTTCTGAAATTGCTCGCACGTTTTCTTCTATTTTCGACAAAGAGGTGCTATAGAGATTCTTTTTAAAATACTCATATTTCACGAGCATTTGCAGATCTTGAATGGTTTTCAATTGTTGCTGAAATCTTTTCTCTGTAGGATCTGGGCTGATTTCCAAGCGTTCTTCCCATCCTCTTGGCTCCCTGGTTGGACGTTTCCTTGGAGGCTGCAGGTTTGCTGGCATGCTTCTGATGACAGAGATGGATGAGATGTGCGGATTTGTTGATGTTCACTTGGTATTTTTAGTCCATGGTTACAAAAGCACAGACAGCAGCAGGCTGGCCTTTATTGAATATGAAACGTCACATCTCTCCTGCGAAAGTCCCTTTCTGCTGGAGAATCCCTTTTAACTGGCCGTCCCTGCTGCCGGGATTGCTGCCTGAATCCTGGGCCTCGCAGTTGCCAGGACCTCCCTGCTCCTTAAAAGGTTTGGTGTGTAGTCTGTCAAAAGCATCAGCTTTAAAGACTATAATTATAAATAGTTTAGTTAAACGTGTTTCTAAAGGATGTGGATTTTTGTCCATCTTAGGAAGTGCCCCCTGGAGGACTTCTTAGCTGTGGCTGTTCACTGGTAGGTTCAGAGCATAGTGGAGAAAGAAGGCTAGTTTTCAACTTTCAAACCCATCCCCACTCTGACCCAAATATTATGGCTGTAAAATGGATTTAAAGTTTCCTTACTTAAAATAAAGTTAAAATGGCTACTGAGATGGTATACGTCTCTACTCTGAGTCTAAACGAAGAGAAAGGTATATTCGTGTCCGTGAATGTGTGCACTCTTGTGTGTATATGTACACACATACAGCATATATGTGTAGCATAGATATGTGTATCTTCAGTGCCAGCCAGACACTTACGCTGGGCTTTCATTCTGCATTCCCACTGCTCATTGAGGTATCAAGGGCCCCACCCTTTGTTTTGCTTCCTGTGTCACGTATCATTGAAAAGAGGGTGGTGATATCCACACAGGGTGACTTGGACAGGCTTCAGTGAAGTCTTGGGGGTGTGGGTGCATGTTTCCACTGGATGGTTCATAGGCATTATGCAGGCAACTGACCAGAGGAGGCCCACACCCCAGGGCAGGGAGACAACAGCCGATGTGACTCACCTCCAAAGGACCGGAGATCTACAGGCGGTTTGTCTCCTCTGGACTCATTGGCCCGAGCAGCCAGCAGAGCAAGTCCTGGTGCTGCCTCTGCTTTTCCCCAAGTGATCGTCCTTTTCCCAGCCACCCAGGTAGCCCTCTGTCCTCTCCCAGTGGGTGGGGCTCCAGGGTCAGGGACACAGAGAGGGCAAGGGGGTTGGGTTTTTCCCCTGTTCTTTTTCCCGTTCTTTTCTTATGATGCAATCTCTGAGTTTCCTAAAGACCTTCTCTTTTGATTACCAAAGACTGATTTGGAATAAAAGCATATACTCCCTGCCCCTAACAACACAGACTCTTTCTTCTTCTTTTTACTTTTGCTCCAATAATGTTACTTCTATTTTAGTGTCGTGAATGCCTCTAAGAGAGCAATGGAAAGGCCACATATGTGGAAATGAGAAAAGGAAAAGCACAAGAATTAACATATCATACTAGGTAGTAAATACTTTAAAATACGTGTTTGAGTATTGATCTTAAAATTCAGGGATTATTTCATAAAATGAGCTTCAAACAAAATGAACTTTTTGTTTGTTAGTTTGTTCTTTAGTGAGGAAGATTAGCCCTGAGCTAACATCTGTTGCAAATTTTCCTCATTTTTTTTTTTGCTTAAGAAAGATTAGCCCTGAACTAACATCTGTGCCAATCTCCCTCTGTTTTGTGTGTGGGATTCTGCCACAGCAGGGCTGATGAGTGGTATAGATCTGCCCCCAAGATCCAATCCCGTGAACCCAGGCTGCCAAAGTGGAGCACGTGGAACTTTAACCACTAGGCTATGGGGCTGGCTCTTGAAATTAATTTTTTAAAAAATTGCTAATTTCTGGCAATATGGCATATTAGATACTCTGAACAACCCTCTTGCTGAAAACAATACTGGATAAATATAAAAAAATAATCTTTTAAAATCTATCACCAAGTTGGCAAGTAAGTAAGAACGTAGAACCTGAGGGCTCAGTTGAAGATGTTTCTTCTGAAGAGGATTTACATTCACTTCAATTGGCTGCTAGAACATAAACTTCACAAGGGCTGACATTTTGTCTGCTTTTTACCTAGAGCAGAGTAGGCAATAGTAGGCACATAGCAGGCAATCGAAATTATTTATGGAATTAATAAGTAAAGAAATCCCCAGAAGAGTCAGGTTTCTCACTGTTGAAGTGGAAGATTACAGACAAGCAAGGAGAAGGCTAGAATGATCCATGTAGTAGAGAATTAGAGTTGGAGACATCAGTATGAATTCCACTTTGCGTTAATATTAATGCAAATGGACACTTATAGAAATATTTACAGATAAACTGATATACGAGGATTGATATACCTGCATATATTTCCCTGCTCTGTGAGCTGAGAGGGCCTTGAAGCAATAACACCACACTAGCAATGAACATACTCAGCAGCTAGATGTTGATTTCTAATAGCATTCTCCAATCACAGGATCCAGGGATTCCTGGAAGAATGGCTGATTCTAGGACTGGGGCAGAAAATATCTAAGATGAGCCTATTGCATGTTACAGTGTCAGAAAGTAATAAAGTGCTAAAACAACAATACAAACCCCACAGCAATGGGGGTATGTCAAAGGGAAGCAAGAGTCTACTGAAAGGGCTCCCAATTGTCAAATCTGGAATAATTTGATCAAGAAAATAAAGCAGTATTGGATTATAATTCAAAGTATTACATACATATCCACTAGTCCAAACTGATCTGAATAAACAATGGAATGATAAATAAATAAATGGGAGAGAGGAGATAAAACTCCGTGGAGAAGAATTTCAAATAAATCATGTAGATACGCTGCCTGCAGGAGGTGCAGCTCACTCTTGAAGAATGGACTGCGGTGGTGACTTCCTTTCAAAGAGTAGAGCCTGGATGGTGGGCAAAAGTATCTGCACCATGGAGAGAGCTGACAGACAGGACCTCCGCCAGGTATCCACGGTTAGCATCATCAGTGATATGCAACATGGAGAGTATCTACCCTCCATGTGATGTGGTGGGAATGGCATTTTATCTTTGTGATCTCCCTACCTAAAACCCCTAACTCCAGGCTGATCATGAGAAAACATAAGATAAACCTCAGTGGAAGGATGTTTTACAAAACATCGGACTAGGACTCTTTAAAACTGTCCAGGTCACCAAAAACAAGGAAAAGTCTAAGAAACTGTCGCCATCAAGACGTGCCTAAGGACACATGATGACAAAAGGTGGTTTCTAGATGGGACCTTAGAACAGAAAAAGGCCATTAGGTAACAACGAAGGAAATCCGAATAAACTATAGGCTCTGGTGAATGGTAACGCACCAGTGTTGGCTCCTGCTGTGATAAACGTGACATACGAATGTAAGATGTCCACAATAGGGGAAAGTGGATGCAAAGTATACAGGAACTGTCGCTACTGTCTTTGCAACTTTTCTGCAAATCTAGAGCTACTCCAAAGTAAAACATTTATTTAAAAAGAGACAAATGAAAAACAATTTTTAAATGGATAAAAGCAAACTGCAGCGTGTATGTATGCACATTTGGTGATACAACTATTTTGAAAAACAGAAGATTACTACGAAATTCAGGATAGTGGTAGCTTGTGAAGGAAGGGAAGGGTCTGTGATTGGTATGTGGCACTTATTTCTCTCAACAGCTTTACGAGGTAGGTACTAACGTGCCCTCCACTTTAAAAAGGAAGGAGTGGAGGATGGAGAGGTTATATAACCCTCTTAAGACCACGTAATAGCTTGCAGTGGAGCTGGGGTTCAGACACAGACAGCTTGACTTGGGAGCCTGATGTCTTAGCCATTGCCCTGTCCAGCCCAAAGCTCTGTGTATATAGACTGTAGAAATTTAAAAAGAAAATTAAGATATATGTCCTTCTCTATTTTTTTCTTAACTACAAATAGATTTCAGGAAATTATTTGCTAATTGGGTTTTTTTGGTTTTTAAAGTTACTAACTAGCAGTGACGGGGACTGAATTTGCCTGGAAGGCTAAAAACAAAGGATAATAACAAATGGAAATACAAATTGCTGGCAGAAGAGATATTGGTGGACTTTCTCAAAGATCTGAGATGAGTACGCCATGTAGGGGCATTCGGATTGCTTCTACCTTTTGGCCGTTGCCGATACTGCTGCCACGAATATAGGTGCACAAATATCTGTTCCAGTTCCTGCTTTCAATCCTTTTTGGGTATACATCCAGAAGTGGAATTTCTAGATCACATGGTAATTGTATTTTTACTCTTTTTGAGGAACTTTCATATTGTTCTCCATAGTGGCTGAACCATTTTACATTCTCATCTTGTGCCAACAGTGCACAAGGCTTCCAATTTTTTTACATCCTTGCCAACACTTAAAAAAAATTTGGGGGGGGGGGCAGCCCCATGGCTGAGTGGTTAAGTTCCCACGCTCTGCTTTGGCAGCCCGGGGTTCATCAGTTTGGATCCTGGGTGTGGACCTATACAGTGCTCACCAGTTCATGCTGTGGCGGCATCCCACATAGAAGAACCAGGACCTACAACTCAGTTATACAACTATGTGCTGGGTCTTTGGGGAGGAAAAAAAAAAAGAGGAAGATTGGCAACATATGTTAGCTCATGGCCAATCTTCCTCACCAAAAAAAAAAAAAAAATTTAATAACCATACTAATGGACGTGAAGTGGTATCTCATTGTGGTTTTACTTTGTATTTCCCTATTGATTAGTGATGTTTATCATCTTTTTGTGTTCTTCTTGTTAATCATTTGTATATTTTCTTTGGAGAAATGTCTGTTCAAGTCCTTTGTGCATTTTCTAATCATACCGTTTTTCTATTTTTGGGTTGTAGGGTTTCTTTGTATATTCTGGATATTAACGCCTTATCAGGTTTATGACTTTCAGATATGTTCTCCCATTCCATGGTTGTCTTTTCACTCTGTTGACTGTGTCTTTACCCAACTGGCTCTCAGTGGAAGGACAGCCTTTTCAACAAATGGTGCTGGAGCCATTCAACGTTGATGGGCAGAAAAGTGAACCTCAACCTACGTCTCAGATCTTACATGAAAATTAACTCAACATGGGTCACAGGCTTAAAAGTGAAACATAAAACTGTGAAACTGTTTTTAGTAAAAACAGGATAAAATCTTCAGGGTCTAAGGCTAGGTGAAGCGTTCTTAGACTTGACTCCAAAAGCACGGTCCATTAAAGGTAAAACTGATAAATTTGACTTTATCAAAATTTAAAACTTTTTATCTGTAAAAACCCTGTTAAGAGAATTAAGGACAAGGTATAGACTGAGAGAAAATATTTGCAAACCACATAACTGACAAAGGACTAGTATCTAGTATATATAAACAACTCAAAATTCAATATTTAAAAACAAACAAACGGTTCAATTAGGAAATGCTGACGACGTGAAGAGATATTTTACTGAAGGAGATAATGGCAAATGATCATGTGAAAAGATGTTCAATACGATTAGCCATCAGTTAATTGCAAATTTAAACCACAATATGCTATTACTACCTTCCTATCAGAATGGCTAAACTAATAAACAGTGACAGTGCTAAATGCCAACAAGGATGCAGAGAAACTGGATCACTCTTAGGTTGCTAGTGGGAAGGTAAGACGGTACAGCCACTTTGGAAACAGTTTGGTCATTTCTTAACAAGCTAAACATGCACCTGCCATACAACCCAGCAATTGCATTCTTGGGTATTTATCCTAGAGAAATAAAAACATGTTCACACAAAAATCTGCACACAGATGTTTACAGCAGCTTTATTTTAATAGCCCCAAACTGGAAACAGCCCAGGTGTCCTCCATTGGGTGAATGGTGAAAGCAATGGCGGGACAGCCATATCATGGGATGCTGCTCAGCGCTGAAAGGAACAAACTGGTTTAAACGGCAACCTGGATGAGTCTCCCGATGATTGTGCTGAGTGAAAAAAAGCTGGTTCCAAAAGGTACACATGGATGAGTCCATTTATATAATCACATTCTTGAAATGACAAAATTACAGAAATACAGAAAAAATTAGTGGCTTCCAGTGAGTGGGTGAAAGCAAGAGGGCCATGGGTGTGACTATAAACAGGAAAAATGGGGGCTCTGTTTGGTGATGACCTTTTCTGTGTCTTTACTGCAGCAATCTTAGTAATCCGGTTGTGATATTATTCCACAGTTTTGGAAGACGTTACCACTGGCAGGAACTGAGTAAAGGGTACACAGGGTCTCTCTGTATTCTCTCTTCCAAACAAGCGTTAATTTATAATTATCTCAAAATAAAAAGTTTAATTAAAAAAGTAAAGCAGTTAGAGAAAATGCACAATGGCTTACTTTTTAATGTCTTAAGGTGCCAGCAGGAGATAAACTGCAAATGTGTCCAGTGGCTTTAGAATTGAGATGGGATGTTAACATCTATTTCAGTTGAAATGTTTGTTTCAAATGAAAGTGATTACGAGAAGCACAAAGATTTAAAAGTCACTGATAACGCTCATATCACTCAAGTTTAGACCTACTATGCATACGGTAGACCCAAACACTCTCTAGGGAGTAAAACGTAGATGGGAAATGGTCCAGAATTTGGGCAGCAGGCCTCCTACTCTGCAGGACTTGAACCTCACCGCAAGAGGGCGTAAGCATTCCAGCTATGACATGCGCCGGGGGAACAGGTACAGAGAGGACCTTGAAACAAAAAAAAAAAAAAAAAAGAGAGAGAGAGAGAGAGAAATGGAAATAATGCTATATAAATGATGTTATATAAATCACCTTTTAAATTGAATGTTTACTCTAGGAGATATATTTGTGATTACTTTTTTAACTACTGTAAATCAGTTAATAAAATTGATAGTTACTGGGCAAATCAAGGAAGGAGAAGCAGGTCATAAAAGGTGTACAAGAGATCATTCTGATTGGGACACAGTCTCTGAAGGATCAGTCAGAAGCTCTCTCCCTTACTTCCTGTGGAGATGCTCCTCCTACAGAAGCTCACACATACACAGGTACTTGAAAGCATTGATATAAACAGGTATCAGAAATCCAACTGGGTGTGAGGCTGACTTCCCGTGCTTTGTACACATATTTACAAAGAAAATGGTCTCAAAGAGAGCCTATGCAAAACCTTTAGCCACTTAATTAAGCCAGGGTTATAAAAAGGGGTCAGGAATGAGAGAGGTGTGAGCCAGAGATTGTGGCTATGAGATTGGTAAAGAGAATTCTTTTTAAAATATACGGTTCTGCTGTGAGTCCGCATCCTCTCTCCCTTTAGTAGCAGGATATTGGAGTCTCTGTCATCCAAACGCTTGTCTAGAAATGGACCTCAGGGGGCCACTCAGAGACCCATGAGATGGCTCCTCAGTTGGGAGGTGCAGCTGGGAGTGCCTAACCTGTTCCTGGAAAGCTGAGAGGAACTCTGGACAGAGCTTGTATCCCTGCCACCAGGAAACCCAAAGGGAGGAAGAGGCGGGCTGCTGGGTGCCCAAGGGCTGAGGAAGGATGTACAAGTGACCAGCCACCTGAAGAAACATTTGCCTTGGTCAAGGGAAGTGCAGGAAGCATTTTGAAGACGGCTCCCTGAGAGAGACAGCTTTAGCTTCCTGCCGCCTAGAGTCTGAAGTCTCTCAGCCAAGTGAGAGCCTATCCGTCTCCTGTCTCCTTACATTCCCCTCCTTCCCCTGCTTGGTCCCTGGGGCTGAGAAGAAGAGCAGCCGGACCATGTCTGAGCTGGGGAATGGGAGAAAATTTAAAGCTAAGTTGAGAATTTTTACTATTGTATGGACATTTTATATTCCGAGCAGAGACTGTTTTTGTGACCAAATTGATCTGAAATCTTATCTAAGAGTAACTAGAAATGTCGTGACTTTCTCAATTCTTCCTCCAGGGCCAGGGGAAGATGACCCCCATGAGCAAAGTTTAAGGGGCAGGAGGAGGCAAAACGGAAGATGTGTTTTGTACTGTGGCGTTACATTGACATAATGCGAGGTGTAAACTAATTCATAAACGTTGATTTGCGCTTTCCTTTGACCGCATCTTGTTTTCCTGGCTGTTTGAGAGAGTGCTTCTGGAAAGCCAGTTTTTTATTATCTGAACACTCATTGGTGGGTTGATAATATGGAGTGAAATTTTAAAAACATCTGCAAAACTCAACCACTCACAGAAGCAACAGATTGATTAAATGTCCCAAAAGCACCTCAACCTTTACATGTTCTAAACTCCTCCCATGTCTATCAAATCTGTTGCTCCTCTAGTCTTCCTCATCTTAGCGAATGGCACAACCATTGATTTGTTTTCTCTGAGTAAACCCAGAACTCCTTCTTGATCCCCCTTTTTCCTACATCCTCCATCCAACCAAACTAAGAATAGTCATTCAGCTCTGCCTTCAAATGCATCGGCATCTGACCACTCTCCAGCCCGTTCAGCTCTGCATCCTGACCCATCCCCTGATCTTATAGTGACTCTTGCAACAACCTCCTGGCTGATCTCTGTACTTCTTCTCTTGCCCCCTTACAATCTATTCCCTCAACAGCTGGGCTGAACTTAAAACAGAACTCAGGTTGCATGAGTCCCTAGCCCCAAGCCTGTAATACCATCCTAACATCCAGTCTTTACTGTGGGCTCCAAGTCTTCCCATGGTCTGACCCCTGCACAGTCACTGACATCGTGTTTTGCGTCTACATTTCATGACTCTCATGTAATCACACCCAGATCGTTTGCATCTCAGGGCCTTTATTCTTGCTTTCCCCCTACATCTTTGCATGGTGTGCTTCTTACATCATTTAAAACATAATTCAATTTTCTGTCCAAGTATCATCTCCTCAGAGAAGGTTTTTATTACCAGCTCATCTAAAAAAATGCACTACCTTCCCCAGTCACTAGCTATCCTTTTATATTGCTTTATTTTTCTTCTTAACAGTTATTACCCGACATTTTATTACTTGTGTTGGTATAGTGTCTGCCTACCCCATGAGAACAGGAACCATGATTCTTTTATTCCTTGAGCACCTGGAACAATCCTGACACTTAGTAAGCATTCAACCAATATATATTTTTAATATTAATAATTAGTTGATTAATTAATCTTTAAGGAAATAAATATGTAGTATAACAAACAGAGCACTGGATTTGGAGTTATGGAATCCTGAGGTAGTTTTTCCACTAATTAGTTGTGTGGGTTTTGACAAATAACTTTAATTTTCTGTCCCTCTCTTTCTTTGCTTATGATAGTCTTTAAGGTAACCTAATGCTCTGAAATTGCATGATGTCTAAAACACAGAGTTATCTCTGATATAGGATAGTCTTTGTATTTCTTTGCATTATGTATGTAAACATTATAAATCAATAAATTTACATGCCTCCTCTGGATATATTTAGATATCTGTCAGACTTTCTCTATCTCCCTCTCTTTCTCCTTTTATTAAAGTTTTGTGGCAAGGGCTATTCCAGGCACTTGTAAGAGAAAGATAAATCAAATGTTTTCTCTGCTTGCAAGAAGTTTATAATCTGAAAAGGATGACAGAAATAGAATCAAATGAACTTGGACATAGTTTGAAAGTGCACAAGCAGAAGTTTGTTCAACACACAAGGGTGAGTCACTATCTGGGAGCTTGGAGCGGAGTGAGAGGGAGATTGTGTGCTGTACCTTTTCTAAATGCTGCACTAGTGGAGGGAAGGTAACAGTGGTAGACGTGGAGGGTGAGGTCAAGAAAGATAAAGGTGGAACAATCACCCCACTGGCCTATTGACTAGGAAGTCCTTGACCATGTTTACCATCGTACCATTGGTGGACTCATGGGGACAAAACCAGGATGCTGTGAATGGAGGCATGATTGGAAGGGCTGGAAGAGGAGATCTGTTGTATTAACTTCTGTTTTCGAAAGTTTGAGAAGGAGAGGAGAGAAGTAGGTAAGGAAACGTGTTCAAGAAGAGACTCTTTCAAGGATGAGAAAAGCCTGGGCGTTGTTGAGGAATGAGCAAACAGAGCCCAAGGAGTTGGAACTGAGTATGGCCACGAAGCTGGGCAACAGCTTTGCCTTCTTCATAAGGAGGTTGCAGGGGAACGAGATCCAGAGTGCAGCTTAGTCAAAGGATTGGGCTCTTCTTCTTCAGGGACAAAGGGGAAGAGAGAAAGATGGTTAAGGTCATGTGCTGGGCTGAAGGGAGCAAAGGCTGGTGGGAGGTTTGAAGCAGTGACACATTGGAATATCCTCTAGACATGAATGGTGTAGCTGAAGTCCATTGGCTGACTCATGCCTGGCAGATGAGGAGATAGTGTTTCCGTTGACAATTATACTCTCAACCTAATGGGTTCCTTATTTTTGATGATTCCTGTCTTCATCATGGGCTGTTAATAAGCACTAAATTGTGCTTGGGCTTACTCTTCTTTCCAAGGCTAATTATTGTTAATACTATTTTGCTGTTCTAACCTCTGAAGAAGAAAGCATAATAAACAATGATGCTGAGAACCAGAGGCTCAGCACAAAGTCTCCCAATCGAGAGGTCATGGGTGCACATTAGTCAGCTGAAGCATTTACCCAACAGGTAAGCAGGGGCACTTACCTGTATTTCTTAGTTTCATCTTAAAGAAACATTTAGGCATGTGTATTCATCATTCATTCAGTAAACATTTGTTTATCAACTACCCTCTGCCAGGTACTCTGGCAGTCGATGAGGATTCAGCAATAGAAAAGCCAGTCCTCATACTTTTGTGGATGTGGCCCCAGAGATTTATCCAACACATCTACTGAATTTGCAATATGAAAATTAAATCTTAAAATGGTATCATGGAATCCTTGTAGCATATTTCTGTTTTATTGTATTTAGGTTTTTGTACTATCTTTGGTGCTGCCGCTCTATTGCAATCACTGAGGCTGTATTTTATGAGTTATGAGACTGCAGTTAGCGCCCTAGAAGCGAACAAGTAATGTGAAGAGAATAGCATGTTGTATACTGCTTTATTCCCTGCCCTCTGCCCCAGCCTTCGAATGACCAGTCTGTGCACGCGCCTGCCATTTACATTAGTCACTCCCCAGTGACTCTCCCCAGCACTCTACCAATAGGAGAGAAATCTTGACTGCTTCCCAAGCTGTTTCCTTTGGCCTCTGGGGAGCATTGTTGCCCTTTCTTATCCAGTCTTGTCTATCAGTAAGTTATTTAACTGGAATAAAAGGTAATTCATATGCAATAATAAAAGAACCCTAGTAAGAAGTCTTGACTTTATTACGTTCCTAAGGACCTGAGGTAATATATTGTCCCATTGCTTCTTTATTTTCAACTATTAGAATAGCTATTTTGCATCATACTTTCTTTCAGCCATTGAGGTTGGAGAGAAGTTGTGTTGACAATACACTCCCAGGGAAATTTCTAGTTTCCTTCCTTTTCATTTTCCTTCCTTTCTTCTTCCCATCCCCTTCCCTTTTTCACTCCCTCCTTGCCTCTCTCTCTCCATCCTTCTCGCTCTCCCTCCCTTCCTTGTTTTATTCATTCATCCCACAAATATTTACTGAGGGCTTATTCTCTGCTAGGCTCTGTGTTAAGGTCTGAAGATATAAGGTGGAATAAGAAAGAGCCTTTGCCCTTAGGGACCTTACAGTTTAGACAGAGGGAGTCAATCCAAGCAACGACTGTACTACAGTGTGTTTAAGGCTTTGATAGCAGTAGACACAGGACACTATGGGAGAACAGAGCACGGAAGTGAGACTTCTAAAACAGCATAGAGGTCAGGTAAAGTGTCAAGGTTCAGCAGGAGTTAGCCATGGGAAGCTGGGGAGAGAGAAGGTAAAGATCATGACTCCAAACTTAGAGCTTTTAGTTTAGATTCGCAAAAGGAAATTAATCAAAGAATTACAAGAATACTGTAATTCTGTAGCATCTACCAAAAGAGACCAAGAAAAATATATTCTTTTCCATATTTCTCTCTAAAATGTTGACTTCCTTTCCCATCTATCAATTCATATCTGAGTTGAAAATTATTGGAGAAATATGCACTACGTTTACTTATCTGTTAATCAGGGATGAGAAGTTATGAGAGTTAATTCTTTCCACCCTACTGTAGTTCACTGTTTCTGATATGGTATGGTGTGTTTGTAAGGAGGAACATAAGGAAAGACGCTATAATCCATATTCCTCCCAACCAATAAACAAGGACATGAATACCTTCATTTCATTTAACTTCCCAATGTGGGCAAGACTTTGTTCTTACTTCCACGAAATAACTTCTCAACTCAGCTTACACATCAGAATTTCTCAAGGATGTCTAAAAATTCATAGATGCCTCTACTTTTCCCCAGGAACTTCTGATTTGGTAAGTCTATGATGGTACCTACACATCTCTGCTTAAAAAAATCCCCTAAAGATTTTGGGCCAGTGTTGAGAAGCAGTCTTTGACTATACTCAAGTAGCTTCTTGTGATGAAAAAGTTTTAACACTTGGAGTCACACAAATTTGACTTTGATTTCTGGTTCTCTCATATACTGTGTGACCTTGGCCAAGTTACCAAACCTCTCTTAGCCTCAGATTCTTCATCTGTGAAGTGGCACCAATAACATCTACCTTACAGGGTTGATGTGCTCAATAAAGAATAGAACACTTTCCTATGGAAAGCATAGGTGATTCATTGTACACTAGACTTGCAATAAAAGTGGAATCTTAGAAATCATCTTTTCTCAACTGAGCTGATGAAACAACCAAAATATGAACAACCTTTCACAATTCTCAGCTCCTCCTGAGAAGGATGTGACACTGAAACTGAGGGGGTTAGAGGGGACTCTGACACTCAATACTATATTGGTGGCCCACGCAATTTTTGAAATAAAACTTATTGAGCATCTACTTTATGCAAGGCCTATTTATCTTTTTCTCCCAAATATCCATAAATCTCTGTGTTTTCTGATACTCTCTCAGCTTAGCCTCTCATTGGCTCTCACTGTTCTAACAGTCTCCTAACTGATCATCCTGGCTTCAATGTCGCTCCCTCCAGTACGGACAGTCACACTGCTTCCCTATTTACATTCCTTCTCCTCCAGGCTCACATCCGAGCTCCTTAGTAGGGAAAACAAAGCCCTCAAGAGTTGCCAACTTCTTCATCTCTGTCTTGTACCATCTCCCTGTTGAGCAAGGACTATCATGAAATATTAATGCTTCTGAACAGAATCTCCTGTCTTAGTACCTTTTACACAGCACATTCCTTCATCCTGGAAACCCTTCTCCCTTTTTCTGTCTAATGAAAGACCAAGTTTTTACCCTATATTTATTGAGTGCTTACTTGGAGTGGACCACTTTGAAGATATTTGGTCTATTTTTCAGATCCTCCTGATACATTAGGTATTCCACCATAAAGGATACTGAGGCCCAGGGAGTTTAAGGTTTTATCCTCCACTATCTTCCCAGAACTCTTTGTCCATTCTCTTATAACTGCTTTTTAGTATGGAAAGTGAAGGAAGTGAAGGAAGGAAGGAAGGATGCAAGAAGGAAGGAAGGAGGGAGGAAGGAGCCATGGGAAGGAGGGAGGGAGGGGATAAACAATAGCTGTGAATGTATAAAGGCAGGCACTTGGACGTCATCTCTGAATTCTCCTTACGTAGCACAGTGCCATGCTCATAGTAGTTACAATATGTAGGTCACATGAATAGATGGAGGATGACTTCTTTGTTTCTAGATGCTACGCTTTTTGAAAAGGAGTGACATCCATTCTTCCACCTCAAGGGCTTTAAGAACATCTAAGTAATTTCAAATTCAGTTCAACCACCCTCTCCCACAGTGACACAGTTGTATATTGAACTTTTATTTAGTCTATACAACTACTCTAACAATCCTACTTTTGTCATTAGTATAATGTACCCCCAGCCAGGCCCCCCCATCATCCCCACCCACTTCTACCCTATCTCCTCAATGAGGATGGACTAGTATGAAACAAAACAAAGCAAAACAAAACCAAAAGGCAACTTTGGTGGAAAATCCATGAGCAGAACTTCATCTCCAACAGGAGAGTGTTTTTGCTTTTATAGAAGGGACCACCTTTTACAAAAAGCACATCCTGCTCCCAAAGCCTGTCCCCTGTGAAATGCTGCTTTGTGCTGAGAATGAATTACTCTTCTTTCCAAACAAACCAAGGGAGCTCTGCTTCTTTGAAGATGGTTTTATGTTTAGAAGTCCAAGGAAATGTTACATGATCCTGAACCATATATCATAGCTCATAAAAGTCTGTGATTTGCTAAACAAACATTCCTTGCTTAATAAAACACGGCTAGGGTTTCAACAAAAAGGGTGCAGCTATGTGAGGGAGGGTTTGCTGTTCACACATCGCGGTTTTGTGGTGAAAAAACAGTCATTAAAACATGCAAGCTCTTTAAAATTACAGCTGCCAGGCCAGATGGGGTTTATCTGAAGAGTGATTAAATGTGAGGGTATTCACCTCACATTCCAGGACAACAGCTGGGAACATAGCTATAAAAAGAAAAGAGGGAGACCAGAGTCATGGGCCATGGGCTTCGAGAAGGGCATTTCTTGAATCCTGCCCTGGACGTCTTGGGGTGAAGGCAGAAAGCCTCTGATAGAAGGGTTTTAAAGGGCTCCATAGTCAAAAAGGTACATTAGAAACAACGCTTTCCCTTCCTGAGGAAGACTTTTCATCAAAATAAGAGATCATATACAACATCCAAATTTACTTCTCATTGGTTAGAATTTCTCACCAACAAAGCATTGTCTAATCTTTCAAGAACCACTTTCTAATGAAAAACAGTCACAGAAAAGTAGAAAGTAGAAGTCGATTTTTAAGAAGAAAACAGTTACTCACAGTTGTCTAAGAACCTCAGACTTCATGGGTCGTAAATGAAAACTAGCTGCTCTGTACTCAGTTTTATGCCAAGTGGTTTTTTTCCTGTTCAAATTGTATTTTGTGAAATAGCAAGATATATTTTATATTCAGTGTGTAAAGAGTTCTAGAGGTTTGAGACAAAACCTTAAGTTTTCTTAGTTTGTCTAAGAAATAGACGGATAAATGGTCAAAAAAAATAATACTGGGGGCCGGCCCAGTGGCGTAGTGGTTCAGTTCACATGCGTGACTGCAGCATGGGGTTCATGGGTTCAAACCCCAGGCACAAATCTACACACTGCTCATCGAGCTATGCTGTGGTGGCATCTCACATACAAAATAGAGGAAGATTGGCACAGATGTTAGCTCAGCAACAATCTTCCTCAAGAGAAAGAGAGAGATTGGTAATGGATGTTAGCTCAGAGCCAAACTTCCCCACCAAAAAAAAAAAAAAAAAAAATGAATGTTCGAAAAATATTCAACTTCAACAACAATGAACTGAGTTCAATTTAAAAAGACAGTGAAATACAATTAGCATAGATTATGAAAAGGAAGATCACTCCTCGGGGGTGGCAGTACAGAGATGTGGACGGCCTCATACACAGGGGCCGTGAGACAGAGCAAATTAGGATGAGCTTTTTCGACAAAGCTTTGGCAGTTCTTATACAGAATCTCTAAAGAGTCATAGCCCTGGAAACAGTAATTCCACTTCCGAGAATCTATTTTAAGGGAATGATTTAAACAAACCTTTACGCACAAACATGCTTACTGCAGCATAACAAATAGCTGCTAACTTGAAACAACCTAGAGATCCAGCAGTAGAGGAATAATCGAGAAAATATGATGCACCACTTAAAATGACACTTACAAAGATTTTTTGTTATGGGGAAGGTTAATGATGTGATTTTATTTACTTCATGCTATTAACTAAGTAAAAAGCCCTCCTTCTCCTCCAAATATTTCCAATAAAAGGCAAAATGTCTCTAGCACCTGCTGTGTGTCAGGCACTCTTCTAAGCCCTTTACAGGCATTCATTTATTTAATTCTTACAACCACCTGGTGAGGCAAGTGCTACTACCATCCCTCCTTTACAGGTGAGGAAACTGAGGCACGCAGAGATTAAATAACTTGTCCCAAGTCACACAGCTAGAAAGTGGCAGGGCTAGACTTTTCTGTGTTTTTTAAAAAAGATTTATTGAGATATAATTCGCATATCATAAAATTCACTCTTTTAAAGTGTATAATTCACAGGGTGAAGTTGAATAGACATTGGTCATGAGAAGTATCTTTGAAGTAGGAGAGATTAGAGAGCAGAATTTTCTGGAACCCCGGCAATTTCCTTGCACATAGTGCATGAAGACAGGTACTGCGCCCTTTTCCTTTCTTCCCCTGGTATCCCAGGGCCTAGGAGAGTTCCTGGCCCATACGGGACATATTTTTTATATGAATGAATAAATGAGTGCCCTGGTGACCTGGAGGCTCATTCTCAAAGCCCACAATATCCAGCTGGCTCAGCCTGGGTTTCCTGATTCCACACTGCTTCTCTGACCTTTGGCCAGGGTTGAGTTTCTGGTTCCTGAACTGCCCACTTGGTTCTGACCCACTGCCTTGCCTGACCTGCCTGTGCATTGTGACTCAGACTGACTGTTCACTGGGCTCTTGACTGCCAGCGCCATTAAGATAGCCCACTATCCTCCTGTGCCAATTGTCTACACAGCTCGCTCAGCTCTGGCTTGGCTCTTTCAGAGTGGTTCCCACCTTGTTTCCATTATTACCAGCCATGCTTTCTTCCAATATAGAAATTCTCCTGGACTAGCTCAACTTCTTCGGTGAATGTCCCCCTACTTGTATTTCCTAGTCCCTAGGACACCATGGACTGAAGAATTTTGATGAAGAAAGATGCTCCAGAACATTCACTCCTGCAAAGTACCTCTCTCTTTTGTTTATAAAAACAGAAAAGACTTGGCGTTTGGTTTAGGTTTTGCTGAAGTAAGAAAGAATTCTGCTGTAAACAAAAAACTTAAAATAATCACTATGTTATTCTTTTCCTTAGAAAACCTTTGTAAAATTATCTCTTATGACTCCAAACCTGTTCTCTCACTTGACCTATAAGGCCTTGTTTTTCCTACCATCTAAGTAAACATTTCTACTTGCATATCTCATTATTAAGCTCAACAACAACAAAACCAAACTTACCAATTTTCTCACTCCATCTTTTTTTCTACTTCCACTAATTGAAGTCACTGTTACATAGCTGCTGAGTCATTCTCCACTCACCCCTGCCTTTCATGTTCCTACCTTTATCCAGAGAGTAGTCTCAAATACATTTTTGAAAATTTTTTTCCTTTGAAATGCCTTTGATATTGACTCCTGGTTTTTATTTTACATCCAAGATCTCATCACTCAGCCATATATGGCTAAAAATGTCTCTCTGTTGACCCCAGTGGCTGTGGAATTTTTTCCTCTATAGTTTTCCTTCATAGCATTGCTAGAATAACTAGTAAAGACTATTTCTACGTTCTCTGACTCAACACTTCTCAATGCCTTTTTCCTTCAAGTATAAAATTTTATGTCCCGTTTTTTCATATTTCTCCACTATCTCATCCCAACCTATCAATTCAAAGCAATTGGTTTCTAACATCTCAGATGCTTCCTGGACTTTAGACAGACTCACTGACCCAAGTGTACACCATGACTCTGCCTGTCTCTGAAGCTTGCTCTGACTGTTTTCTTTGTCTAGAGTGTCCTCTCCACTTCCTGCCTCCCTTCTCCCACCAACCCAAATCCCTTCCATTTTACAAAATTTTCCTTTTCAAGGAAAACATATCTAACTTAGTCATCAGCAATCAGACACTGATATAACAAATACTGTGGTTTCTAATACATTAGTTACATTACAGATTAACTAGTCACTCTCTTTTACTTTTTTGTGTCAACTGACCTTCTTTCCCGAGAAAAATGTAATCCCTTTTGTGGGACCAAAAACTATGCCATTTAATTCTCTCATATTTCCTATTGTCAACCATATGTGCAGAATAATACCTTTTGCTTGAGTGACTGGGGAAGAGGGAAGATTTAGCCCAACAAAGAGAACACATGTAACTCCCTTCTGAAGAACTTTGTCATTTCCATCTGATCAAGAGATTGAAACACATTGGGATGATTTTGGGCTCGACCATTTTTGAGTGTCATTTTAAAGGGTATTCAAATGGGATGTTTAACTGTTAATTTTGTATGCTTCTGCTTGTACTCTTGGTGTGTTTGCTGAGAATCTTTTGGATCAAGAGTGCCACCTGTAGATAAAGTTAACTGCCAACTGCACCTCCTGTGACTGTGATCTTGTAAGTCATGTCACAATATTCTGGAGCTTGAATTGAGACTCTTGTTATAGGCATCCTTGACTGTTTTCAAAGCTAATGCTTTCCTCCTTCTAGGTGTTTATCTTTTCATCTGCCCTGAATATCTCCTTTCCTTTTCTTAACTGCTGTCTCTTTTCTAGATTACTGCTACACCATCATCAAAGTTCCCTTCTCTTCTTCCAGTGAGCCACCTGGAACCCACAAAGCGTGCATCCTCTCTGTTCCTTGAGTCCTCTGTACGTGCCCTGCATCATAGAACTTACTGGGGGATGATGTTATTGCCTGCCAACTTCACTAAATCTCCATTAGACTGTAAACTCTAGGAGGGGAGGGCGTAAGCCTGTCTTTTTGAGCGTTATATCTCCATCTCTAGGGTATGGAATGAATGTGAACTATTTAGCAATAAATCTTTTGTAATTTAAGAGAATTGGCTCGTTAAATGATCTCTCACATCAGTTGTTTTCCATAACTAAATTCCACACTTTATAGAATTTTCCTATAATATATGATTTTTCAATGATATATATTCAATCATATATATTATTTTTCAATCATTTATATTATAGGAAATTCCATAAACTATGGATTTTTATTATGTTTCTCTGTAATGCTCAATGCATTCCCATCTCTTGTCATTATTCATGCATTCTACATGATTGTATCAATACTATTTTGTGTTGTTTTATTTAATCTGACTACATACATTTGTCTTTATATTAACACAATCTCGTTAAAAAATCTTTGATTCGTTTTTAAATAACTTAAGCACTCAATATTTACAGTCTTTTAAGGCTACTTGTATTTTCTCCTGTACTTATATTTCCAAAGAGATAGGTTTATTTCTTTGTATTTGGATTCTGTAAACAGCCAGCAATTATGAACTTCACATCTTGTGATTGTTCCTGGCAGAACCCTTAGTAAACAATTACACAGGTGACTCGAGAGACAGGGCAAATATGTAGAATCTGGTCATGGGGTCTCTGATAAGGATAATTACTGTTAAATTGGATTACCCTTACTGAAGGGAAGACTTCTTTTTAAAATTGCTTTCCAGCTCAACTCATCATTTGTCTAGAGTGCAGTTGTGTTCCGGAACAAATGGAGTAATCAGGTATTTCAGTTTTCCACATCAAGTATATCCCCTTCAGGGTGGAGGGACAGTGATACAAACTCTTACTCAGATTTTGTCATAACAGTCATCACACCTGGAGAACCACATCACGAGAACTCAATTTTGGGCTGGAATTTCTGGGACATTAGGATGGGGTGGGGTGAGTGGAAATCAAACTCATTTGTTATAGATAACTTTATTCTTTTTATGCAGAAACTACCGGTGGGAGAATGAGTCACATTCAGACTAGACCCCAAAGTGGCACTCCTGGATATTCTCCAGGGTCAGTGAATAATTTATGGAACTGTTCAGAGAATTTCCAGCAAGGTTTTAGGAAGGGTTGTGCCCCTAGACCACCAGTATGTGAAGACTAATGGCTTGATCTCGCCTGAGTGAGTCACGTGAAGAGGGAATCTTCAGTGTCTGACACTTTCCACCGTGCTGTTACCTCCAGGGCTTGTGTTTCATCAGATCCATTGCTTACTTGTCTTATCCTGTAGCAGGTGAAAAGGTAGCCTTATTTGGCTAGGAGTTTGTGTGGCAGCCAACTTCTTCCTTTTGGGTCAAAAATGCATTTCTTTGAGGAAAAAGATTGTAGGAACTTGCAATGGTTGTGATGACTCCATGAAAAGACAAATGGGGTCTTCCAGAGTCACATGTCAGCGAGCGTTTTGTTGAGACCCAAAGGATTTTGACAGGAAACTAGAGATAATGACATTGTTTTATTGCCTTCTGGCCCCTTCAATTGCTGAGACAGAAAGTACACTTATGTTGTGAGTAGTACCGTGCCCTCCCGAGAGCCCTTCCAAGGCTTAGAGGCCTGGAGGTAAAATGGGTCCCTGAGAGGACAATTCAGCAGTCACAGTATTAAAGTCAGTACTCTAGCTTCTACTCATTTGCAGCTTTTCCTATTTTAACAAGTTTAAACATCTCAGAAGAGTTCACTTACCCTATCAATCCCCGTATTTTTTTAAAAAAAAAGCTCACAAAGTTTAAGTAAAACTTTTTGATTTGGCATTTGGCAGAGGCACTAAATTAATTTTTCACCAGTTCCTCAGCATGACAATTATTCACAGAGTTCTGGGGGAACGGCAATGAGCAAACCAAGTCCGAGCTTATGATCGAGGGTTCAGAGTCCTGGGTTCAAATCTTAGCTCTGCTGCTGTGTAACCTGGAAAATGTCACTAACCCATCTAGACCCCCATGTTTCTTTAGTGTACATCTTTGAAGAGCTTTTTATGTGCCTGGCACTGTTCTAAGCGCTTTATACTTCATTTCTACAATGCTGTCAGGTAAGTAATGTCTCTATCTTCATTTCAAGGAAGAGGTAGAAAGTTACCTAAGGGGGATGAGCAAGGGGGAAGCAGAAGCACGACTCCGACCCAAGGTGGCATGATAGCCGTTGCTCCTGACCGCTGTGCAATGCTACTGTGCCCACCACTCCCCTTTCCATGAACACAATGGAAGAACTCTCTTGTCAAGAGCCCATTCACTTCTTTCCCTTAGGCTTAGTGTCTAATCAGGCCCTGAATCAGTAGAAACTTAGATATATCTACTACAAAAATAACTAAGGGTAAGAATGTCCTTTCTAAGGCTTTTCTTGGGAGCTAAAAATTTTAAAAAGATTACTCACTTATAAACAAAATTTTAATTTGAGATGGGTCCCCAACAGGCTCATAAAAATCTTCCAAAATATTGAGGAGACTTACTGGCTAAATTCTAAGCCTGTTGCTTTGGCCAGTGTTAGTGTTCTTGGAGCCTTAATGACTCCAATCAGTGATTTCTGTATTCTCATCAGATCTGCTGGGTTAAACCACTATGCTATTATGTTATTTTGGGACTCTTAAATTACCAATTGTAAATTAATTTAAAAGAATCAATTTGCATTCACTCTGCTGAAAATTGAGTTCTGGTTAAAAAATGTTTTTCTCTAGATGGCAACTAGACTTTTGATAGTGCGCACGATGTAGTCTATACAGACGTCGAAATATAATCATGTACACCTGAAATTTATGTAATGCTGTAAACCAATGTTACCTCAATAAAGCAAACAATCAAAAAAATCTTTTTCTTATTAGTAACCAAACTGTCCTCTTGGTGTTTAAATTAATTCTTCTTAAGACCATGCATTGTTTGATGGCCAAGCATAGGGTTGAAAAGCTTGATTTCACTCAATTAATCTATAATCAATGATTCAGAATGTTCAGTTTAGCTGTATGATAGAATAATTGTGAAGAAAATCATAGGAAAAGTATATTTCCAATAGCGGGATTTGAAATGAGAACTAAGTTTCTCTCTCAGCTGTGTGTGAGCGATTGTGAGTGCCTATTTGTGGGAAGGCTGAGAAAGGATGACGTTCAGAACTAAAGAGTAGTCATGAAAAATTTATTTAATTATTAATTTTTTCAAAAGTTTCTAGGGAAAATTTGACTCGATCTTTTTTCTCCTTTGACTATTTCTTGTGAAATGCATTTGGGATATCCACCTCACCTTTCACCTTACCTCTGTCCTTCTCAGTCTCTCATGACTCACAGCTGCAACTTCACCCTTTCTTTTCAAAAAAAAAGTGTGCGGCAGCTGCTATGTGAGTACTTCTGAGTGGGTCAGAAGTGAGGCAGGATGCCAAACAGCTGAATCACTCCCCAGAAATTGGAGGAGGATAATTAGAGAATTAAAGGTTGCAACTTCAGTTGTGGGGATAATGGCTTATACGGTGGTTTATGCAAACTCACTTACTACCTGTGACACCACAGGAAATTCACCTCATTTTTCTCTTCATACACCTACACTACTCCTGTCTTAACCTGTTGGGTATGGGTGCATATCAGGTAAAAAGGCTATGACCATCCTTTCTAAGACTTTTTGGACAAGTTTTAGAATAGAAAAAAATGGTCAGCAACTTACACTTAGGATCACTTCGATTTCATTTTTCTTGGAATAGCCAAATAGGATAACCAAATTCCTTGGGTAAAGCTTCTAGAGTAGGCCCAAAATAATGTGGGTCAAGTGCCCCCAGGTGTGTATTATTAAATATTATAATTGCCTCATAATTTGGGCTCCATTATGAAACTTGAAGTACCTAAGAAATGAAAAACAAAACAAACAAATACATAAAAGCTGTTACACACAGCTCCTGTATACTACTTTAATGCACATATTTGCCTTATTCTACTTTTAAAATTCAATAAGGTGGTTCTTTATTTCATTGGAAAAAAGTAGAAAATATGTGAAGGCAGATCAAGCATAGTTTGCTCTTCGGTTCATTTAGGTATCACACCCAGTAAGTGATTCAGAGCTTTATTTCCTGAAGTGAAGATGAATAGATCTGCATTTGGTTTCCTTGTAAGGCTGATAAAATAGTCTCTCGCTACCACATAAGTCTCCATTATGTCCAGGGTCCTTTTCTCAGACGTGAGTTTAAATTTATCTATTTATCTCTCACCTTTACCACATGAGAGTTAGGCAGGAGGTTACTTAAGACGCTTCTACTCCTTGCATTGACCATCCTTCGTATGTTAAGCAATAAGCCTCCAGCAGTGTGTTATGTTCAAATGGACAATGTGAGAAATTTGAGAAAAAGAGCCAAGAATAGCATCCTTCTCCCACTGTCTAATGTGGGAGAGAAAGAGATTGAAGAACACAGAGTTGAAAATAACTGAGATGAAAGCAGTATTCAGAGCCAAAGTTTACAGCTCAATACTTGGAAGACAGTGAAAGTCAATGAACAGATGAGAGTTCACTGCTGAGTACAAAAGATGAACATTCTTTCCATTAGTCCTTTCCTCTATTTCTATGTCGTGTGGTTGTCCAGTTCTGTGTAAACAGAACATGTGGCAAAGTCTCGGGGGAGTCTAAACTGATCAATTTTTCTTTTTAAATCTGGGGTTTTATATTCTGTCTGAGAAGCTGCTTCTCTTGTCAGCAAGACAACATCTTAACCAGAGGATCGTAAATTTCCTCAACACAGATGGTGCATTTACTTTTTCCTTTATTTCTTCGATAGAACCTAAGACAATGTTATGTACAGTAAGTATCTGAAGTTGGGGTCTCCAAACACCCCTCCCTGCCCTTAAAATGATATTTCATTTTTCCCATCTTGTTTCTAAACTAAGTGGGAAATAATAGACATGGAGGCCAAAATATCAGTTTTATTCCTAATAGAGACTAGATTGGAGAACTGGGCTTTAAGTTTGTTAGCGAAGTGGACTTGCTAATGTTGAACTCAGATCTAGGAAGATTCACTGACCCAGTTACAGTAATGATGGTAGAGGTGGGCCACAAGGATGGAGCCTGTCTAAGTAATACTTTCTCTGTGGAGGTGCAAAGCAGAATTTCTGGGAAGATTCATTCTCGTGAGGACTATCTGGGAGCTGAGCCAGGCATACCCAGTTATTCCTCCACATTTACCAATCAGATATGTCAACCATCTTCCTAAATATGGTGTAAGTAAAGATGTTGAGAGAGTCATAGTTATATCATTTGAACTCCTTTCATAGGAAGGAAATACTGTTCCTTTGGAAACAACTCTTCTTTGGAAAGAACTGTTCTCCCTTGATGAATATAATGACTGGTTATTCATGGGTACATCATATGTCTAAATGTGTGCACAAAGCTGGAGGATGCTTTATGTTGGAGATGCTTTAAAAGGAATGATAATAATAGAAGGGTTAGTTTATTTGTTTTGTTATAGGAGGTTGGGATTTCGGGGCAAGAAGCTATTTCTTTCCCTTCCAAATGATTGGTTTTCCATAGGTGGTTACATAGTGAATCTCATCATGTCCCTCCTTGTTTAAATCGATTCCGTGGCTTCCCACTGCCCTTAGACTATAATGCAAGCTCTTTATGATGGCCATGAGACCCAGAAGGCTTTCACAATGCGGCCCTTGTTTACTCTTACCTCTCATTTTCCCATGATCACTCTGTTCCAGGAAGATGGACAAAAAAGTGTCAAATGTGAGGTATACCAAAGGTTCATTTTGGCCCCAGCCCAAATACCTCCAGCTGTGGGTGCCAGTACGGAATAGTGAAGCAAATTTGATATGTCTGGGCCAAAAGGGGACAAGCTAAAACAAACTTTAAACTCAAAGGATTATTCAAGGGAGGTACCTGAATAGTGCCTCCCCTTGAGTTGAAGGCAGCGAATATGATCCAATAAGTTCAATTTCCATTGGAGAGGAGGCTGCCTTAGGACCTGATCTCTTTGCTCATCTCAGGATCAATCCTTTACTAAATTCCTCTGTACAGAAATAACTCGTGGCTGAGGATCTATGTCCTATAAACCTGCCTCAACTTGAGATTCTACCCTCTCTGCCAAGGATTGGAGGGTAAAAAAGTAGAGTTCATGGAAAAAAATTAAGTTAAAGCTATTGACCTCTGTGTTATATCTCATAGCACGAACAAAAGCACAAAAATTTCGTTATTATCCTTAGTATATACGGTTGTTACAAGCCCACTCAATAAGGACAGGGGTTTTGGCTTATTCACTGTCATCTAGAAAAGTACCTGGTAAAAGATCAATGAATATTATTCAAAAATTGAATCAATGCATTGGTGAAGACCTTACATTCTGTCATGTTTGTCAGAGTCTGAGAGTTAATTTGGCCCTGATCAAGAAATTCGCCTGCATCAGGTCTCAGAGCAGATCAAGAGAGAAAAACCCATTCTTATGATCTCAAATCCACGTGATACTCATCATTTTTCACTTACAAATGCATAGCACTTTGAGCAACAGAGAGCGTGACCATCTATCCCTGCAAAGACTTGTGAGCTGGTCGACAGGTCCAATAGACCAGATGAACAGATAACTCACTAGATAAGCCTTCTACCTGTTGGATCATTTAAGAAAATCATTTACTAAGCAGAGAAGGAGTCCAGCTTTTCCTTGCACGCAATGGGTAGGTGAGTGCAGAGAACAAGGGGACACACTCCAGGAATTTCGCCGCATTTCAAGTATTGCAGGGAGATCATAAGTTAGTGGTGGGGGAGCTGGGGTCAATTCTCCCTGGGCAGCATTCCACTGTGTTCCTGTCAGAGGATCCTTTGGTCAGATCACCTTTGACTAGACTCTGGAAAACCCCACTCTCACCTGAGGAGAGCAGAGGGAAAAATCACATCAACATTAAACTTAAACATTAATTTCCTACAGAGATTAGCCCCTCTTCCACTTGTAGTTCCAAGTCTTTGCAAAAATACAAACCGATAAGCCAACAGGTAATCCTAGAAAAAGCACTACAAGTGTCTTTCTGGACACTTGGCTGGACTTGATGCTCTACTCTCCCACTGAGTTGTTAAGAAGTAGCTAACCTTCTCCATCCCTGAAATCTAATAGCTTTTAAAGATATAAGAGATCATGTAGGTTCATCTGCAAGGCAGTAGGAAAAGTATTCTTATCTTCGTCTGTGACTTTCCTCTCATTGTTCTGTATTGATTTCTAGATGCATACACAGAATATGATTCCAGCAACCAAACAGGCATCAGAGCCTCTTTAGTCTGCCAGGAGTATTTAGTCCTAAAATAGACAGTTCAGTGTCATGGAAGAGAAGAAATTGAAAATGGTTGGTTTCATCCCAAAATTTAAAATATCCCCTACTAGTGAATGAGCTTTACTTCTAGGTTTTATTTTTTTGTGGTCTTTAAATATTTCTCCTGCTTACATCTTCTAACTCTTGGCATCTTACTTTAGTTGACAATATTCGGGATTCCTTCCCATACAGTGAGAGGATTTGTTAGAGGGATACACATAAATGTCCATGGTCAATACTTATCAATAGTTACTATGTGCCAGGCTCACAATAACTCCTTGACACGAGTTCTATATTGGTCTCAATAATTTATAGATTTATATATCTAGAGATTTGGAATAAATATAAAAGTAACTTAGAGTTATGCTTTACTCAAAAAACATTAACTCAAAATTCAACATTAAGCTAAGAACTAAAACTATAAACCTAGAAGAAATCACAAAAGAAAATCTTTGAAACCTTGGGTTAGCAAATATTCCTTAGATAGATCAAAAAAAAAAAGAAAAGTCAATGTTTTCGAAATATGTCAAGAAACCAAAAAAGTAAACTACAGATTAGGGGAAAATTTTTGCAAAGTTATCTGATAAATAACTCTAAGAACTGAGTAAAAAAGTGATTTAAAAATTATTTGAACAGACACCTCCCTAAAGAAGATGTATGAACAGCATAAAAGTACAAAAAAGATGCTTAACATAATTAGTCATCAGGAAATACAAGTTAAAACTGTAACAGGATACCACTACACACCCACAAGAATGGCTAAAACCCAAAAGGGTGACAATGCCAAACAATGGTAAGAGTGTGGAGCAATTATAACTCTCATCGATTGGTGTGGGAATGCAAAATGATATAACCATTTTAGACAACAGCTTGGCAATTTCTTATATATATATGTAATTTCTTGTTATATATTTCAGTATATTTCAGTATATATATATATATATATATATATATATATATATATATACAGTGAACATATGACCCAGCATTGCCAATCTAACGTATTTTCCAAAGGGAGATGAAAATATATATCCACAAAAAGACATATACTTTATTCATAATAGCAGCTTTTTAAATAATAGCCCCAAACCACAAAAACCAAAATTAACTCGTGAATGGATAAATAAATTTTATTTTATCCATACAATGCAATTTAACTTACAAAAAAAAGAGGAACAGGGGCTGGCCCCGTGGCCGAGTGGTTGAGTTCGCGCGCTCCACTGCGGGCGGCCCAGTGTTTCGTTGGTTTGGATCCTGGGCGCGGACATGGCGCTGCTCATCGGACCACGCTGGGGCGGCGTCCCACATGACACAACTGGAAGAACCCACAACAAAGAATACACAACTATGTACCGGGGGGCTTTGGGGAGAAAAAGGAAAAAATAAAATCTTTAAAAAAAAAAAAAAAAAAAAGAGGAACAGACTCCTACACAAGCAACAACATGAACAAATCTCAAATCATTATGCTGGTTGAAAGAAACTAGGCACAGAAGACTGTGTATGATTGTATTGATAGGAGATTCTGGAAAAGGCAAAACAGTAGTGACAGAAAGCACTTCAGTATTTGGCAAAGGCTGGGAGCAGGTGGAGGAGAATTTGGGGTAATGAAATCTTCTCTATCTTAATTGTGATGATGGTCACATGACCAGGTACATTTGTCAAAACTCTTTGAATCTACACTTACAAGGGGTACATTTTTATTATATATAAATTATGCCTCAATAAAACTGATGAAAAAAATCTAAGTTAATATGGCAGGATTATATGAAGAGATGTTAAAAAGTTGCTTCCCTTCCCCTTTTCTTGTGTGCATTGCATGATTTTGGCAGTAGTAATAGCTTTTTTTTTTTAAAGATTTTATTTTTTTCCTTTTTCTCCCCGAAGCCCCCCAGTACATAGTTGTATATTCTTCATTGTGGGTCCTGCTAGTTGTGGCATGTGGGATGCTGCCTCAGTGTGGTTTGATGAGCAGTGCCATGTCTGTGCCCAGGATTCGAACCAACGAAACACTGGGCCACCTGCAGCGGAGCGCGCGAACTTAACCACTCGGCCACGGGGCCAGCCCCAGTAATGGCTTTTTTATAAGCTGCCATCAGGGAAGGCACAGACTCAGCCCAGATTGTGCTAATATGGGAACCACATGTGGCTATTTGAATTTCAATTAATGAAAAGCAAATAAAATTTAAAATTCAGTTCCTCAGTCACACCAGCTACATTTCAAGAGCTGAATAGCCACATGCGACCAGTGGCTACTGTATGGGACAGTACAGTTATACATAGCTCATTTCCGTTGTCACAGAAACTGGACAGTGCTGGCCTAGAAGAACACATTTCTGAATAAATTTTATAAGCAAACACCAAATGCAGGAATCTGAAATCCTTTTGATTTACAAAAGTGAAGCTTTGTTCCCCGCTATCCCACTACTGGGTATCTACCCAAACAGCTTGAAATCAACAATCCAAAGTAACATATGTACCCCTATGTTCATTGTAGCACTATCCACAATAGCCAAGACATGGAAACAATCCAAGTGCCCATTGATGGATGATTGGATAAAGAAGATGTGGTATATATATATATATATACACACACACACACAATGGAGTACTTCTCAGCCATAAAAAAGACAAACTCATCCCATTTGCAACAACATGGAAGGACCTGGAGGGAATCATGCTAAGCAAAATAAGCCAGACTGAGAAAGACAAACACCATGTGATTTCACTCACATGTGGAACACAAACAAACACATGGACAAAGAAAATAGTTCAGTGGCTACCAGGGGAAGGGGGTAGGGGGTGGGCGCAGGGGGTGAAGGGGAGCACTTATGTGGTGACAGACAAGAAGTAATGTACAACTGAAATTTCACAATGATGTAAACTATTACAAACTCAGTTTTTTTTAAACAGTCAAGCTTTGTTGAAAGAGAAAGTGTATTCCCTTCCCCTACCCCTACAGAGACTGTTAAAGTATCTAAGAGTGAGCCAGGAGCTTAGAGTCCTGGATAGGTCAGAGTGTGCAGACTATGAGATGGGTCGTGGTGGGTGTCACAACTTTCAAGAGAAGATGTCAGCCCACAAGGAGTGGGGCTAGTCAAGATCAACAGAACCCCAGAAGTTGTCAGCAAGGACAGAGAAAGTCAGGCAGAAAAGGCATCCTTCTCAGAATGCCAGGACAATATCTAAGGCCCCTTAAGCTTAAATCCCTTTGGAAAAGAGGAAAGGAGGGAAACCTCAAGGGGAATAAGAGATCCTAGAGTGTGATTGGGGAGCTACATAAAGAAGACCTGGGCTTTAAATGGAGATGATCAAGTTACCCAAATTAGAAAGAAAGTTGTCAGCCACCAATAGAAATAGGCCTAGTAATTTAACATGAATTCTGCTAGAGGAAAATTAAGACTGTTGCAGCTCATAAAATTCATCTAATATTATCAAATCAGAAGTTTTCACACATTTTCTAACAGTGACTCAAAATAAGAAATACATTTCCTATTCCAACCTTGTATACATTCATACATATATAATTGAAACAAAAATTTATCCTAGCTACTTGCAGTGCAATATGTTTTCTATCCTAACCTATTTTATTTCATGTAAAAAAAAGTGTTGATCAGAATCCACTAAATTAGTCATGATCCATTAAAGGGTCAAAATCCAGTTATAAATAGAGGGAAATAAATTTTTCACTTGGAAATAAGGAGTGTGAGAATGAATTAGCAAAAATGGTATTGAGTAAGAGTTACACTATGTCTTTCAGATAATCTTGTCATTTTTTGTAAGATGAGACATATGGGTCTTTGGTACGTAGATGGGTAAGAAGAATGATGTAATCATTTCTCTATCTTTACAGTTTCTACTCTACAAGAGGAAAGTTCGAAGAGCAGAGAGTGGAGGAAAAAGATGGTTTATTGCTTTCTCTGAAACTAGTTATTTACAAATGAAAAGCAGCAGCTGACGGAGTGGAAATACACCGCAAAATTTAAACCAATGAAGACAGTGGGAGAAAGTGATTAACGGATTTTGTTACCAAGACTATAAGTGAGAAGGGGAAAGGGAAGTAAAACAGATGGGGCACTGCTAGCTATGGAAGATTGGAAGGAGTCTGTAGCAAGGTGAGGGGTCACTGGAAGGAGCCAAGCTGGCCATTCACAGAGAAGGCTCAGGTGTAGTTCTACACCTGCAAATTTCATTTTCTTGGGCCCCTAAAGTTAATCAATTGCTTGAGGATACTCACACTAACCAAACACGTAAGAGATTTTCCCATAAACCAGAATGCCAACACACATATTTACAATGGGAAATGAAACTCCTCAGGCAGCCAGATAGTCACTGTCTCTGGACTTCCCACTCTCTACCTTTACAGTGATATTTTTTAGGGTGTGTTTCTGGGACCATCAATATCAGAAATCACCAGGAGCTTGTTGAAAATTAAATTTCTCACCTTAGTCCTTTAGAATGAGCCTTCTAGGAGTGGGAAGGAGAGGGAAGTTATAGAGATCTGCATTTTTAACAACCACCCCAAGTGAATTCCGAGCATGCTAAAATGTTTGACAAATACTGGTCTAGGTCCTTGAGGCTAAATGAATTCTAGATGGGGAGGCTGGTAAATTCATTCATTCAACAAATATTTATTGGGTACTTAAAACGTGCCAGGTTCTCTTCTAGGAATTCTGACACATGAATCACATTATTTTACTTATTGTAGCTATGTAGTGTATTTTATTTTTTATTTTATTTTTTAATTTTTTTATATATTTTTTTTTATTAATGTTATGATAGATTACAACCTTGTGAGATTTCAGTTGTACATTTTTGTTAGTCATGTTGTGGGTACACCACTTCCCCCTCCGTACCCTCCCCCCACCCCCCCTTTTCCCTGGTAACCACCGATCAGATCTCCTTCTCAATATACTAATTTCCACCTATGAGTGGAGTCATATAGAGTTCGTCTTTCTCTGACTGACTTATTTCGCTTAACATAATTATGTAGTGTATTTTAATATCTGGTACGTCGATCTTTCTTAATTACTTTTCTTTTCTAAAGTATTCCTAGCTAGTCTCACATATTTGTTGGGGAGCTGTGTTGTGTGGTGTTTTTTTACTTGGGCTTTAAGAGTTAGATGACCTTAACGTAAATCTTAGCTCCACCATTTACAGTTCAGAAACTCTCACGACCCTATGGGAAAACAGCCTCCAGTGAAGATGAGCTCATGATTAATATTTACAGAGCACTGGAGGAAAGTTCCCATGTGTAAGTAGGGTCTATGTCTGGATCCTTTATTTCTGTTCTATTGATCTGTTGCTGTGCCAGTTCCAGATTGTTATTATCTGATGGATTTGTGGTATATTTCACAATATGGAGTGCAAGTCCTTTTCTATTACTATATTTTTCAAATTTTTGCTTGGTGATTCTCAGTCATTGTTTTCCTCCAGGAGATATTTAATAAGCTTAAGACATGGAGATCCTGATTTGAATTACTTCACATGTGGTAGCATCTCTACAGTACTAATTCTTTCCACTCAAAAACATACCATGTGTGTCTCTATCTAGTTCCTGTTTTATTTTCCTATGATTTACACATTTTTGGAGGACTTTTATTATATTTATTTTTAAATATCCATTGAATTGTCTTACTGGCTATCAAAGATCTATAGCAAAGCTATCTGCTTTTGTGTGCTTGTTTGGAAAAGTGCCACCATGTTGAATGGGTTTATAATTTCAAATAAATTTTCCACCAATTTTAAAAATCTTTCCCTGTAAATGATCATGCTTAAAAGTGACAATATGCCTTCTCCTTCTAGCATTTTAACATGCCATTTAGGATCTTATTTTGACAGAGCTTTCAAAGCCATTTTAAATAATGAAAATACAGAAAACTTTTGCTTTTTCCTTTGTATTTAGGTGAGAGACTGTGCCTGTTAGGGTACTGTTAACTACAGGTAATACAATTCCCTACAAAAGAGGCTGAAGTTATGGGGCTGACCTGGTGGCATAGTGGTTAAGTTCTCACACTCCACTTCAGTGGCCCCTGGTTTGCAGGCCCAGATCCCAGGCACGGACCTACACACGCTTCATCAAGCCGTGCTGTGGCAGCATCCCACATATAAGATAGGGGATGATGGGCACAGATGTTAGCTCAGGGCCAATTGTCCTCAGCAAAAAGAGGACGATTGGAGGCAGATGTTAAGTCAGGGCCAATCTTCCTAAAAAAAAAAAAAGAGGCTGCAGTCATAGGTCTCCTGAGTTAGCTTCTTGATAATTAACTTTTTTTTTGGCTTTTTCTTTTAAGACGGTTGCTGGTTCAAAAGTATGCATTGTATTAAACTTTAACATATAATGTCAAGTTATTTTTCAAAGGGTTACACTCCCCCTAGTAACTTGTAAGGGTTTCTGTGGCTTCGTGTTTTCACTGACACCTGGCAATGTTATATTTCTTGATTTTTGGCAATTTATAATGAGGAAAATTCAAAATTAGATCATTTTGAGGTTGTCTTTCCATCTATTTATTGATCATTTGTTTACTCTTCTTTTTTTAAAGATTTTATTTTTCTTTTTTCTCCCAAAGCTCCCCCAGTACATAGCTGTGTATTTATAGTTGTGGGTCCCTCCACTTGTGACATGTGAGATGCGGCCTCAGCATGGCTTGATGAGCACGTGCCACATCCGCACCCAGGATTATGAACTGGCGAAACCCTGGGCCACGAAAGCAGAGCGAGTGAACTTAACTACTCGGCCACGGGGGCCGGCCACAGTTTCTCCTTTTCTTTAAATGCACGCTAATGTCTCTTGCTTATTTTTCTATTCGCTGTTTGTTTTTCTCTTTTATTTGTAGTTTTTCAAAAACATTTATTCTTGATTAAAAGATTTTATTAGTTAAGTATATTGTAAATATTTTTCTACCAGTTTGTAATGTATCGCTTCACTTTCTTAATGGTGTCTTTTGATGAACAGATTTTTAAAAATACTTTCCATGTAGTTAAGTTATCAACCTAATTCTTAATATTTCTTTGTATAAGAAATGCTTTCCTGGGGGCTGGCCTGGTGGTGCAGCAGTTAAGTTCGCATGTTCCTCTTCAGTGGCCCAGGGTTCACTGGTTCAGGTCCCGGGTGCAGACATGGCAGAGCTTGGCAAGCCATGCTGCGGCAGGTGTCCCACATATAAAGTAGAGGAAGATGCACATGGATGTGAGCTCAGGGCCAGTCTTCCTCAGCGAAAAAGAGGAGGATTGGCAGTAGATGTTAGCTCAGGGCTAATCTTCCTCAAAAAACAAAGGTGGGGGGATAGAAGAGAAATCTGTTTCTACTATGAGGTCATAGAAATATTTAAAAATTTTGCCTTTCACATGGAAGTCTTTAATCTCTATACATCTAACTTCTGATAATGATGCATTGTAGGAATTTGATATTATTTTTTTCCATCTGGATAACAAATTGTCCTACTCTAATGGTTGAAACACCTGTCCCTCACCCCATGACTGAAATGTCACCTTTATCATATACCAAATTTCCATGTATATACCAGGGCTATTTCTAGGTTCTCTCTTCTTTTCCATTGCTTAACTGATTTATCTCTGAGCCAATACTATACTATCTTAATTACTAGTCCTCTAACTTCTAGTAGAGCAAGTCTCTCAACTTGTTCTTCTTTGAAATTTTGTTGGCTCTCTTCAGCCTCATGGATTTTTTTATATACAAATATTTAATATGAGTTTATCTAGTCCCCCAAAATAATCTTGTTGGTATTTTGATTGGAATTCGTTGAGTTTATAGATTAAATTAAGGATAAATGGCATCTTTGCTACATTAAGATGTTTCATTTGTGGACATATCATAGCTCTTCCTTTTTTCACATCCCTCAATAAAAGTTTTAAAGCTTTCGCAATATATGTATGTTATTAGATAAATTATTATGTCTTATATTTTCCTTGCTTTTATTTTGCTGAGGAAGTTTAGCCCTGAGCTAACATCTGTTGCTGATCTTCCTTTTTGCTTGAGGAAGATTCACCCTGAGTCATCTGTGCCAATCCTCCTCCACTTTATATGTTGGTCGCCACCACAGCATGGCTGACGAGTGGTGTAGGTCCACACCTGGGATCCAAACCCATGAACCTGTGCCTCTGAAGCAGAGCACACTGAACTTAAACACCAGGCCACAGGGGTGGCCCCTTCCTTGCTTGTTTTTGAATGGGATTTTTAAATTAAATATTTCCAATTAATAATCACTAGTGTATAGAACTCCTGTAATTTTTACACATTGGTATTGCTTCCAGCATCCTTGTAAACTCAATAATTTTAAAATCTGCTTGTAAATTCTTTTAGTTTTCTATATAGACAATGATATCATCTGCAAATAATTATAGTTTTGTCTTTTCATTTACAAATTTTATAAGTTTTTTGTGGGCTTACTCAATTAGCTAGGACCTCCATTACAATGTTAAATAGATGTGGTGACAGTGAACATTTCTGTCTTAATAAAGATTTTAATAAGATTTTTTTATGTTATACCTTAACAATGATATTTGCTGAAAGTTTGTAGTAGATACACTTTAACAGGTGAAGACAGTTTCTTTCTATTCTTATTTTGGTAGAAAGACCTTAAAATATTTTTATCTTCTACTGAAACAATCATAGAGTTTTCCTTCTTTAATCTATTAATGGCATAAGTTACATTTATTGATTTCTTATGTTAAACCATCCTTGCTTTCCAGGGATGAACTATATCAGTTGATGGTGTACTATTCTTTTTGTGAACTGTTGGATTTGGTTTTATGCTATTTTGTTAAGGAGTTTTGCATTTTGTTCATGGGTCAAATTAGCTGGTAGTTTTTTTTGTTGTTGTTCCTTTGTCCCTTTTTTGTCTTAGTATCATGGTTATGCTGCTTTTTTAAATGAGGTGGAGAGTGGTCCCTCTTTTTCTGTTTGTTAGAAAAGTAAAAGGACTGAAATGTCCTGTCATATAAAATTTGAAAAAACACACCTATAAAACTACCCGGGATTGCTATTCTCTGTGCAAGGATTTTTATAATTTTAGGATTTTTCAATCTATTTCTTCGGAATCAATTTTAAGAGGAATATATAGTTTTCCCTCTATTTTTAAGATCATCTCTGTCTTCAGTGCTCATTAGTTTTACCACAATATGCCTAAGTGTAGATGTTTATTTGTCCTATTTGGTAATACATGACATGAAGCTTCTTGAATCTATGGATTTATGTTTTTGCTACTACTTGAACATTCTCAGCTATTAATTATCTATTCAATTTGTGAAAGTGAAAGGTAGATGTCCAGCTTATTCCAGATAATATAAGCAGACGAATTAAGTGAAAGCAGATACCCATGCTTATGCCAGATGATATTATCAGATGAATACCTCCTGCAGCCAGGATGATGGTGGAGGTAATAATTAAGGCAAGAATTCTAGAGCAGCTGCACATTGGTTTAAGAGTCAGAGCCATAATATTCAATTTTTCCTTCCTATGAGAAAAATTTTCCATTGCTGCCAGATATAGATGACTTACCTTTTATTGTGTTAAGGGGTTTACTGTAATAAATTTAAAGGTGCAGCTTATCAGATAGTTAATTTGCTTATCGAATTTACTTTTATATATTTTTAACTTTTATTTTTGGAGACACAAAATGTCGAAGCTGACGAAGTCAAGCATCTTTTCATTATTTTCTTTCATTGAAAAAAAGGCAAAACCTTATGAATGGAATATATTAAAGATATGGTTTAAAGAAGAAATAATCTGTTAAAATTAAATTCCATCTACAATATTACATTGATATAGCATATACATTGTTAGAAAAAAATGCTAAGGTTAAGAAAAAGGCTAAAAATTATCCAAACAATTAACAAATACTGTTGTCACATGAAACCTCTCTTCAAAAATATAGGAGTCAACTTCCATCTCCACATATTTTTACTTTTGACCTCTCTGTGCTCAGTTCCACGTCAAGATAGATAGTAATATTGCCATTATTTCCAAGCATTTATGACAACAAATATATTTTCCTGCCAACTCTTTTCCTTGGTATTTAAGGTCCATGCAGAAGGGGGAAGAGCATATTTATCAATCACCAGTAAATGTAAAGTTTGTACTTACACATCTCTTTTTTCTCAGGTCCTTCAATGCCCGAACCATGGCTTGTACATGGTAGATATTCAAAAATGCATCTGACAATAAAGAAATGGAAAACAAAAGAAATCCAGCAAGAAAAATGATACTGAATTATCCTTCTTTATTTAAAACCAAACAAAACAGCTGAATCCTTCAGAAGGCGTAAATGTATCCTGCCTTCCAATTTGAGACCGCTGTTGCGCTGTCACTCCTCAGAAGTGGGGTCATCCTGAGAAATGCTGTAGCTTAGTAGGACTGGAACCCAGACTGCCTGCATCCAAACTCCAGCTTTGCCACTTTGTGGTCAAGCACAAGTTGCTTGAAGCCTCTGTACCTCAGTTTTCTCATCTGTAAAATGGGAATAATAGTATTCCTCTCAAAGGCTTCTTTTGGGGATTAAATTAGTTAAATACCTGCAAAAATAATTAGAATAGCGCCTGGCACATAGTAAGTAGTCAACAACTGTTAGCTGTCTTTACTATGGAGGTTTATATTTAGGAAAATCATAATCAAAAAGAAACTCCCAGATTCCTGGTGTAGCAGTGGAGGTGGAAAGAATTTTTGCTTTCCCTTGGGCTTTCATATGACTCTTCTAGAGTATAGTTATAAACTTCTCATTGTCCTGTCTGAAATGCAGAATTTAATAACTGATAAGTTTTTTTTTTTTTACTTCTACCACACTTTATGGAAGGAGAATACCAGGGCTTATTTTGGGGGAAATTGTGATCTAAGATGTGGTTCACTTCAAGTTATTTCTAAGTGATAAGGAGAGTGAAATGTATAGATTACTTGTTTTTCTTACCTTTCGTTTATCTTGTAAGACACAATCTGGAGAAAAAGCTGTTTAGTTTTCCAGGTGATTGCAGAAACAACAGCTAAATGCTTGACTCTGAGATGAGAAATGGAGGCAAGATGCCACCATTTCTTCCCCCTTGTTTATTGTAGGTATAGAGAGCTACTTTTTCTGGAAGTCCAGATGCAACCTCAGAATCCTTAATACAACATTCTAAGCATCACTTCCCCATGGGCAGAATTGATATTGAGTTAAAACAAACTTGCCACCTCTAGTTTAAATTTTTTCTAACTCTAGTCTTCTTCTGCTTTAAGATGGTAGATCTGGAGGCCTACCTGTATTACTGTCACCTGTGAGGATACATGCCTTTTTGGAGGTGGGCTTGGATTTCTCATAGCCTTATTCTGAAGAGGTAGAAATTATACAATTTAGCACCACTACTTTTTCACGGAACCTGATTATAAAAGGGAGAGTATAGTTACTTGAGACTGTGAAATCGGAAGAAAGGTCTCTCATGGAGCTAGTAGCATTAAAGCGGGGGAGGGCATCTGACTCATCTTACAGTTGCCCCTGGAATGTGTTGATGGAGAGGAGGGCAGAATACACAGATGAAGGCTGTGTGTCAACATCAATGGCAGTCCTTATCACCCAGACAGTGGTTTGGTGATGAGGTAAGAGGTCTGCCTGACCAAACCACATATTTAGTCTTGGTCATTTGCCAAAGCTCGCAAGAATTAGTGACCTGACATTAGCTGAGGCCTTCTCAGAAAAATGGGAGGGTGAGCTAACAAATCCACACTCTGGCTTCACCCTCTCCTTGAGGTTCCGCCACGGTGCCCAAAGCCCACAGGTGAGTACATTGGCCATACATGAGTCAGAGGCTTTAGCATGCAAGGTTGGGAGGTCACTGCCACCTCAACCCTCCCTTACCATATTAAGAACAGTCACTTACCTTGTAAATTATGCTACTTTAATTTATCTTGTCCCTTTAAAATCAACTTATTTAAAATATCAAGTTCTAGATTAATAACATCTTGTCTTTACACTTGATCTTAGCCAAAAGGCCAAGAAGCAATGATAATATCTTGTCTTTAATATTTCTATCCCTGTGGAGTATTTTGTTTATCTCAGCTATCTCATGATAGCTTTTCGTCTCCAGGTTTTATTTTTTAAATGTTAGGACTGACGATTTTAAACCTATGAACTGTATGTCACTAAGCGACCCTTCAAGTAGTGAATCTCATTCATGAGCTGCCTCTTTTGAGAACAGTCATGACCCACGTCACCCAATAGGCATTTGTTCAATGTTATTGGGGGTAAATCAAGTTTGGAGTAGTAAAACCATACTTAACATGCCAGGTAGTTCTTATTTAAAGAAATTCTGTACAATTCTTTATGCAAAACAAAAATTCTTTTTTTAATACAAGGTGAATAATCGTCCCACTAATTTATTTACCTTGAGTTCAGGTTTTTATATTTTAGATTTTCCTAAACATGAATCTCTGTATTTACCCTGATATAAAGAATTTATGCCATTTTTTCACTTGAGACTTTTGTTGCTCAGCTATTCATAGTCCATAATCACTTTAACCTAAAACAAATCTCTACATTATATTATTACCCTGAGCTTCAGTCTTCTTATGAGAAAAATGGAAGTAATATTCCCAAAATCAAAAGTTTGTGGTAACGGTTATATGAAACGGCTAGTGAAAGTTCAAGGGCTATGTAAACAGTGATGTGCTATATGAGACATGGGATTCTTACCCAAACTGTCATTTCGTGTTTGTGTGTGTGTGTGTACTTGTCAACCCTACTTACCTAAGCCCTGTCAAACTGGAGGTAAGGTGATGATTCTAAACCTTTACTATCACAGAGATTATCTTTGTAAAATCAACTCAGTAGGCATTCTCTGAGCCTATAATAACCGTGGCAATTTAAGGCATTTAAGTGGCCAAGTCCTTTTGTAGGCAATACTATCTATGTTTGGCTCAGTGAGGAAGTTTCCCATGTAGGGTGGTCAGATAAATAATATCTATAGGTAACCAGCTGGACCAACTGTAGATGCTCAACTAGAATCTCATGACACTCTTTTACTACTTCTTAAGAGAGTTTAAAATCTTGGTGGTAATAGTCATGATTTTGCATATAATAGAGAAGTGAATACCAAATAGATAAGGCATAGAGAAGTCCCTAAATAGATAAGACATTGAACTGGAAAACTTCTAGTGAGAGCTATGGTGTTCCTGCTTAGAATGCCTCACTCTGGATCACCCACCTCCTCTCTCACCTACACAGCCCTGTCAATAGCATCAGTGCCTGATTACTTGCTATGTAGGTTGAGGTGGTCCTAAGAACCTGGGGTTTCCTCTGACAAATGCAAGAAGGTGAGGAGAATAGAAGTTGGCCATTGTGTGACGTTCTTGAAAAAGGTGCATGAAGTCAGTCCGAGTCCATACACGGTGATGCTACCATGGTGGAGACTATGGGTGAAGGTAGAATAATGTCGCTTCACCCAGTGGTCTCAGGGCTTTGAAGGAAAACCCAGCTGACATTTTCAGTGGTAGAAAAATTTAGCTCATAGGAATTTTGAGGGCTAAAGGTTAAAATGATTTCATTACCCGTCTGGCCCTCTTCTTAAACAACTTGTCAGAAGTTCCCGGCATGTCTGTCTCAGTAGAATCTGCACTTCTAGTGTCTAGTACAGTATCTTATAGGAAATGAGTTTGCAACATATTCTTGTTGAGTCAATGAAATGGCTTTTGGAGATTTCAGATTTCCACCCATTTCCTCATCAAATGGTACTTTGATCTAGCTATCAAGATGAAGAGACAGAGAGACAGAGAGATCCATTTACAAGAGAAACATTGATGGTAAGGTGTAAATGATGTACAATAGCCTAACAGGTTATCTCTTTCCAGAGGTGTTTTAATAGAGAATAGAATAAGAAACTTGAGAAATATGTCCATATAGAATTTCTGGCAAAAGAAAGAAATTGGTGAGCATGACATCCTTTTTAATAGGAAAGGAGGCAGCAGGACAAAAGGGGTTTCCTCTGCGCCTCTCTAATAATTTTGCATTCATGACTTCCTGTTCTGCTCTGCTCAAGTCACATGACAAATTCACATTCTCTGATTATTACCTTGCTCTCTCTCTTGATAAGGCCAAATAATTTTTATATTCTAATAGAGAAATCTTTTCCTAGTTGCTTTAACTTAATTGAATTTCTTCCCTTATATTCTATGATTCCAGTATTCAAAATGTGTTTCTCATCTTGAAATGAAAGAAAATTTTAAGCTTGAAGATTAGGCTTGATGAAGCTTGCAGGGTATAAGAGTGAAAACCATGTGCATGTGCAAACCAGAACATGACAGATTCCCAGAAGTCTCTGAGAAATGCAGGAGTCATAGGCCCAATTGCAAAATCAACACTATAGCTAAATATGCAGTAGGGTGATAACACGAAGTATGAGCCTAGCCAGAAACCACAAGGCCTGGAACAGGTTCAAACCAAACACAGACAGGAAACCACCCACCCAAGCCTCGAGAGGTTAGGTGCTCCTGAGCAGAAGGCCAACATGCCCAATGACTGACAATCAGTGCTCCTCAGGGCGTGAGTCTGCCTAGTGCCTCTGAACTTAGGAGTGGGGGAAAGAGTCAGTGTATCCAAAAACACTTTAGAAAAAAGTGGAGACGTAAACTATATTGCAAGTTAGACATTTAAAATAATTTTAATATTTTACTATTTGTCAAGGGACCCAAATCTCTTAATAGTTGTATGTATTTACTGGCTATATTGTCATAAACAAGTTCCAGTAAAATACTTTATAGTGCGGGTTATAGATTGATAATTAAAACCTGTCTTTTACTTAGATGTGGGAAAATTTCAGTTAAGCTATTACTGTTGTCCTTGAATCTTCACATTTTGATTGCGTTTGATGATATATCTTTGGATGGTGTAGACTGATTTTCATACTACTTACCGTCACCACTACTACCATGACCACTATTATTACTGCTTCAACTATATAACATGAATAAAACATTTAACAGATGCCAGACACTGTTCTAAGCATTTGACGTATATTAAGTGCAGTTTGTCCAAAAGCAACTCTCTGAGTTAGTGTCATTATCTCCAATTTTTAGAAGAAGAAATTGAATCACAGAAAGATTAAGCAATTTTTTTTGTAAGTGGCGGAGCCAGGATTATTACAATAACATGAACTTCCAATGATAGCAAAATTAGCAGTTTTTTTTAAAAAGAGGAATATTTTTTTGGATAACTCTTCTGGATCTTGGAAGTAGTCATACAACATTTATTCACATATTCAAATAGGTGTAAGGTGTCCTCTTTGTGCCAGGCACTGCGCTGGGGACTAGAGCTATCAAGTTGGCAGAGGTATCTGTCTTCATTTAAAGCTGTGCAGTGATGAATACTCTAACTCTATTTGCACATCCTTAAAACAGCTGTTACTCTGTGGTGACTCTGGAGAAAGGCTTGAGCGGCAATATCCTCCCGTCCTTTTCTGTTGCTCTACTGACAGTCCCCCCTGGGCTGCTTTGCTTGTTCCTACACTTGTAGGAAAGCAGAATGTCTCTGCGGAAAGATTCCGCTTCCTTGTTTTCTGTTAACAGAACCATTTTGGCCAGATGTTCTTTCACGCCAATCAGCAGACATCTGTCCAGTTGGACATGGATGATAGTTTGACCCAGAAGAACAGTTCTTTTAAGGATGTGTTAGTAGATCCAGAGCTTCCTTGTGCACCTTGTAAGGAAGAAGAGAACATCTGCTCTTTTCCTCTAGCATGATGGTGCTAGAGTTAAAGGAGTGCTAGAGGTGCTAGAGGACAATGGAGTAGAGATGGGTTGGATCATGGAGAGACAGGAGGAAAGGGAAGGAGTTATGAGCGAAAATGAAAGTCCAGGTAAGAAGTTTGACAGCCTAAGGTAGAGTAGCATCAATGGAAAGTAGCATCCTGGGAGAGGGCACAGGGATTGACTGACAAGATGACTTTCTAATCAGGAATATTCTATGCCTCCCTTCTAAACCTAAGAGGACCCAGGTAAGCCAACATGAAGTTTGGTGTTAGCAGCTTTTGCTGTATGTTGGCATCCCACAACAAGCAGATATTTAGCTCAGGAATCTACATCACTGAGCTGATTTGAGCCAGGCTCAGCTGATCTTGGCGGGACTTGCTCACCTGTTAGGGAGTTAATTGGCTGCCAGTTGATCTGGGAAGGCCTCAGATGGGAAGACAAGTGACTTCACTTGGCTCCCTGAGTCTCTCATCCTCTTCCTGGGACCCAGACCTGGGACAGGATGTGTTCTTCTCATGAAGATGACAGAGGGAAAGAGCAAGGAGAAACACACGAGTATATTTTAGAGCCTCTGCTTTGGTCATGTTTGCTAATCACTACAGCAAAGTCACAAAGCAGGTCTTGGACGCAGATTCCACCACTGCCAAGATAAACATATAAGAATTTTGTTATGGAAAACAGCTGTGAGAGAGAAGGGAGTGGGGGGAAGCCTGGAAACACTGGGATAGCCGTGGGACCACGATGCAAGTCTGACCTCGCTGAATGAGAGAGGGAAGAAAAGTTGGGTGGAAGTATCCTAGACTGTCCTGAAATCTAAAAATGCTTTGCCAAGGCCACAGGAGAGTCCGTAAGCCAAGGCTGGCCTTCAAAGGAATCCTATGTCTCCCAAGAATGGCCAGTCTTTGGCTAGGAGCAGTCTCTAGGAAGCATTTGCTCAGTACAAATGTAGCAATAAATTTTAGAGCATAGCAGCCGTGGGCTGGGGCCCATGGTCAATTATGTTTCATGTAGTTGGAGGCCTGTGAGGCACATTCTCATGGCTGCCACGTAAGTCCAGCCTAGATTCAGAAGGTGGGGAAATATATTCTTCCTGTTTGGTGAGAGGAAAGGCAAGGTGACATAGCAGAGTGTGGATCTAAGAAAGGGTTAAGATTTGGGACCATTAATACAATCAGTCAACCATAGGAGGTAAAGGAAATGCCAGCAGAGGAGGGAGCGTAGTGAGACAAGGAAAGGAACCAACTGATAAAGAGTGCCCCACCAAAGTAGCTACCATTGTGGGAGGCCAGACTTAATTCGTTAGCAAAATTCCAGGAGCCTGTGTAAAACATCCATTGCAGAGACATCCCATCCAAGGGGCGAGGGAGATGATGAGTATTTAGTTCAGTTTGGATGGAATTTAGATCGGAAGACAGGAATCATGGAAGATAAATGCCTAGAAAGCTAAGGGGCCAGATAATAGAGGATTTTGACTGCTGGGCTAAGTGTGTAGTTTACTGATAGGCAGTAGTGAGAGACATGTGAACATTTTTAAGCATAATCAGAGTTTTATATAATTTGAAGGTCATGCTGACAATGGAGTAGAAATAGGTTGGATCACAGAGAGATAGGAGAAAAGGGAAGCAGTTATGAGCCAACAATAAAAGTCCAGGTAAGAAGTTTGAGAGCCTAAGCTAGAGTAGCATCAATGGAAATAGACAAAGGTGGATTTAGTCGACTCTTGACATTAAAGGGGAAGATTTGGTGAATACTGATTCATTGTGGGTGGCAAGGGCTAGGAAAGTCAAAGATAATGGGGAGAGTGTCAGTCTGTGTGGCTGAAGGAATAGTGGGGCTTAGGACAAAAATGGTAAAATCAGGAGAATAAAAGAATGAAAATTTATTCTTGGCAGAGGAAGACTAATGATGTTAGATGCTTGGTTTGGTTTCACTCTTGTTAGGTAGAAATACTGACAGAAATGCCAGTTAGAAACCTTTTTAGGTGCTGGGCACATAAAACTGCAACTCAGCTGAGACTCAGAGTTAAGAGCATAGAATTAGGAATCATTCCAATGGCACCAATAGCTACGGCCAAGCGTGAAACAAGAAAGAGGTGATACGGAATGTCCTCACAGGCTGGCCGGCCAGAGCTGACTTCCTAATCTGACTCATCAGAGAAGGGATGACTTCCCTTCTGCTCAGGGCCAGCCCAGTGCTCTCCCCCATCTGGAGCTAGCCAAGGCATCGGAAGCAATCGGCGTGCAACACAGGACTGACGGAGAAGGGACGAACTTAAGAGGTTGATCCTCTCTCTCATAAAAGTCTCTATTAACCCCTGACCCTGATTGTGCTGCAATTTTTATTCAGCTGGTCTGTGTTTTTCTCTATCTTCTTTTTACGGCCTCATTTGCAGGGATTTGTAAACTGTTATGAATTTGTCTTTGAAAAAATGATATCTATGAGAATGCTGGTTTTCCAATTAGTGTCAGAATTGGGGGAAAAACACATAAGATATGCAAATAAAACTGGGATAAATTCTTCATCGTAAGTGGTATTTGCACCTAATCCCTGTTTGAGACTAGAAACTAAATGCAGATAGATGTCAGTGGAAATCCCCAAGCTTCTACCAGACAGATTTAGAGAGGACCAGGGCCACACGGGCTCTGCTGATAGCTGATTCACGGCAGATGTTATCATCATTCGTGGCGTAGGAGATAGTTCACTTCAAGGTCCCTCACAAAGCTCGTTTGCAGTGCTACATCTTTCCTGAAAAACTTTCTCCTGCCCACGTGCAAAGCCGTATCAGGCCACTCAAAGGAATTCTCTATTCAATTCACAAACACGGCCAGAGCAGGCTCCACTCAAGAGTTCTTCCACCATGACTACATGTCATCTTCCACTGAATAATATTTCATCATTTACTCCTGTTTGTGCTGTGTGTCAGCTTCCTTCCCAAACAATTATGTGCTTACTAATAATTATAACAATAACTACTTTATATTAAGTGTATCTTATTGCCAAGATCTGTGCTAAGCATTCTACCTATATTAATTCATTTTCCTCTTTATAATAACTCTCTGAGGCAGATACTATCTCCATTTTAAAGTAAAGAAACAGGTTCACTGACATTAGTAACTTGTTGAAAGCCATGTGAATCGGAAGTGGCAAAACTGGGATTCGGGGTCTGGCTCCGTGGCCAAGTGGTTAAGTTCGCGCGTGCTCCACTGCGGTGGCCCAGGGTTCGGATCCTGTGTGCAGACATGGCGCCACTTGTCAGGCCACGTTGAGGTGGCGTCCCACATGCCACAACTAGAAGGACCTGCAACTAAGATACACAACTATGTGTGGGGGGCGGTAAAGCAGAAAGAAAAAAAAAAAAAAACTGGGATTTGAACTCACAGCTCCTCATTTATTTAAATAACAGGATATGTAAATATGCACATAAAATAGTTGTGGAATCACTTCTATTATATTTCATATATTGCTAAGCCTGTAAATTGACTTGATATATTGTTTTTATATGACCTCTCCAACTTGCAATTACTGGCTTCTTGGCTTAGTTGCTAAAGATGGTGGTGGTGGTGGTAGCTGTCCTATGTAATTAGGTCATAAGTTCTGATCATCTACCTTATTTGTCTCAGCTGTTTGTTTTTTTAATGGCACCTCATGTACCACTAGTAATCATTACTTGACATACCTGTGAAATAGTAAAGTAACAAAGATAAAAATAGTCTGCATCATGGGCACAGAAACTTCTGCCTCTGAGGTTGCAGCATTTCTGTTTGTGTAAAGTAGGGAGGATTTGAATTTGACTTCTCTTTGCCCTCACTTAACTTCACTGAATAAATGGGCATCACCTTAAAAGTGATATGGCTTTTTTTTTTTTTTTGAGGAAGATTAGCCCTGAGCTAACTGTTGCCAATCCTCCTCTTTTTGCTGAGGAAGACTGGCCCTGAGCTAGCATCCACACCCATCTTTCTCTATTTTATACGTGGGATGCCTACCACAGCATGGCTTTTGTCAAGCAATGCCATGTCCGCACCCGGGATCCGAACCCGTGAACCCCTGGCCACCGAGAAGCAGAAGGTGCAAACTGCACCGCAGCACCACCAGCTGGCCCCAGCGTTATGGCTTTGAATGGACCAGATGATGTGGGCAAAATGCCAGACGCAAATGTCATCCTCTGAAGATGGGCTGGCCACCAAGAGGGGTCCGCACAGGATACCATTGTCCTGGTCAGAGTGCCACAGTTCAGAGTCTGGTCTTCAGCTATGTCCATTTGGAAACCGGAATATATAAATACGACAGAAATGGATCAGAATAGATTTACTTAATCTTAGAGAATAAGTTGTAAAATCAAGATGCAAATTTATTACTGTATTTCCTAGATGCTAAATTACAACTTTTTTTTAACACTTCAACATGTTTGAAATTATTTTTCTTATGATGGAAAAACTAGTTTAATATGTTTTCTTTCTTTCTTTCTAGTTTTCTTTAACTTTCTTTTTAAATAAGTGGCATATGCTATAATCAGCATCTTAGCACTGAGAAACTATGGCAATTAAAATGTGAGATATAAGTCCCAAGAAGGCTAGGATCCTCTGGCCAGTGCATTTTCTCCCAGTCTGCATGGTACACAAGAAGTAAAATTATAATCAGATGGTTGCCTGGGTACTCAGAATCCAATCAGAGAGAGTTCTTTGATACAAATGTTGAAAGAAATCAGACTTAGCTAATTTTATGCATCCATCTCTATGACTAGAACATAAGTGCCCTAATTCCTTAGAGGGAATGGGGCAGCCGTGGCAGATGTGGTGGATTGGCTCTGAATATCTATTCCCACCTCCTTCTAGTGGGCATTCCTGCACTGCAGAGGTTAGAAAGGTGGAACTTAGCATTCCCTTTCTCACGTATAACTGGAGTTCTGGAGGGGAAGTAGGTTCCCCCAGTGAAATACATCCATGCAATACTTGGGAGAGACAAGAGGCTGAGGCCATTTTTATTTTCTGAGGCTTTGGCTGTTTTCTGCTAATAAGCAGCAGTGTTCCAGCAGCCAGTCGTCTGCTTTGAGAACCAGTTGCCGTGGTGGCAGCTTTGTGACCCCCTGCATCACAGTTATCGTGGTCTGTTCTTGAATTAGAGAGTTTCAGTGGCAGATTCTCGATTTCTGATCCTCTCCATGGAGGCAGAGTCAGTTCGGTAGTGTTCTTGGGGTAGAGGGTCCCATGGCTGGGGAGAGGGTTCCATGACTGTGCTTTCAGGTTCCTGCACTGAACCCTGCTGATACAGTCATCTCCCTCTGACAGTCACAGTCTTTCTTTTGTTATGTTAACGTAGCTAGTGGTCTAACAGTCAGTTTCGAAAACCTGGGAGCCATTTGTCTCTTTAGGGTAATTGTATACCTCTCTTCTCTGCACTGTGATGTGTTGATTCTGTCTTTCGGCCCTTGGAGAGCAATGTTATTTCCAAGTTTTGGGGGGCAGCTCATTTCTGCCTCCTTTACTATCTACAGGAAAGAATAAATAATGCCCAGGGGAGATGTTTCAACATGCGTAACAGATTTAGCAATCACAAGTAAGTAATGGAGAACATCACCAAATGTGAGAGTATGTCACACAATGACACCATCGCAAGCCATTTTATAGTTGTTAAGATTTATACTTCTTCTCACTCTCCACGTTAAAGTACATCAGACCAGAGTCATCTCTTACTTACTTTAAGCATTTTTTTCCCTATGAGACAATCACTTTTTTTCTGTTTGGCAGAAGAACAACTTCAACAGGTCAGCAGTATAGAGTAGCTTAACAATTTTACGCAAGTCACGGCTGATATGGGCCAAGACCATGAGGAACGAAACCTGTTTATTCTTGTGGCCAAGGGAAATATAATTTGGAAGACTTAAAACTTCGCAGTCTTCTATTTTCCAAATATAAGATAATTTAAGAAATTATGTTTCCAAATGAGAATCGTAAGATATGACTCTCCCAGTTTCCTCCAAAACCATCAGATTGATCCAAGGTAAAACCATCTCTGTGACTTAACCAGGGATTTGACAAGCCATCTAACGTCCATCGAGAAGTAACAATGTCGTCAATAACTGACCATTTACTTCTTTTCAGGAATCAACGATTATTTCTATCTTTTAAAACTGGCTAAGATACTTCTATACCTATGACACAGCAATCCCATTCCTTTTTATTTTCCATTGCAGCTCCTTGGTTGTCTACTCATTATATTTAATTACATTTAATTTAACAAACCAAGGCTACAATCTCTGTTCACCAGGATAGGTAATTCTTGCTCACATGAACAAGTCCAGGCTTTATCTACTCAGAAATACTTTTTTCTAAGGTAGTTGCTCAGAAAGTGGAGAGAATAGAAACATTGGAAGCTCAACATTAAGTCTGTCCCACCAGGCATTCAACTAGTTTTTTTAAGGTTGGAAAAGAATCAAGGGACTTTTTATAGGACAGAGAATTGTAGCCTCAGTGATGTCATCTCAACAGGATGTGTCTCTTTAATGACTCATTATAAATTCATATTCTATCAGTATATCTAAACTCTACTTTGTTCTCACTTCGTGCAATATCTTGGGGTGTTTATTGCTACCCGAACTTTGTGGTTATTGAGGTTAAATTTCCTTCCTTAAATTCCCAAGTGCTCTGGAATTCTCCATTCTTTAAGAAGTAGGAGAAGGCGATAGTTCAAAAATGAAAACAAGAATGTGAGTTTAAAAAGACCCAGGAGAGATTGAATAAGTGAAAGCAAAAAGAAAGGATTTCTTTGCTTCTTCCCTTGTCTCTTTGTCTTCTGTTAAAGTTTGCCTTTTCTTTAATTATCTTTGGTTTATACAATCAGGTTTTCTTCCTCCTCTCTGCATTATTCTCTATACACACTCCTTTTGAAGCCGGGGCATATTGACGGGTAACGGCGTTGTTGATACCAAAACGCCATCATGTAGCGGAGTTGCGCTTCTCCGCTGCTGGGATTGGTCTTTTACAACTTGCAGGACGCCGGACTCAGAAATCGCCACCGCCACCACCACCAAAACAGCTTCTGTTTGTGTAAGCCTACTGTTTTCAGGAAGCTTTCACTGTAGTTTCCACCCCGGTCTCATTTATCCATTTGCCTTTATTCTGTCTTTCACACTAAAGAAATCCACTCTTTTTACATCGCAAGTTTTCCAATATTTGAAAAACTTATCATGTCTCCCATAGCCTCTTGCTCCCCAGCCTAAGGATCTCATTTGTCAGACATTTAAACTCTTCACTACCGAGGTTACTTTTTCTAGTTATCAAACTCCTTAAAATATAGCGCAGAGGACTGCAAAGACTCTTTTTGACTGTTATTTTGTTCATCCTGAAAGGATACTTAAAAAATTGCAAGTTAACATTCTGCGTTTTTTCAAACTTTTGGCATATATCTAACTGAGGTCAACTAAACTGAGGTCAGCCAAAATCTCCATATCTTTTGTATAAGCCAGGTTTCTCCTATGCTCTTGTGTATAATTTTGTTTTTGTCTTAAATGTGGGATTTTATTTTTGTTTCTGTTAACTTTCAACTTGTTGGTTTCAGTCCCCAGTTCCTGGTTGTCAGAAACAATTTTGAATCTTCAGTTTGTCAATTTATTTAGCTTTACTTTTAATTTTGATAACAGTATTTTCAATGACCTTGAGGATGAGAACCTTACAGCTCTAGAATGTGGTCCATTATAGCTGTTCATTACAATTAAATCAAGTATTAATGGAGTAGGGTCATGTGAAGCCATGTTAGAAAGTTATATGCACTAAAGAGCATCTTTTTCTTACAGTTTCTAAAAAAACTCTACATTTCCCCTTATTAAAATCAATGCCTGGTATTATACACAATGTGTATAAGCAAAAATAAGAAAATAAAAGTCACCAGCAATTCCTCTGTCCAGACATAACCAATGCTAACATTCTGGAACTTGTCTTATAGGCTCTTTTCATGCAGATATATCTGTCTTTTAAATGGAATTATAATTGTATGCACTGTTTTGTCACCTACTTCTTTGCTTAATGATGTACCTTGTCTATTCATTACATATTTTCCTAAAACATCATCCTTAATTGCTCCATAGTATTCTACTGTGTGAATATATGATTATTTCATTTTATCATTATCTTGTTGGAAATAATTATATTCAATATATTATATAGCCACCTACTTCTTCCCATTAACCATTTGCTCTCTGACTAGACTGAGAGCCTCTCCTTCTTTCAAGTGGTCTGACAAGAAAGGCAATATGGTGCCTTCCAAAGAATCTTTATGGTGGTGCTGGTTTGGCCCTACTCTGCATGTTTGTCCTGAATAACTTCTTTCTGTTCTACTGCCACCGATAGCATATTCAAGATGGGGAACTTTAGCAGGAAGAATGAGTTGGAAGTGCCAAGTGGCTCTAGCAGATAGGATAAGAGATTGATTTTCAAAGGACATTTGATGGGCACACTCTCCTTTCATTAAAATTTAGAGTGTTAATTAACTGTATTATCTTATCTTCCAAGAAAAAAGTATATTGTTTTCAGTTTCTAAACATTCTTAAATTTTGGGGCTTGCAATGAAGGAAATGAGGATAGGGTCTTGTTTTTAGTTCCTTTTTCTGTGAAGGACCATCTAGAAACTCAACAGTCGTCTTTGACTGCTCCTTCTCTTTTACCACCTCCTCGAAATAACCAATCCACCGCCAGGTCACATTCATCATAGTTTCTAAATGTATTCAGAATCTGTCTACTTCTCTCCTTCCCCACAGCCACCATCTTGTCCAAACCAGCTGTTGTACTGTCCTCACTTGGAGTTTAATATTTCCCACCCAGCCCCTACTTCTCCCATCTAGTCTCCACGTTGTGGCCAGGATGATCTCCTCAAAACAGAAGTCTCATCGTGTCGTGTCTTCCTTAGAAAATTTCAATGAATGCCCATTGTTGTTAAGGTGGCATGTCCCAAAAAGCCCAGGGAATCTGACCTGGGAGGTAAATAGTGTAGAAGTTAAGAGCATAGACTCTTGAGCCAAGACTGCCAAAGTTCAATGCCAGCCTCTAACACTCACTACCTGGGCCAATTTAAGAAATTGCTTAACTTCTCTATGCCTCAGTTTTCTCATCTATAAAATGAGGCTAATATTGGTCCCTCCCTCGTAAGGTTTTTAGGAAATTTGAGAGAGTTAGTATTTGTAAACACTTTAAAAGCCCCCTAGAAACATAATAAGTGCTATGTAAGTATTAGCTATTATTATTATTATCTTTTCAGCTTCATCTTGCCATTAACACCCTCTCTTCCTTCCAGCTTTCTAGGTTCCAGCCACCATGGCTTTCCCTCATTTCCTCAAACGCGCCAGGCTCCTTCCTGTTCTGCCCCTCCCAGCATGCTCCCCTTCCTCTCCCTATTTTCTCCCTTTGTATAGTGAACTCTGACCCTGCCTTGAGCATCAGCACTCTCTGATCCCTGAGACAAGGACCTTTCCCTCTCGGCCCTTCTCTTGTGATTGTTTGATCAATGTTTGCTCCCCTGATAGGGGAGGTAGTAGTCTGTTTTGCTAACCGTCATAGCTCCTGTGCCTAGCACAGTATTTGACACAGAACAGCCCTGGATAACTACTTGTTGCTTGAATTAAAAAGTGCTTTGGCCTATCAACTTCTGTCATGCTATGTCACATCATGCCAGCAGGTGACACCAAAATGCATATTATCAGTGACTAAGCCACTGCACGCTGGAGCTCTCACAGCATACTCTGAAGTCTAAGGACAGTTTAGAATAACTGTTTCTCGTTATTTTAGGAATTAAAAAAAGTTCGGGAATTCCACAGACTTTGATGAATATGTTCAAAGAAATCTTACCTAGCAGTGAGTGATCTTCTAAGTGAGTTATTAAGGATTATGAAAATTTGATATTCATAAATTAAAATTGTTATGCTCCTAAAATTTAAAGATCTGCATTTAATATCTACTAAGGAGCCTCACTGTCAAGCAACGCTTGGCAAGATCTTTGAATGCACATTCAGGTCATTGGAATTTCCCAAATTTTCAGGAAGATTCCCTGATCTCATGATAATATTACGGTTGTTTTAAGGTAGTTTTGGTTTTCTATTGCTCCTGTTATTTTATTATTTAATTTGTTTGTAGAATTATGCCTGGATTATGCTTTTCACGATGGCTTTGTTGCTGTGTAATTGCTGAAATGCTGCTATTTTTGTTTTTCTTTTGCTCCTCTCCAGTTCTTTGTATAACAAAGCTTTTTTCCATGGTAGAATTGGTGAAGTAGGTGGGTCATATTTTCTTTTTTTTCCCTCTTAGCTAGGTAGGTCCTGGTCAAAAAACTTTGAGGAACGCTGCTCTTGAGCAGTGCTTAGAGAGAAGAGTAAACGTCTGTGCAGAGGGCTGGCACTGAGAGGTTCTGGGGGCCTAGATCTAAGTGGAAAGAGGGAAAAAAATCTGGGTTTTCTGAGTTTAATTTTACTCATGCAAAATTTGCATTCTATTCTAAAACCAACCAAACATCTATGATACTCTCAAATTTGATGTTTAAAAAATATGAGTTTGGGGCCGGCTGAGTGGCATAGTGGTTAACATCGTGTGCTATGCTTTGGTGGCCCAGGGTGCACAGGTTCAGATCTCAGACGAGGACCTAGCATGGCATGTCAAGCCATACTGTGGAGGCATCCCACGTAAAATGGAGGAAGATTAGGACAAATGTTAGCTCAGCAACAAACTTCCTCACAAAAAAATCCCCCCAAAACCCACAGATTTGTTTCTAATTATATACCACTGATTAAAACAGATGATTCCATTGGGTGGGCCATTTAATCCTGTAACATGTGCACTCCAAGTTGAGTAATTCCAAATATCTATTTCCTTCTTTTTTTTGTTGTTTTTTTTTAAAGATTGGCACCTGAGTTAACAACTGTTGCCAATCTTTTTTGTTGTTGTTCTGCTTTATCTTCCCAAACCCCCCGTACATAGTTGTATATCTTAGTTGCAGGTCCTTCCAGTTGTGGGATGTGAGACGCCATCTCAACGTGGACCGATGAGTGGTGCCATGTCTGTGCCCAGGATCTGAACCCTGGGCCGCTGGAGCGGAGCGCGGGAACTTAACCACTCGGCCACAGAGCCAGCCCCTCTATTTCCTTCTGATTGTACAAGTCTGGAAGATGAAAACATCAATGGACAGAAAATGGAAAATAAACATATTCTTGTGAAAGATTTACTCTAAGCTAACTAAAATATACTAGGTCAATACTTACTTTATTTTTCAGCAGAAAAATTGTTTTATTTCAAGTGTTCTGAAGTTTAAAATTTAAAAGTATAAGACTACTTTTAGGACTCCAATTATAATCTGTCCTAGAATTTACCAGAGAAGTCTTTGATTCTCATATGTTCTGGCCTCCCTTCTTCTATGGCTTCATTTTGATGAGTCTGAGATATGACTGTAGCAGTTTCTCATAGACATTGTAACTGCTGGAGGACAAGGAAAACCTAAATAAATTCAATTTATAGATAATCGTCGTCTTATTTACTCTAATTTCTAACTCTTCCATGAACAAACATTTTAGAAAGCTTCAAGGTCATTTGGCAGCTCTCATTTATTTATTTAGTATATTTTTCATTCATTTATTGATTTTTTTCACAAGGCAATGCTCTAGATTCTGTGAATAATAAAGTATATGGATGATATCGTCTCTGTCCTCTGTGAGCTTACGATACAATATTGGTAATTTAAGTCCTTGCTCTAGGTTCAGTCCTTTCACTTACGTTATTCTCTTCCTCTCTATCCTTGTTTGTTTGGACCTTTCAAAAGCCGCTAATTCCAACCCAATGAAACAATACAAGGTTCAGGGAAAAGTAGTGTGGTCATGCTTTGGGATTGGGGGTTATGAGTATAAATGATGATGAACTCTTTTTTTCTCCATGGAATAGGGAAATATATTAAAAATTAAAATAAGATCATTTGGCTTAATAATAATAATTAACATTTCCAATTATTTTACAGATATTAATTTATCTCTTCCTAGTAACAAGCCATGAGGTGGGTGCTATTGTTGCCCATAATATGTAAATGATGAAACAGGCCTATTTGATAAAGGCTGGAAATTAGTACCAGGGACTGAAAAAAAAAGTCAGAGTTTCATTATTCTTTTCTTGGAGTCAGTGCTGAAAAATGTCTTGACAGTAGACAGATAAGTTAATGGGTCTTTTTTGGATCTTTAGTAACTAAATCCTTCAGAAGAAATAAAGGGGAAGTTGAATTATACTTACTAGTATTGCGGATTTCTTGTATTTGCTTTAGTATTGGTCCTATTAAGGGCAGTCTATGAAATCACGTGAATTGTAATACACTTAGCAGGAAGACATCGAGTCTTAAAGGAATGAAGTTTCAATTCAAGTTATCACTAGCTGGAACTCACTGGAAGAATTCTCATGCAACTTGTTTTAATTTTTGAAAGCGATAGTCTTAAACCAAGAAGGATTGTGCTAAGCTCAAGGAAAGAGATGAAACACACAATTTTCATAAAGGTTATGAATTTTAAAAAAGACTCTTCCTTTTCATATACATTAATAGGATCTCTCATTAATTGCAGCAGATTTGTTTTCAGCAAAAATGAACAAACAAGGACATGTCAGAATGAAAAGAATAAAAGAGAAGAGTGGCTTTTCCATAGTTTTGAGTTTAAGGGGGAAAAATATTCAACCACAAAAATGGGAGAAAATGTTGACATTAATCTTTGGCTATTGTGGCCATACCTATGATTACTATGGCAACAGGCGGCAAACAATGACAGTCTCTCAATGTGAGTGCCAAGTTTAGGAAACTAGTCACACCCTGCGCAGCTCAAAGGGCTGCCTCTCCATTCCTACTTTCCCAGCTAAGCGGCTGTTGAAAGAGCAAAACCACAGAGACACTCAGCAGCAGCAGAGACGTTATTAATTAATTAATTAATTCATACATTTATTTATTCATTCATTTATTCAGCTACCTAGAAACCCCTTCCCTGGGGGCAAAGTCAGTTCTTAGAGAAAGCTTGATGTGCTGCTTGATCTGTTTTTTCCCTGAAGAGGCTATCTAAAAATAGTAATGCTTCTTCAAAAAGAAAAGCCGACGAACTTTTAGGAATACGAAGGTAGAGGCTGCCCTTTCCATTCAGCAGGCTGTTGGGGCAACACAAATAGCTCAACGTTTCCTTCAGCACCGCTGAGACTCCTGAAAGTTGAACACCTCTGAGAGTGGAGACTCTGCTGAAGTCACCAGTAACAAGTCCCCAACTCAAGCTCTCTTTAAGCTCTCTGAGGATGATATTTTTTTTTTTACCTATAAAGGCTTTTGATTTAGTCTTGAATTCTAAATATTAAAAGAGCTTATATTCCCAAGAGCAGAAATGAACAAACAAATAAAGGTAACAAAAAGTGAAATGGAGAAAAATAGAAATGTAAGAACATTTATGGAAATTAATTATATATTAGGCATGTTATATACATTATTTTATGCAATTGTTACAAGTGTACTAATTAAGTAGTATATTACCCACATTTTACAGATGAGAAATATGCTCAGTGGGTGGCCCAAGGACTAACCTTGGGTTGGGCAAAGCCAGGATTCCAACTCAAATCCATACAACTCAAAATTCAGGATCATTTCACCACACACAAGGAGAGACCACTGATTTATTGAACAATGGTTGTTAGCACATTACTCAAGCAGAGTCTGCTGGAGTTTCAGTCATTTTGATGTGTGTAATTTCATTTCGAATCAGGCACAACTAAGATCATCAGAGAAACATGGAAACTCAAACGATGTTGGTTCATTGTAAAATATGTGAAGTCCAGTCTATTACTATGATGGGGCAGCTGCCCAGTTACTGACTGACTCATACACTTTCTTCAGAGAATAACAGGTGTAGTGGTAAGGGTATGATTGTTTAAATAAGAGGGAATTAAGGTTGTTTAGAAAGAAAGTTTTTATGTTGTTCATGAATATTAAGTAATTAGAAAAATTGTAGACTTCATGGCCCAGAAAGAATCGTTGGAATACCCATTCATTTATTACAAATTCAAGAATATTTTTAAACTGAGTAATGTGTGCCAGGCACTGTTCTAGATGCTGAAGACCTTGCCAAGACAATTAAGATACAGTTTCTCCATTTATGTAATGTATTCAAAATTGTCTATGAGCACCTTCTCTACACCAAACACTGTTTTAGGCAGTGGGAATAATTCAATGAATAAAAAAGACAAAAATATATGCTTATGTGGAGCTTATATTCTGCTGGCAGGGATAAAACACAACCATAAATAGGACACATGATGATAAGTTCTATAGGGAAAACATAAAATTAGGCTAAGGGAGTGGGGATTAGGAAACTAAAGTGATAGAATTAAAATAGGATGGTTAGAGAAGATCTCACTGGGGGAGTGATGTCAATCAAATATTGAAGGAGATGTGGGAGTGAGTCAAGCAAGTATCTTGGGAATGAATATTTCATGCAGAGGGAAGAGCAAGTGCAAAAACTCTGAGGGAGCAATGTGCCAGGGGTGTTTGAGGAAGAATGATGTGGTCAATGTGGCTGGAGTGAAATGAGCATGGAGAGTGCAGTAGGAGAAGGGATCACAGCTCCAACTGGGAACCAGAGCGTGTGGGGTTTTGTAGGCCAGGTTAAGGATGTTGGCTGTCACCCTTAGGGAGATGGGAAACCATTAGAAGACTACGAACTGATGAATGACATGACCTGACAAAGTTTCAAAGGATACCCTCTGGCTTCAGTGATGAGAATAGACTATAAGAGAGCAATGATAGAAGCTGGGCGCCACTTCCAAGTATTGCAATAATTCAAGTGAGAGACGATAGTGTCTTGGACCAGTGTGAAAGTGGTGAAAAGCAGTAAGATTCTGGAGAAGAGTACAGAAAATTCTAGCAAGCTAGTCCCGGACAGTGCTGCTTCTGGCAATAGCCAAACAGCTTCTCCACTACTGACCTTCAGGTAAATAACAAGTACACGTAATATAAAAAAGCAATTACCTGAAGGTACTGGGAAATAAATAAAAGCAGGCAGATACTAGAGGCAGGGTGCTGACACTTGAAAGAAAAGAAAGAAATTGAGTTTCCTGTCTTTGGTGGCTTTTAATCTGAGAGCAGATCCCAGGTTGCGGTAAGGAAGAGCAGCTAAAACCTGGATAATAGCTATGTGGTCTCACTAACTTAAAGAGCCAGAGGACAGATTTTGGGAGACCTCAGCAGTTGTAAAGTGAGAGAGGTAATCCAAGAAAGTGGATAGCTACAAAGGGGGAGCCTCAAATTCTACGCACAAACTCTGCCCAAATCTGTGGCTTACCCCTGAACCGTGCATGCACAGAGCAGATTCCAGGCAGTCCACCCAAGACTGGAAGAGCTAAACTTGATACCAGAATCTGGAGCTTGAGTTCAGTCAAGCTGAGTGTTTGCTAAAACAAAACATTGATATTCTTCAAGGGAAAATAAGGGAATCCAGAATCTCTATAGCAAATCATTTTTTAGTGTCCTGGTTCCAATCCAAAATTATGAGCTTTACAAAGAAACAAGAAAATGTCCCCAAATTTAAGAGAAAAAGCAATTAGTGGAAACCAAGCCCAAGATGACTAGGATTGTTAGAATTGTCAGGCAAGAATTTAACTTGCTTGTTATAAATATACTTAAAATGTAAAGGAAAATACGCTCATAAGAAATGAAAATATAAGCCATCTTAGTACAGAAATAGAACTGTTTAAAAAGAATATAAAGGAAATTCTGGAACTGAGAAACAAAATATTAAAAGAATAGAAATCATTAAATGGGTTTATCAGCAAATTGGAAATGACAGAAGAAGTCCTAAAGACCTTGAAGAAAGATCGGTTAGAAATGATCTAAACTGAAAGTCAGAGAGAAAAAAGATTGTTAAGAAATGCACAGAGGCTCAGGAACCTACAAATATATAAATATAAAAAGTCTAATGTGCATGTAATTGGAGTTCCAGAAAGAGAAGAGAGTGAGAATGTGGCAGAGAAAATATTTAAGTATGTGATATCCAAATTTTTAACTTTTTTTTTTTAAAGATTTTATTTTTTCCTTTTTCTCCCCAAAGCCCCCCGGTACATAGTTGTGTATTCTTCGTTGTGGGTTCTTCTAGCTGTGGCATGTGGGACGCTGCCTCAGCGTGGTCTGATGAGCAGTGCCATGTCCGCGCCCAGGATTCGAACCAACGAAACACTGGGTCGCCTGCAGCGGAGCGCGTGAACTTAACCACTCGGCCACAGGGCCAGCCCCCAAATTTTTAACTTTTTTGGTAAAAGATATAAATTTTTAAATTCAAGAAATTCATTAGACTCCAGCAGGAAAACATCCAAATAAACTCACATGTGGGCACAGCACCATCAAACTTCTGAAAACCAAAGATAAAGAGAAAAATCTTGAATGCAGCCATAGGAAAAAATGACATGTTTTATACAGTGGAACAATGATTTTAATTACCACTGATTGCAATAATAGAAGGCAGAAGAGAGCGGAATGATATCTTTAAAGTTCAAAAAGAAAATAAAACTGTCAAGTCAGAATTGTATATCCTCTTCCCCCCCAAAAAAATCTTTCAAGAATGAAGGCAAAATAAAGATATTTTTAGATAAAAGAAAACTAAGAGAAGTTATCACTAGCAGACCTGTGATAAAGAAATGCTAAGAACATGCTCTTCAGGCTGAAGGGAAATGATAGATAGAAACTTGAAACTTCAAGAAGGAAGAAGAATGAAAATGAAAACATATGGATAAATATAAAATGCTATTTTTTTCCCTAAATTTCTTGAAAGTACATGTGATGATTTGAAGCAAAAATCGTATTGCTGTATTGTGGACTTTATAACATACATATGACAACTGTAGGATAAAGGATGGGGAGAGGATAAATAAATCTATATGGTGGCAAGTTGTCCTACATTTTAGGTGATATAGTACAATATTAAGTATAGGAAGACTGAAAATTTGAAGCTGTAGATGGTACTTCCTAGAGCATCTGGTAGAAAAATAATACAAGAAGATATAGTGAAGGTGACAGTATGAATTAAAATGAAATTTTGAAACATTTCAGTTAATTTTCTCTCCCAAAAAAAGGTAGGAAATAAGAAATAGAAGAACAGAAAGTAGAAGTGACAAATACAAACACACACATACACTCACAAATAGTAAGATGTTAATGGTAAGTTTAAATTCAACTACATCAATAATCATATTAAGCATAAATAGACTAACCACTCCAATTTGAAGGTAGAAAACATTAAATTAGACTTAAAAATACCAACATCCAACAACATGCTGTCTATAAGACACTCATTTTAAATGTAATAATACAAATGGGTTCAAAACAGTTGGTTAGAAAAGATACACTGTGAAAACAGCAAGAATAAGATTCCTGAAATGGCTATACTGTTAACAGATAAACAAATTTCAATACAAAGTTATTATCAGAGATAAAGAGGGACATTTTATAATGACCAAGGGGTCAATACATCAGGAAGACATAGCAATCATAAATCTAAATGTAACAGCTTTAAAATACATAAAGTAAAATTTGACAGAACTAAAAGGGACAAATAATTCCACAATCATACTTGGAGATTTTAACACTCCCTCTCAACAACTGATAGAACTGGAAAAAAGTATCAATAAATACATAGAAGATTTGAACAATACTATCAACCACCTTGACCTAGTTGATTTTTATAGAAGACCCCATCCCCAAACTAGAGAATGCAACATGTCTGGCCTGGATAACTGGAAAGATGGAGCTGGCCGTTGACCGAGATAGTGTAAGACCGTGGGACGAGCGCTTGTGAGAGAAGATCAGGAGTTCAGTTTAGACCATGCAAATTTGAGGTGCTGCTTAGACACCAGTGCAGATGTTGAATGGGCCAAAGATATATGAGTCTGGATTTCAGGCAAAGGACTAGACTGGAATGTAAATTTGGGAGTTATCAGGATGTAAACAATATTTAAAGTCAAAGCAATCAAATTTTCATCAAACCAGCCATGTAGCTAGAAGAGAGAAGAGGTTCAAAGATGGACTGTCAGGCTGCTAGAAAACTTAGTTGTAGGGCTGGTGAAGAGGAGATAGGAATGGATACTGAGAAGGAGGTCATCAGTGGCCCTGACAGTCAGTTTTGGTGGCCTGATGGGATGAAACACCTGACGGGGGTGAGTTCAATAGAAAGGCAGGTGTTGAGTGAATTTGGATACAGTGAGTATAGATTGGAGGGTGGGGGTGGTAATTTTTTTCTCTAAAAGGCCAGATTATAAATGTTAGGGTTTATGGACCGTATGGTCTCTGTTGTAACTACTCAACTTTACTGTTGTGGTGCAAAAGCAACCATAGGCAATAAATAAATGAATGGCAGCCAATATATAAATGAATGTGTGGTCTTGTTCCAATAAAACTTTATTTATAAAAACAGTCAGTGAGCTGGATTTGACCTGCACGTTGTATTTTCCTGCCTCCTGATATGGATAAGCATGTTGAGGAGTGAGGAACTGAACTTGGTGGAAGCTGGAGAAGGATGTGGCAGGGAGAGGAGGCTCAAATGAGGGGCTGTGTTACAGGAGACAGAGGAAAATAATTGCTAGGGTGATGACATTGAATAGTGTTTGTCCACTCAAGGACTTCATGTTCTGACAGGAGAAGGTTCACAAATAATGTAATATGGGTTTGCCTCTGCTTTGGTGAGAGTTGAAGGTATGAGTTTGGATGAGGTTGTCAAGAAGGATATTTGGAGAGAGAGAAGTAGGTTGGGACACAACTTAAGAAGTATGTGATAAATGAGGAGAAAAAGCAGCTAGAAAAGACCTCTAAAAGAGAGATCAGAGAGGCAGACAAGAATCATGAGCAGAGCCAGCTTCATGGTCACGTAACCTGTGCAGTCACACAGCACCCTGTCCTCAGAAGATGCCCATGCTTGGTTTAATCTGCTGTCACATTCACAAAATTCACAATAATTTATTTTTTATTTTTTATTTTTTTTTTAGGAAGATTAGCCCTGAGCTAACATCTGCTGCCAATCCTCCTCTTTTTGCTGAGGAAGACCGGCCCGGAGCTCACATCCGTGCCCGTCTTCCTCTACTTTATGTGTGGGATGCCTACCACAGCATGACATGCCAAGCAGTGCCATGTCCACACCGGGATCTGAACCGGCGAATCCCGGGCCACCCAGAAGCAGAAAGTGTGTACCTAACTGCTGCACCACCGGGCCAGCCCCTCACAATAATTTTTGAGCAAGTGGTCCTGCATTTTCATTTGCATTGAGTCCTGCAAATTATGTAGCTTGTCCTGACCAGGGGAGCAGAATTTTACAAAAGAGAGGACAGGAAAGAGTTTTAATCAAGAGGAGTTGGAAAAGGGGGGAACTTCTGTAGAAAAATGGCAATGAAAAAGCATTAGTACATTGCTGTCTTTCTCAAATTGCATGAAAACAAAGTAAAATAATGATAGAAAAAATATGCCATTTTCAATGACACGAGGAAAACATCACGCCCTCAAACCACAAATTATGAAGCACATATTTCGAATACTGTGCATTCCTAATGAGAAGAGGCAGAGTGTTGGCAGCTAACCTACACATACCATATTAGAATCTAGGAGGATTCAGTCCTCAAAGCCATTCCCAGTGATCCTTTGAGTAGTGAAGAGAGCTAAGGCATGTACTCTGCGGAGGTGGAGTTCGTCTCTGTAGACACCCGGGTGGCATCATACAAAGGCAAGGCTGATGAGCCATTTATGTTCTCTATAATAGAGATTAAAACATGAGAGCCCACAGATGTATTTTATTTGCTTTGCATGGTGTTTTTAAAATATAGAAGTTTCACTTAAAAAAATCCGTATTTTGGATTCTATTAAAAAGGAAAATCTGGCCACAATGGGCTTACATAACAACCTGATGACAATCGGTTAAACTGAGTAGCTGCTACTCCCTTAGGATAGGGCACATACTGCAGTGTACCACAGGCCACACTTCTCTCTCTTGTCTTACACGTGGCCCATTTCACCCATTTAAATCATCAACTTTGCTTCTGTAAGCATCTGAGTTTCAAAGCCCTGGTATATGAACTAACCTTCTAACCTAGGGATCCCTCTAGGGGAAATGGAATGAAGGAGAGCTTTGCTGAGACTCATATTGACTACAGAGGGGAGAAATTTACCCAGGATAAAGGAAATCCTAGATTTGATGTGTGAGTATTTAAGAAAGCAAGCTACATGGAGACTATACGCTCACAGTACACTATGGACTCTCCACCCTATTCTTTTCCCTTTATTCTTAAGCAAAGTGAACATAAATTCAAAGGTGAATTTTAATCACAAATAAATCTGCTGGGGAGCCATGCATAACATTGTAATCAATCAGTTCATTAAAAAATGAGGGAAGAATAAGCAAAACGAATACTAAGTAAATATATCAAAAATGAATATAAATATAAAGAGACCTCATATATTAATTCTCCAAAGTTTTACAGAGATTGTAGGCACCAGGAACAAAAAAGAATTCTAACTGATTTGCAGACAACAGAAGAGACAGCTCTGCAAAGTAGAAGAGCTCCAGAAAAGTATGGAAGAGGAAACAAATAAACCTTTACTGAGATAAAACTAAATAAAAACAACAAATTTAATTAATGTGACTGAAAACAGAATCGTGATAAAGACATATATGCTTGAGGAAGTCATAGCGAATGATAGAGACAAGAACAATGACATAACCATGATTATAGAGAAGATGACAACTATGGGCAAAGGAGAGCCAACATTCATAAAATTGTTTCCTGAGGATAAAAGGAGAACAAATGGTCAGAAAACATAGGGAAATCGTTCTAGGAAAAAGAAAATGTTAGTGAATATGCATATTGAAATGTCATTCTATGTTGTTGGAAATATTGATAGAGAACCATAAGCACTAGGACACATCCTAGTTCCTTTACTTCAGTGAGAATCTATCATATGTGCAGCCCATCAGAAAAAGCACATCACCTGGAAAGGGGAAAAAATCAGGTTGGCCTCAGATTTTTTCATAGGAACACGTATTGCCAGAGACAATGGAACCAAGTCCTGAGGAAAAGAAAGTGTGAGCCAAGGATTTTACAGTCAGGTAAGCGTAAAAGTTTAAAAGCCACATACATTCTGAAACGTGCAAGATCTTAGAAAATACAGCATTCGTTAATCTTGTTCGCACTTTACTTGTGAACAAAATCAGGTGGTCTTGACCACAGTATGTATTTCTATGCAGCAATGTTTGCTTTGCTGACTCCAATTTTGCAGAAAGAAAAATAGATAAGCATTGCATGAAGGCCTAAGTGCTGCATTAGGCTAACTTGTCCGTAGTAATAGGCTACTTGAACTGAGAACACCACGCTATTTCCAAGTGCAAGTGGGCACAAAGGACTGCCTATTCTAGAGTCTTTTGGCTTCAGCTTGAGTCGGTAGGTCAGTCTATTGGAAGTACCATTTTACCTTTATAACTTTGAAGACGCTGGAGCCTCTCTACAATGTTTAATACAGAGTTCACACCGGAGCGTTACCTTTTAGGAATTTTATTGGGATCATTGTATTTCGTGTTTAAGAGCACAGCTTTTGGGACCAATAAAGGTGGTTTATAGCTGTGTGATGTTAGTTAAGCAACTTAACCTCTCCAAGCTTCAATTACTCAACCTTAAAATAGAGGTAGTAATTTTGCCATCAAGTAGTTCTTGTCAACACTAATCAAGTAAATGTATAGAAAACACTTATCACAAGATCCGGAACATAAGATTCTGTGTGATCTGTTGCCCTTTTGTATATGTTATAACTGTAAATTGGAGTTGTTTTCACTTTCAAAAATACCAAAAGTTATTCACATAAAAGGCAGGCTAATTATACCATCTTAGAATTCAGTTCTGATCAACAAACATTTATTGGACATCTAGTCTATGGTAGACCCTGAATTAGGTGTTAATGGTACACAGATGAGTAACATGACTTTTATCCGCAAAAAGATTGTGGTCTCAAAGGAGAGATAACCTCACACCCAAATACTTCTAATCTAATAAGGAGATTGTTAAGAGTGGTGGCACAAAGTTTCCCATCCCTGTTTCTTATCAGAGGTCTCAAGCTGTGTTTCAGAATCATCTAAGGACTTTGTTAAAAATGGAGCAGAATTTTACCTGCATTTTAGCCACTGATGCAGGAGTCTCCATCTTTAACAGGTGATTCTTGTTTACACTAAAGCTTGGCACCCACCATTTTACGGGACTACCGAGGAAAACATTCTTAGCTCAACCCTGTGACACCTCAGCTGAGTCTTAAGGATGGATTATACAGTTGCTAGATGAAAAGAGGTGGAGAAAGCTTTCAGGGCCCAGGTCTCAGAATGAGCAAAGGTGTGGCTGCAGACAGAAATGGTGTGGTGTGTACGCAAGGTGGGGCATTCAGGACCACTAGAGCTCCCAGTGCCGTGGGGCTGTGTGGGAGAGTGTTGTCGTCAAAGACGAGTGAAGTGAAAGATTCTTGGCAAATTACCTCTTTATATTCTTCACCTTTTCCTCATGGTTTTGCCTTGTCTCACCATCTATTGATACCATCTATCAAATCATGCCTAGATCAGAGCTTCTCCTGAATCACTGAGGAGCAGTAGAATAATAGAGTTGAAGAGATGCAAGAGATTTGAAAATATCCTGAATTTACCCTTTTGCTTCCAGATGGACTGAATTTGAGAGGTGAAAGAGAATAGCATTTGATGCTCATTCTTTATCTCTTGGTTCATAATAACCTAGCATGCCTGTCAAAGCCTAGTAGCAGGTGCTAGCAGACCAAGAATTCCACTGGTGATACTATCAGGTGAGTTAGCATTCTGTAGGTTCTTACAGCTTAGCCCATGAGGTGTGGCAGGCCTGCACCTTTTCACTCCTACTGAGATTTCTCATAAACTGGATGCCTCAGAGATAGAGTATGTTATGCCTTCTCTTGTTTGGATTGCTTCATTCTCCCATGCTCCACCTTCTCTAGTCTACAGAATTCTCTTCTCGGTGACAACCTGGTTTCTTCCTAAGAACTAAAATCTATGAGCAGAGGGGCTGTTAGAAGTTGTAGTTTTATCATGAGCAATGGAGCCCAACCCAAAAGCAACGGCCAGACTTAATTCTGTCTTGTCTCTTCTAACGATACCACTCCCATTTGTCTTTGATCCTCAGGGAAGCATGTTTGCCTTGGGCACAGCACTTGACTAGTAACCTGTGGAGGCATTAATTGAAGTGATTCCTATCTCAAGTTTTGATGAAGAGACTAATAATCTCCCAGCTTGGTGAGAAATGCTGTGCTTCACGTAGTGAGGTCAACAATCATTGAATTCCACTGGACGTTTCTGAATAGGAAGAACAGCAGTTAAAGATCTTTACCTTCTTTGCTTAGCTACCCCATCTAAACTGGACTCTCATGCTTAGAATACCAGCACCAAGTGCTGAGCCATCAATTAACTCTTGCTAACGTCTTTCAAATTCTCTGGGGATATCTTATTTGCTTCTGTTAAAAATTTAAAAATGAACAAGATCGGCAGAAGTCAAAGAAATATAAAGTTTACCCTTACTGATAACTCTCAAATTATGCTACTTTTATTTTTTGTAGTAATATTATATTGTAATTGAGTGATTCCAGCAGATGCATGAGTCACGAGTTTTGCTCCGTTTTTATCATATATAATTTTGATTGACAACAAATTTGTTCTTTCCAAGCCCCTATAACAAGTTATTTCTATAAAGGCTTTTTACATTAATTAGAACTCATGTTACAAATAACAGAAATCTAATCCAAAATACCTTAAACATAAAAAAAGTGTTCATTAGATTACGTAACTAAAAAGTCTAGTGGCAAATTGAGGTATCGTTTAGTTTAGGGGTTCAATGGGTTTCATCCAGAATTTCTTTCTCTGCCTTGCTTCCCAGCTTTGTGAGGTGTGAGTGCGTGTGTGTGTGAGCTGGGGGTATATGGGTCTAGGGTAGACGTATGTTTGTCAAACTCTCAGCTGTCTTTTCATTACTAACGGCTTCAGCACGTTGAATGAGAATAAATTTCCTGTACGACTTGGCTTAAGAGGGAGAATACAATTTCTGGCAAAGAGAAGAAGGGCATAGAAATTTGAAACAGAATGTGTTTAGGAAGCTTCAAATAGCTTGGTGTGGCTGGAATGCAGGGTTTCTGTGGGGGAGTAACAAGACGGCTGGGCAGATGCCGTGTAAGGCTGGGCTCTGCAAATCTTGATAAAGGTCTAGAGATATTTTTATGTCAGCAACAGAGAGTCATAAAGGGTCTCTAAGCAGTGAAATATCATAAAGTTTGAACTTTAGTAAGATTATTCTGGTATTAATATGGAAAGTGGATTTGACAAAGTTAAAACAGGAAGCCAGGATTGCTTGTGGTGAAATAATGACAGACGATGAGGATCTGAACTAAGAGAGATATAATGAAAGTATAGAGAAGAGGAAAAATGTTAAATATCTTTGACAAGTTGAACATTTAAGGTTTAGTTATCAATTAGAAGTTAAAGGTGAAGGAGTAGAAGAAGTTAAGGGAGAGAGAACAGGAATAAAATGACTTGTAGGCTTCCAACTTGGATGAATGGTAGTACATACAGAGACAGGAAAAATAGAATGAGGAGCGGATTTTTCTGGAGTTGAGGTGGGTTAAGGGACACGTAGCCCGACAGACCAGCAAGCACTCTCATGCAGAACCAGGTCCCTGGGCGCTTTCTCTCAGCATCCTGCAGAGAGACAGGCTTGGGGCCTGGGAACGGTTGAATACTCTACGGGACTGGGCTCCAGTGGAGGGATCCTGCCCTCACGAGGCCTTCCTTTTTTATTTGTGCAAACCTGAGAGCAACTTTATGGGAAGAATAAGCATTTTGGGGGCAGAGGTGAAGCGGTCAGAGCCTACGTGCTAGCTGTTAAGAGAGCTGGAAAATATCAGGTTCGCAGGGCCTAGACTTTAAAGGCCTGAGTCTCATGGGAATTTCAGGTCAAATGAAGGCCCTGGGGGTAGAGGAAGCCCACAGTTCCAGATGGCTTTTTGTTAGGTTACCCAAGATGCACTCCTGAGATCCTCCTTTAGATAGTTCTTCTTGTCTCCACAGATGTTTTCAGTAGTCACTTGTAAATATGGTCCTGCAGTACTGAAGCAAGTATATTTTTGAAAGTTATCAGCATATATGTTGATAGTTAAAGTTTTGGATGAGGATGGTATTGCTCAAGGAGAATAGATCATGTTGGCAAAGAAGAGAGACAAGGAAAGAAATGCGGGAAAGCCCAACATTTGAGGGGGAGGGGGGGAAGAAGAGAGCTCATGAGAGGGATGAAGAGGGACTGGGGAGGAGCAGGCACGGGATAGACAAAAACTAGAAGAGAGGGATATCCTGAATGTTAAATAAGACTTAGTGTGAAGATGCTGCTGAGACATCAATGAGTTAAGGAGTAGAGATTTTTCGGTGACCCATATATGCCCCATTTTAAAAGAAGTTCACGTTATCATGTTTCTAATTTTGAATGAGTCCATATGTACATTTTTTTTTTTTCTGGTGCTGTTTCTTTTTCTTGACAGCGTATTATTAAATGGATGATGTCTGTTGTATCTATGGCATCTTAGAATTGAGGAAATTCATTAATTAGGAAGTTCTTAGAGATCTTAGCAAGGATAGCTTTGAAACACCAGCAAGTATTGTAGTAGGTACCCAGAGACACCTGGGAAGTGTTCCATAACCCTACCTCCTCCTACCAAGAGCTTGAAAAGGCAGGATATAAGATGAAGAAAATTACCTTTAAGAGTTAAATTAATGACTCAACAGGTTAAAATAGGTAAATACCAAGTCATGTGATTCAAGACAATCAGAAGGTAGCTTGTTCATCAAAGGAAGTAGATAAAGCAGAGTGGCAGAGATAAATACTGGTCGTACCCATTTAAACACCTCCCTCCCGAGGGATCTGGGAATCTTGACCCACAAGCTTGGAGTAGTACAGCCTCACTGACATGGCCATTCTTGTTTGTGAAGATTAATTCACTAGGCCATTTTGGTGGGATGAACTTAAAATAGCCAAGCTTACGAAGCTTCAAATTATAATTTGGCTAGATTATCAAGCTTCAAATTATAATATGGCTTTCCTAGGTACATATTCCATATGTTGAGTAGAGTGATACAGTGAAAGATATATTTCTTATGTAGATTAATGCTATCATATTCTTTCTTGCTTTTGATTTGCTAGTAAAATTAGGTCTCTGAGTCTGAGAGGATGGAGATCAGAAGAAAGTCATCATGCCCAGACTGGGAGCTCCCATGGGAGACAGATAATTGGCCTCCTGTAGAACTTCTCTATCTTGCTGCTTATCTTGGAAACTCTGCCACTATAACTTAAAGGAAAAAGGTGATAGGTTTTAATATAGGGACCAAACATCAAAAAACAACAAAACAAAACAACACCCAAAATTTCGCTATGAAAGCCCAACATGATGAGTGATTAATTCCAGTTTAAGGACTTTTATTTGCTAAAGGAGGTGGTCTTTCTATGAGCTGGACTTTAAATAATAGAAAATATTATTTCAAACAAAGATAGGATACAAAGTACACTTCAGGCAGAAGAAATTGTGCACATAAAGGATGGAAATCAGGAAAGAATAATCAATGTCATTACAAAGCGAGTCACTAAGCAAATCATTACCCAAATCTAAGAAAAAATGAGTAATTCAAAGTTTACCCTAAAAAATGTCAGGACTGGATCCCCTTAAGATGCAAATTTTCCTCATAGAAAATGCTGATCCATTTTTGAGCAGGACACAGTACTCTAAGGTCAAACTAAAATCTGCAAACACAAGTTACCTCCATCCATTTAAGATATTTCATAACATCAGCTCTGTTTTGATTTAAATTTAAATTGTAGGTCGATAGTTAATGGCCAATATAGTAAATCAGATATTTCAGTTTCACAAAGAGGTTCTTGGAAAGATGAATGTTGAATTTCACATAGAAAGCGTGCAGCATACTTAGAGTTGGATAATTAGAAAAGTCTAGGGCCCCCATACAATTTCTGTAACTAAGACTTCATTTACTAAGTAATATTTTATAATTCTTAGAGAAAATAACTAGTGTTAAATCAAGCTCAACCACGTTCTGGGGGGTGAAGAATGACAAAAGAGGGATAGGAAAACATTTTACCAGTTTCCTGTTACAGAACTATACAGTATAAAACCTAATTTTATTTAGCACTCCTCAAAGTGGCAATCAATGGTTTCCTCACTACTAGAAGGTAAAATAAATAAGCCACACCTGTGTGAAAAACCGCAATCTGATTATGTTACTACTTTCAAGTTCATGGAAAAAGAAAGGTTTTTAAAAATACTTTTTTAGTTTTATTAACTTTGCTTTAAATTACCAGTTACTAAAACACACTTAGCCAATCATTGCTGAGGAACTCTAAACAATAGTCAGGCATTTTGCAGTACATATTAATGTAAATCTCTGCCCACTTGGGTATATATTAGAGCATTGATCTCAATAACTCTTTAGAATTTGTTTTGTTTTGTGGCTGTGTTGGCAGTAGATCTTGGCTCTCAAAGATGCAATATGGAGTGATTTTGATTCTGTGTGCTGACACGAAGGAAATGACAGGTTAATATTCTTCATTCTTTTTCACCTGGTAAATGAATACTATCTTTTCTTTGTGATATGCCAATGTCTTTCGGTGAGAGTCTAAGCAGTATCCCCAGACCAGGACGTAAGAGAGACCTGATAAATGTGAGAGAAAGAGAGAGAGAAAGGCGGGTGGGGGGAGAGAGAGAGAGGGAGAGAGAGGGAGAGAGACAGAGAGAGAGATTAAGATTTGCTGAGGTGTGTATCCAAGGAAGATTTTTTAAGCTTTATCTCAATGATAAAACTTGAATTGTTTGGACTCCTTACTGATGGCAAAGATGGCTTTCTTTTAAATCATAGGCGTAAAATAAACCTGACGGTTTGAAATGTGAGTCTCACCTACTACTGCATAGTGCATTTGGGGCGATTTTTCATTAGCATAAAAAGAGACAAGGCATCTTCCCAGCCAAGAGGCATGCATAATTATACATTGGCAGGGCTAATATAACAGGAAAGGTCCTGGAAAAGCAATACTCCACAAGTCAGTGACAGGTTTACTGAGCCACAGAAATTACCTGTGTTTTCATTTCTCCTTATGGGTGATTAATTTGGATGCCCTGTTTGAAGTGTCATAATCCTGCTTAAGCATATTTGAAACATGACTGGCTGCTACACTCATCTCTTTGTAACGGAGGCAAATTCTCTTTTTTCAAACCAAGCCCCTACTACCAGCAGATGTTGTTTGTAGGATGGGTTACTAGGGAGAGAGTATTTTCTTACCATGGGGCTAATAAAATTAAGTTTAGTATAAGCCCTCAGAAAGGTTCCATGAAAAGTTGTTTTATTGTTAATTTTTGGAGAGTGGAACTTCCTTATGTAGAGCTTATGGAGTTATTCAGAGAGCCAGAAAATTGATGGTGATTCCTGTGTGTCAAACATCGTGCCAGCAGATGGCATATGAAATGGGACTGACGTTCAATAGGAACATATGGAGATGAAAAAATAAATGGGTATAAACCAGAGATTGGAATTTTTTAAAGAATGTTCGATTCACTTCACTTATATATTTTTGTCTCTTCTTTTTCAGTTGATATCCCCTGTGTTCTAGAAAGTAGTAATGATATAGAAAGTATTCCCAATTCCTGAAATGTGAGCAAAAGTCAGAAGACAAAGGGAGAGAGAGAGAGAATGCTGTAACCATTAACTTCCAAACCTTCACTCAGAGTGTAAATGGAGAAACGAAAGCTCAGTCTAGTTCTATTGGATGCTGTATGGCATTCAACAGGGTAAGTAGCTAAGTCAACAGTGTGGGTAATTATCACATCTTGTTTGTCATCTCTGAGTGTCCACAGCTCAGCCTCTTAAGTGTCCTGGAAGTGTCCAATCTCCAAATGACTGTTTATGACAATGAGATACATTTTAAGAATAATGTCCCCCATTAAGAGGAATTATTTTAAAGGTGACTCACTTTTGTTGACCCTTCCTTTCAAGTTGCCTCCTTTCCACATAACACCAGGAAGAGGACGCTCCACCATCCTGGTGGCTGGTCTACAAGGATCTAAATGTTTTGTTTTCTTTAAGGCAATGTGTGTCTTAGACCAAATTGTAAAGTAGGTAAATTTGTGGAAGTTTTGGAAATTGTAGAAGGCCAGGAAAGGAGAAATTTCTAAGCCCTTCAAATCATAACAAATTGCATATATATTAAAGCTACAAAAACAAGAGAACTTTATTTGAATATTTGAACTGCAGGCTTTTGAAAAGTCTCAATTTTGTTAATCTTCCAAGTTGCATGAAAGGCTATTATAAGGATTTTTATTTAACATAGTACTGTGATTCTCTAGCTGAAGGACAGAATCAAAACATAATTACCCAAATGTGTTTTATAGTCATCGTTGAATCTCATCTAATTTCCACAATTATTAGTCTTAAATTCTAATACCAGTTGATACGGTCTTAGGGAATCCAAGCTGGTTTTAATGTTCATTCAAGCAAGATAGAATTATGCAAACATTCTATTGGGAAAAAAATGCCCATAATGCGTTATAAAACCAAATTGTGAGTTCTGATTGTCATGATTTTGGGTTTAATGTGCGATGCTCCTCCTCGGTGTTAGCAGATATTTTAAAATTTCATAGAAAATGAAATGTGCATGTGTAGTTCACATGAAAATGAAAGCAATGTGTGAGCTTCTGAAATTATAGTGAAGATGATTAACAACAAATTCAAGATTAGAGAGCTTCCACAAAAAATACCACTGCAAGGGCTTATCTGTCTTATAAAGATCCCTCATGTAGAGAATAAAGCCAATTAAGCATGTGCTACAGGTTGGATTGTGCCCCTCCATCATTTCATATGTTGAAATCCTAACCCCTACTTCTTCAGAAGGTGATTTATTTGGAAATAGGGTCATTCTAGGTAGAATTAGTTAAGGTAGGATGAAGTCATACCACAGTAGTGTGAGCCCCTAATCCAATTGACTTGTGTCCTTATAACAAGAGGAAATTTGGAGCCAGACATGCTCACAGGAAGAGCAGCATGTGAGGTGAAGGCAGAGATGGGGGTGATGAAGCAGAAGCTAAGCAATGTCAAAAGTTTCCAGCAAACCACCAGAAGCTGAGAGAAAGGCATGGAACAGATTATCCCTCACAGCTCTCAGAGAAACCAGCCCTGCCAGCATCGTGATTTTGGATTTCTAGCCTCCAGAACTGTGAGACAATAAATTTCTGTTGTTTAAAACACCCAGTTGGTAGTACTTTATTATAGAAGCCCTAGCAAATTAATATAGCATGCCTTTGAAATTAAAGACTAACACCTACATTTTCTAAGAAGAGTGAGACAGTTTTCCTCGTCTTCTCTGTGTCAGTTTGGCTATCCCTTTATCAGGAGTCCCCAAGTGTGCCATGAAGAGTCACATGGCTTCTCCAAAAAATTCCATGAAATCCAGCTGCTTTCAAAGATATGAGTGTCTTGTCAATTGGCACTAACTAGAAAATGCAGTTAGAGAAAGAGTTTTGCCAACAGCTTCCAGTTTCCTAGAACTAGTGGCTTCTGGCCACAACACTGAACTTGAACTTGGATGATTTTTTATAGCACCACCTTTCTCTCTCAGATATTTGAATTCAGAATCTTAAACATGACAATAATTCTGTAAGTATGGGACATGAAGAAGAGGTAATGTAATAAGAAATAAATATCAGGCTGGCCTAAAGTATCTTCTTTCTAACTCTGAATTCCAGAAGGCAGTGAGGCAATTTTTTGCATTATTTTAATGGAAAAGGATGTGATCTTCACATTTTATATATAGCAAATTACTCATACAACTAAAATACAGAAGTATAATGCCAATGAAAAGAAAAAAGTCTCGAAAAATTATTAATGCTTGTGACAGATTGTATTTTCCAACAACACCTGCCGCAATATGGCCCCTTGAGTATAGATGAGTTTTTGACTTGCTCATAACTATTGAAATGCAGTGAAAATGATGCTGTGTGAATTCTGAGGCTAGGTCATGAAAGGTGATGCAGCTTCTGCTGGGTTAAGTGGGAGGTTGGCCCTGGAACTCTGAGACACTCTGTAACAAGTTTGACTTATCTGAGGCATCAGTGCTGTGAGGAAGCCCAAGCCACATGGAAAGGCAACATGGAGGAGTTCCAGCTCAGAGTGTGAGCTGAGAGTTCCAGACTGGGCTGACAGTCAGCATGAACTGCCAGGCATGCCTTTAGATGATTTCAGCCCTCAGTCTTTGAGTTGTCCCAGCTGAGATCCAGAAATTTTGGAACAGAGAGAAGTCATCTGTACTACGACATTTTAAATCTTGACCCATAAAATTAGCGAGCAAAATAAAATGGTTATTTTATGACACTAAGCTTTGTGGTAGTTTGTTAGGTAGCAACAGCAAGCGGAAGAGTAGCTTGGTGAACGTTTCCTCTTGTGCAGAAGACCCAAACCTCTGAAACGCTTCTTCCTCTTCAAGCCACAGTTTTGCTGGTAAGTGACATATTATTAAAGAACTATTTATTAACTTTAGAAAAAAAGCCACATTTCTGATCTTTTTCTTCCTTCAGCTAAGAGGGGTTTCTACAATTCATCCCTGTTTAGATCTCTCTCAAATACCGAACTTTTATGACCCAAATCTTCATAAATATAATGATGTCCTTCTCTTAAGCATTACTTCTTACATTTTTATAAACATTTTATGTATTACTTATTTACTATTTTGGCATAAATATTTTTATTTTCTAAATAATATAGCAAAGTTAGACAACCTGCAAGACAACTATTATTAATATTATTAAGATATCTTGTGAAATTCTCTTAAAGTTTTCCTAATATATTAGTACTTTAGGATTTTAGGTCTCTGTCTTCACATTGATGTAAGTTGGTTTAACGAATTGGCTTTGTCATCATTAATGTCTAGGAATGTCAGATCATTTTTACTAAAAATGAGTTTGGTTGGTATTTCACGTAGATCGTGAAATGTGGTGTTCACTGTTGGCTCGTGAGTTTTTTCCCGTATTACTTCAGATGTAAGGCCCCAATATTACGTAGATTCCTTCCTTAGTGCTTGAGGCACAAGAGCGCATACCCAACATTTAGGGGGCATTAAGAAGAAATTAGAAGAAGATGTTTGTTTTAAAGACCTGAATTTTCTCAGTGTATACAAATATAGTAATTAAATAAAATTCGTTTTATTTGCTGCAACCAATTTTCCTGTCTATAGGGGCGTACCTCTTTTATCTTAGAAGTCATTCTCACCGTCCAGACTTACATTCTGGGAAGGCCGCTGCAGGCAATGGTGACTCTTAGGGTAATACTTTATTGCTTTTTTACAGATGACTTCAGACTTTTATTTCAGTCTCTTTACAGAGTACAGGATGCTAGAACAATTACAGTGTTTTTACAGCAGTAGGACTTCTTGAGGAAAAGTCTTATCTGTCTTGTGTCAACAGATATTTTTTTCCCATAATAGGAAAAGTGATTAGATCAGGAAGAAATCTCACTTTCTAGGGGCCAACACCTGAGTTTGATTAAAGTTGTCTGTGAAGACGTTTGGTTTATCAGTAATCTGAGGACTAGTAGAGATGGTCCCATTAAGTAGATAAATCAGCAGAAAGTGTTTGCACAGTGGTGAGTTGTTTCCTCCGTGCCTTAAAGCCATTCTGACCTTGCATGTAGGGCAGAGCTGGCTAAAAGTTAGCTAGATTTTAATCTCCAGGATGTAGATTATGGTGCATTTCATTTGGGTCAGTTGGCAGGGTCTCTCACACTTAACTACTGTTTGTAATAATCTGGTTTACTGTCATCTAAGGCTTTGTGACTCATGGTGTGGTTCACAGACTAGCAGCTTCAGTGTCACATGAGAGCTTGTTGTAAATGCAGAATCAGGCCTGTCCCAAGCCTACTGAATCAGAGCCTGCATTTGGGAAGGATCCTATGTGCACACTAAAGTTTGAGATACTCTGCTCTCAGATAAGACGTCCTTGGAACTGGGCGGACGCAGTGTTGTACATTGAAAGTCCATGTGTCCACTCCTATGTATGGATGGATGGAGAGGGAATCTCATTACGGCTTTTTCTGTTCTGGGTAGTACCATATAACCATGAATGGGTGCTCAATCTGTAAAAGCATCAGAATGATAGTCTTACATGTCTAAATATTTAGCAACCATGCCCTTTGTTCCATTTGTTTGAAAAAGTTTAGTGCTTGAAGAGACATACCCCAGCAAAGAAATGAGTGTGAAGATATCAACCTTGAGAAAGGTGAAATTATGTCATGGAAGGACTGAGTGACTCGCAGGCCAGCTCTTGGAAGAACAACATTTTGCGCCCAGTGTGGGCTGTGAAGCCAGACCGGACTGCAGTCCCTTTTTTAGCTGCTCCCTGTGTCTTTTCACACAGCTGGCTCCATTTTACTCTTTAGGCTTCAGATTGACTTCAGATTGACTTCAGATTGACTTCAGATTGTTTCCATTCTGAAACATAACCTTCGTGTGGAGCAGGAAATTATCTTTTGTTTTCCATTGTTGTAAGCCCTGAGTCCAGTGTCTGACGAATAGTCTATCAAGATGCACTTGTCGAAGAAACAAACTGCATCTGGCTTCCTCGCTTACTTGCTATATAATCTTGGGTAGTTCATGTAACCACTCTGAGCATCAGTTTCCCATCAGTAAGTTAGGTGCATACCCACTTCACTAGGTTATTGGGAGGACTAAAGGAGATACTATATGTAAGCCCTTAGCATGCTCCCTGGGATATCATAAACACTCAATTAATTTTAGTTTAAATCTAAGTACTCAATGTGGTTATGGAACCAAGTGAAAAATAATTCTTGACTTAGGAATGTATAACATAAAAATAAAACAGTTTAGTTTATATACTTAGCACTATCTTGCTAAGTATATACAGGTGTTGGTGTAGGAACAAAATGAAAAATTGCAAATAATCAGAAGTGCAGAAGCTCTATCAGATTGCAGTTTCTCCGTTGTATACTCTTGTTCTCTGGGGTTTTATGAACTTGTTTTTTGTTTGTTTGCTTTGTTTTGTAACGTAGGAGAGGGAACTGCCCAAGGACAGCCTTGTTGGTATAAAAATGGAAACTGGCAGGCTTGCTTTGCTAGGGCTGCTGGATGCTCCTCTCCGCAAATCCTGAAAATTGCTTTATTCCGTTTGGAGCCAGGGTGGGTGTGCTGAACATGCACCCTAGCCTGAGGCCCAGTGCCTGAAGGCCCCCTAGCATCTCACTGGTCCACTTACCAGCTGTTTCTTCTCCTGATAGGATTACATTATCCTATATAATATCTGCTTACTGATGCTTTCACTGAATATTAGATATCTCCTAAAATTCCTGATTTTCGAATTTTTTTCTCAGTTTGTCTTTAAGTAGAGAGCAAATAAAAAATTCAGATGTAATTTGATCTATATAATTTTTTTGTTTATTTTCTTTGCTTGAGGAAGATTAGCCCTAAGCTAACTTCTGTTGTCAATCTTCCTCTTTTTGCTGAGGAAAATTGTTGCTGAGCTAACATTTGTGCTCATCTTCCTCGATTTTATATGTGAGATGAGGCCATAGCATGGCTTGATGAGCAGTGTGTGGGTCCGTGCCTGGGATCCAAACCCTTGAACCTCCAGCCACTGAAGCAGAGCACATGACCTTAACCATTACACCACCGGGCTGGCCCCTATTCTGGTTTTTAAACCCATCTAAACCACTAAATTCCATTAAAAAGCTAATATATTTAAGACACATCTCCCGAGTGACTATTTTCCTTCAGAAGAAATTAGTCACCAGACTGATTCTATGCTTTCTACTACACAAGAGATGCAGGACTGTATGCCCACCAGTACGTTCTTCTCTCTTCCATTACAATCAGTAAGAAAAAATGTCTTCCTTATGCCTTTTAATCAGGGTTAAGGATGGAGATAATGGTAGGAGAACCAATGGGGGTGGAAAATGTATGTGGATAGATTTCTTGGGACTTAGAAAACTTAAAGAAACTTTAAATGAAAACTACTGACCATACTATTTTATACTTAAGCATCAGACTTTACTTTGGTTTAGCATAAGTTTCTTGCCATCTTTCAATGGTAAAACATAAAGCAAGAATTATATTTGTTGAACTTTATCAGCGTTTCATTTGAATAATCCATTTGAATAACTATCTTTAGGCAAAAGTGTGAAACTCCAAGTGGATCAGGAATAGCTGATTTTCTTTATCTCCATGAAAAATTTGCATATTAAAATGGCATATGTAAGATAGAGATACTAAGAGAGAACATTTTCCAGCTCAAAAGTCATTTTACCTCTAAAGTCTTAATATTTTTTTCTACTTAGAATAGAGTCCACTTAGTTTACCAAAAATGAGAACAAAGTAGTAGATATTCCTAAAATATGTCAATACTTTTGGTAAAGTCATAATTGAGATAGTGTAATTTTAGTGTGTTATTTGTTAGGGATGGACCCATAGATATATGAAAAAGATGACATTTTAAATCAGTAGGAAAAAAGATAATGTTATCAACATGGAAAACCTAAAATTATAATTTGACCTCACTCCATATGCAAAAATAATTTCCATGCAAACTAAGGAACCTATGTGAAATGCAAAACCTTTTACATTTTTGCAAAAATACAGGAGAAGGGTAGGAGACAATTTCATGAAAAAAATATAGAAAAATGCTGTTAGATTTGAGTGCATTAAGGTTTAAAATTTTCTTGCCTCAAAAAAGATAAGAGATAGGGTGGAAGAAAATAGTTGCAATTTGTGTAGCCAACATGTAACATCTAGAATGTACTGAGAACATGAAATTAGAAAACAAGTAAAATCATCAGTTAACCTAAGAGAAATATGAATGGACAATAAACTTATAAAGAGCTGCTTAGGGGCCAGCCTCGTGGCCGAGTGGTTAAGTTCACGAGCTCTGCTTTGGCAGCCCGGGGTTCGCCGGTTCAGATCCTGAGGTGCAGACCTATGCACCGTTTATCAAGCCATGCTGTGGCAGCATCCCACATGGAAGAACTAGAATGATGTACAACTAGGATATACAGCTATGTACTGGGGCTTTGGGGATTAAAAAAGAAAAAAAGAAAAGAGAGGAAGATTGGCAACAGATGTTAGCTCAGGGCCAACCTTCCTCACCAAAAAAAGCATACTTTAGGAAAAATAAAAAAAGAGCTGCTTAACCTAACTAGTAATTAGAGAAATGTTAATTTAAAAAAAATGGGATCACATTTTATACCTGTCAGATGGGCAAAAATAAAGCTACAATGCCAAGTATTGGTAACAGGGTAGAGAAATGCAAATTCACACGATTCTGGTGAGAAGAATTAGTCCAACCCAGTTTAGAAGGCAATCTAGCATTATGTAGAGAAGCTGAGGATTTATGATGAATTTTGTCTCAGCAATTCTTTTTGTAAGCTCATCCTCTGCAGAAATTCTTGCACACACGTGGGAAAACATCCACGAATGCTTTTTGCAGCATTGCTTTTAAGAAAGAAAAACTGGGTACACCTCTGTCTCTATAAATGGGAAATGGATAAACAAAGGGTGACAGAGGTATACAATGGAATATTATACAGCAATTAAAATGAATGCACTAAAATGAAGTATATCAACATAAATACATATCAAATACATGTCATTAAGTATTCACATATTCTTTAAAAACACACAAAAAAGTCTTAAGTTCCCTGTCTATGTACCCAACATGCCTTGGACTGGACGTCATCTTTGTGAGTATTTATCATTCACTTACAAGAAGGGTAGCAAAGTTGAGAATTCAGGTCTGAGCATTTGTGTCTTCCTCTTACTCTGTCCCACCTACGAGCCTGACATTCTGCGTTGAGACTGTGGGTTTCTTCCTGCTCCCTTTGAGAAAGGAAGCCATGTTCTTTTGGAGGCTAGCCTCCCCTCGGCAAAGAGCGGAGCCTGGTCTTTCACTGTATACTCCCTGTAAAAATCTGACACGATCATTGACAGGAAAAGCTATTCAGCACATTGTGAAGCTGTGGAAGTAGAACAAGCTCAAAATCGTGTAGTAATCAATTAAAATGTGAGCCAACTGAAGAGTTTCAGAAGGTCCAAAGAAATGATAAATTCCCCACTGCTTTCCACACAGAGTATTCAGTTAATTGATTGGACATTTCTTCAAAAATTATATATTGAAACCAATATGTGGTTTTTCCTACATGTTGGAACTGTGAATGAGGACTTTCACTTTTCCTTAAATGTGGAAAAATAATACCTGTGTAGTATTTATGTTCATTTCCCTGGTGTAAAGTTAAATTTTGCAATTGATATTTTTAATATCTTTATGACAGCTTAGAGTATACAATTATTTGTAAATTGTTTTCTATGAAAATATATTTTACAAATAACAAAGTATATATATATTATGAATGTATAGAAACAAATTAAAAGCACTCAGTTTCATTAAATCAGGGAAATGAATGTTAAAATCACAATATGATACCTCTACAAACCCCCCCAAAGGAATAAAAAGCAAAGTACTGACAATACCAAGGACTGATGGAGGTGTGAAGCAGCTGATGCTCTCATCCATTTATCTGGTAAGAGTCTAAAGATAGCTCAACCACTTTGGAAAACTGTTGGACAGTATCTAAATTTTCAACACAGGCATACCCTGTGACTCAGTAATTAAACTCTTAGGATTGCACAGTTAGAGAAATGTGTGTGCATCAAAGTGGCGTCATTCCTAATAGCCCCAAAGTACAAATGACCCATATGTCTTTCGCCAGCCACTAGATAAGTTGGGTGTAGTCACACGGTGAAGCGCTATCCAGCAATGACAAGGAGCAGGTTCCTACTACATAAAACGTCATGGAAAAGTCTCACAACATAGTGTTGAACAAAAGAAACCAATGCAAAAGAATAGATACTGTGTAATTCCCTTTATATGGAATTTACCAGGCAAACCTAATTTACGGTTTTAAAAATTTACTTTAAAAATTTTCCATGGTATTAGTTCTGTAATCTGCAAAAATAATTCTAAAGTTTATCTGGATGAATAAACAAGCAAGGAAGCTAAGAAAAATTTTAATATTAATACTGACAAGCATTATCTTGCTCTATCTGGTTGTAAAATATGTTAGAAATTACAATAATTGAAACAACTTTGAACTGGTTCAAAGGGGAGTTCAAGGGAAAGGGAAAATTTCCTGCAAAAGATGCTAACCACCATAAAATTTATGAGAAATAATTTAATAATTATCAAGTACTCTCTTCAAATGAAATATGAATGACTATATGAATTATTGTTATTAAAACATTACTGAAGTGTATATATTTACTAAGGAACACTTGAGGAATTATTGTGAATTAAAACACATCCATGTAGGTCAAGAAATGGCACTGCAGAAGCTCTCCTCATACTCCTCCCAATCTTCACCCCCTCCCTTCTTCCCCAAACTATTATCCTGCCTTCTGACATCCTGGATTAGTTCTGTCTGCTTTTGAATTGTGTATAATTGGATTAATGCTGCATGTATTCTTTTATATCTGCCTCTTTTGCTCAATATACAAAGTATTTTTTAAATAATATCAAGAAAAATGATAAATCATTTGCAAATTAATTGAGTTTTTTACCTTATAATGGACACTAACATTAAAAGCCAGAAGAAAACATAACTGGAACTTTAAGTGAGGGAAGGTATTTATAACATAAAATCAATGGAGGAAACCACAAAGGAACACGTTGCTAGATCTGAGTTAAACAAAATTAAATCTATATCAAAAGTGCTATAAAAATTAAAAGGTAGGGGCCGGCCCTGTGGCCGAGTGGTTAAGTTCGAGGGCTCCACTTTGGTGGCCCAAAGTTTCGCTGGTTCAGATCTTGGGCACGGACACGGCACCGCTCATCAAGCCATGCTGAGGCGGCATCCCACATGCCACAACTAGAAGGACCCACCACTAAAAATACACAACTATGTACTTTGGGGAGTTTTTGGGAGAAAAAGGAAAAATAAAATCTTAAAAAAAATTAAAAGGTAAATTAAGTGGGAAAAATATGTGCAACAATATGACAGAAAAGCATTAACATGTACTTTAGATAAGAGAAACTCTTATGGATCAATAAGAAAAATATTACCCCAACAGAAAATTGAACCAAGATACAAATAGACAAATCACAGATATAGATTAGCATAAACAGATAATTTTATGTATCTAATCAGCAAAAATATATCAATTTATAGAAATCTATTTTAAGATAATGATCTGAATTTTACCAAATATTTATATATAAAGATATTTTATAAAGTTTAAAACAATCTAAATGTTTAATGGTAAGGTGAATTATCTTGTAGATAATAAAACATTCTCACTTTGGAATATTATATAGTCTTTAAAATTATGCTTTTAATGAATATTTGATGATAAAGAAAAAGTCTTGAGTGTATAATGTTAATTATAAAACGTTTTTAAATATGCCTTGTGAATGTGTTCATGTGTCTATATGTTTACATGAAGAAATTTGGGGGGCTGGCCCGGTGGCACAGTGGTTAAGTGTTCACATTCTGCTTCAGTGGCTCAGGGTCCGCCGGTTTGGATCCCGGGTGTGGACACGGCACTGCTTGACAAGCCATGCTGTGGTAGGCATCCTATATGTAAAATAGAGGAAGATGGGCACGGATGTTAGCTCAGGGCCGGTCTTCCTCAGCAAAAGGAGGAGAATTGGCAGAAGATGTTAGGTCAGGGCTAATCTTCCTTAAAAAATAAAAATAAATAAAAAAATTAAAAAACAAAGAAATTTGGACAAAATTTCTTCAGCCTCATGGCTCTGATGGCCTCAGGGTGGTTGGTGAGATTACGGTGACTTTCAGTTTCTTCTATTAATTTTCCAGATTTTCCAAATTTTCTACCTTGGACTCTTTTAATCCTTTCATTCAAGCAGCGAATATTTATGCACCAGGAACTGTATGGTTAGAAGAAAAAGGGTAGAGAAAAGGATCCTATCTAGGAATCACAGAGTGGCAAAGGAAGGGAAAAGATCAAGTGGCGATCCTCCAGGTGTCCTGGCCAGTGGAGGACTTCCTGCTGTGGCTTCGTCTCGCCGTTGCGTCTCCTGTGTTCCCCTGCACAAGCTCAGCTTTGCCTGAGCTCTCTTTGTTCTGGATGTTATGCCCACATGTGTCACAGAATCTAATTTTTGTCACAAAAGTTGTGACACAAACACAAAATTAATCGACATATTTTGTGCAAATACAAAAATGAGTGCTCCCTGAAGAGGGAATAATTCTCACCTATTTCATAGTAGAATCAATTTTGATCCCTGTAGTGTTTTCATTGTCTGATAGAACTAGACTATTTTTAGGAAACATTAAAATAAAATTTTATCTTAAAGCAAAAAGCCCTGCTTGCTGTCTAAAGGAGGAGCTAACTGTTGCATGTGTTCAGCTTCCACCGGTACACACTTCCACCCATCGAGTTTGGGTAACCGTGCGGCAGGCTTCCTCCGAAAGCAGTCGTTAGCCTACTGTCAAGCTGTCACGCACTTTTTGGTACCATCTGTCTCCTCTGGCACATATGACTGCTGTGCAGTCTGGGGCAGAGCAATTTACTCCTTTACCGAAAGGTCCAAAGCGCATTTAAAATGTAATTTACTCTATCATTATTTTTTCAAGGTGTTCCTGAGAACACTGGGCCTGGTGTAGATTTGGGCATGAGTTTGACCAGAATCCAGCTCATTTGTTCTTCAAACAGAAAGTACAAGTACCTTCTACAATGTAATCTAGAAACAATAAAATGATAGCTGAGCCACCTAGGCATAAACATCACTGGTTCATTCTCACATATTCTTAGTCAGGCATTTATTGTTTTTTTAAGTCAATAGCATAACCATTAGTAAACAAATACACCCCTTATTATATGCACACCTTCTTTTAAAGCAAATTCTCCATGCTTTCCAACTCTTCTAATGCCTGCTCCTTAGGCATTTGCCTCCAGGACCTGATATTAGAATACTGAAACATTTTCACGGACTACTAAATAGTTTTAGAATAAACTAGGCCGTGGCCCCAGGGAGGAAATGGCTCAGCTTCAGGGATGCATAACCACCCATATATTTGGTAAGCGCCGATTATTCTGCTGCAGAGACTCAACAGGCTGGTCCCTATAGCCACTCGCTTTCCCCTTTCAGTCCTTTCCTACCTAGAACCTTGAGGCTGTGTGTCCTTTGGCTCATGCTGCTGGCCAGCTCTTCCTGTTCTCAGCTGTGTTATCTAAGTTTTCTCTGATACTCACTTTGCCACTAAAATGCTTCATAAAAATTTGTAGTGAAATAGCCTGCCAGGCCCCATTCTTGTCTATGTACCAATCTAGCAAATATTAAAATCTTGCAAAAATCTTCATGCTAAATTAAATAAGCAAAGACAGAGCTCAAGATGAGAAATATAATAATTACTTTACTAGACTTGGGCTTCTCCTTGGTATTACCTGAATAAAAAAATACTGAAATTTTCTCAATTTTCCTCGTTTACATTTTTTCTGCACCATTTTAAATAAGGTATGGCTTAAAAATTATTCTTGTAACTACTTATGGTGACAGATGTTAACTGGACTTATTGTGGTGATCATTTCACAATATGTACAAATATTGAATCATGATGTTGTAGACTGTAAACTAATATAATGTTATATGTCAATTATACTTCAATAAAAAAAATAAGGTATGTCTAATCTCTGGGAACAAACCCTTTGCATAAATGATCAAATTTCATGCACTTCTTCTGTTACCAAAAGTGCATGTGTGGCAAGTCAAATATTACATAATATGCTACCCTCTCCTGGCCTTAGGTATATAGCGAGGAGTCAGACTTCATGAACAGAAAAATTCCTTCTAAGTCTGGACTATCTAGATCTCTGCCATTGATAAGTGGTACATGGGGCCAGCCATAAAAGGCAGATAATATATCCCCTACTCCTCTAAGTTAGCCACACTCCCTTCTATGCTAGCATTGGGATATACACATGCTTCACAACATTTAACACATTTTGTTATAACTATCTATTTTCACATTATTCTTCCCTTCTAGTCTGTGCATTCTTTGACAGAATACTTAACATTACTCGTCTCTATATACCCCACACCATGACAATTTCTGCACCTCACTAGGTACTAGTGGTTTTTAGATGAACATATAATCCACCACAATCTAGAACAAAAGTCCATAAATTATGGCCTGTTGGCCAAATCCTGCTCACTGCCTGCTTTTGTAAATAAAGTTTTATTGGAACACGGCGCACTCACTCATTTATATACCGTCTGAGGCTGCTTTCCTGCTACAACAACATGGAATAGATGTGACAGAGATCTTATGCTTCATAAAGCTTAAAATATTTACCATCCGTCTCTTTTCAGAAAAGTTGGCTGGTGCCTGGTCTAGAGCATGAGAAATGAATTATTTTCTAAGAAACAGCCCAGAAGCCCCAGCACCCCAAAGTTAACCCAGGTCCTTCTACTTTGTTCTTCCTCAGTCTCCTGAATATACTTTTCTTCTAAAATGTGTGACCATGTATTTGTAACCTATCTTTCCCACTAGACTCTGGGGATATAGTAAGCTTTCCAGGGGCCCTTCCTGATGTAGGTCAGTGGTCTCTCAAACTTTTTACCCACTTACCCCTTAGGAGAATTTTGGAAATCCTAGCATATATTTAAGTTGAGATCTAAAATGTTTCATTAGAAATTTAGATTGTTGCAAAGGATATAATTTTCTGCGGATGTAATTATTCACACTTTAAAATAAAACTGTTACATCTGAGAGAATGTATACAGCAAAGTGTTTGACACCCACTACCATCTAAAGAGATTTTGGCTTCCAGTTAGGATGGAGAAAGGCACGAGAGAACATCACTTCTACTCAAGCAATGAGAACAAGCCAGAGAGTCTACAAAATCATGGTTTCTGGAGTCCATTAGAGAGCTGAGGTTGCAAGGCCACTCGGTGAGCTGAGATCCAAAAGTGACAAGGCCCCTCTGAGGAGAGGCAGGACAGAAACGAGCTGGTTGACATTTGTCACAGCAGTGAGAAGAACAGGTGGCTGCCACAGAAATGAGTAAGAGTGGAGCTTAGTGAAGACTTTTAGTGGCGAGCGTGAGTTTGGTATGCTTCCACAGGTGGAGTCTGCACCCATCTGCCACCTGTCCTCGGACGTCTACCTAGAGTTTACAAGAAACGTGAAGACATGAGTTAGGATCAACTGCAAAGGGGCACAAGGAAACTTTGGAGCGAAGGGCTTATTCTATATCTCCTATAGCTGGTTACACAATTGGTAAAATTACCAAAATTCATCAAAATGAACCACTTAGAAGAAGTGGATTCAATGTGTAAATTATGCCTCAATAAAGCTGAAAGAACATAATTTGGGGCACAACAAGTGGCAGAATTGTATTAGCAATATGATACTCTTTGTGTAACTTTTAAAACAAGAAAAAATACTAAATATTATGGACAATTACTTGCATAGAAATGATAAGCACCAAATTCAGGATGGGGTCACTTTGGTGGAGACAAGGGCGAGACTGAGATAAGAAGACAGACACAGGCTTTACCTGAATGTATTATGTCTCGTTTCTTTTTCAAAAATCTGAAGCAAATGTGGCTAAAGGTTAAGATTTTTACATAGCTGGGTGATGACCATACAGGTGTTTGTAATATTACTTTCTGTAATTAATGAAAGTAATCTGGAGTTAAATTCACAGAGAACAAAAAATTTAAATAATAGTATTGAAATTGTTTAAGGCACAAAGAGGGAAGTGATAGATGAAGGTGGAGGAGGGGCAGGCAGAAGAGGATGTTCAAAGTGTTGATTTTTTTTCGTCTTTGCAGCTCAAATAAAGTTCTCCCAACAGCACAATTATGTCTCCTCATTCCCTTCTGAGCCAGTGCACTTTGTCCTTCTTTTGTTAGGAAAAACAGATCCCTACCCATCAGTGAAGCTTTCCTTTGTGAATCTGAAGGGTTTCCAGTGGCCAGATCTACCAGCTTGATTCTATCTTTGAGGACAGGCATTTGCTAATACTTCAGCAATAAAAATGTATAACCTCGACGAGCAACCAAAGGAGAGAGTGATTACATTTGGACACTTGTTCCCCAGGTTCCCAAAATCTGTGTTCTTCACCATCATGTGGGTAGTACAGATAGTTACTCAGCAAGCTTCTTCCTAAAGTCCCCACTCTATTAAATAAAATTTCCTTCCTGGGCACCATCGCCTCCTACACTTTTGGTCGTTTCCACTCCCTTTGTAGTGTGTAGATTGATCTGGAGGAAGATGGCAGTCAGTATGCAGAGAAACTTCTGGTACTTCCTCCTCCTCCTCCCTTCTTCCTCCCTTTTTCTTGCTCCTCTTCCTTTTCCCTGTTCTTCTTAACAAGGATGGCAGTTAAAATCTTGGCAATGTCTGATGTCCATGATCTTTTCTTATTTTTTAGTACATTTTTCCTGACAATGTTACTGCTAAGAACTCAGAAATACAAGAATTTGCATTTTTAAATTTTCTGTAAATAAATTTAAATCTATCTTTGAGCCCATGTCTCACTTTTCCAGTAGAAATTAAATTTCACCCTTTATTAGGGTGCCTTCTCCTCCCATGGGCATGAACCACAGGACTGGGATGTCCCTATGGGCATTGCTCATCGGTTCACACTTGCTGAGACCACCTTTGTTCCAGCATGAATGGTCCTTTCAGCATCAGAAGCTCTGTTGCAATAATGCTTAAAGCATGGGAACCTGGGGGCTGAGTTTCCATCCCCCTAGGGGCACCAAGCAGTCATCCCCTTGAGATTTTGAAATCTTGTTGCCTCCTCTAGATACTGCCTCTGATAGCAATTAATTCTTCCGTCTTCCACTACATTGAGACATCTTAATAATTGTAAGCCATCTCTCCCTTTCCTTCATTTTGTCCACAACGGTTGCCCTCAAAGGCCCTCCTCTCTCTCCCTCCCTCCCTCTCTCTCTCCCTCTCTCTCTCCCTCTCTCTCTCCCTCTCTCTCTCTCTTTCTCTGTCTCTCTCTCTCTGTCTCTGTCTCTGTCTCTCTCTCTCTCTCGGTGGGGGGTGGCAGGGCATCATCTATTCAGTGAGCTTTATCACTTAGAAAGACCAGAAAGAGCTCTTCACTTCAAGCATCAACTATTTTCTACCTTGTAAAAACCTCAAGGTAAGTAAGTATACTGACCTCGCCACCTGCTTGAAATGGGGAAAGAAAAAGAAAAGTACATAGGGGAACAAATAGAGTGAATTGATATTCTAATACATTATCCTGAAACACAAACTATAGAAATGATTTCTGAAGGTAGCCACTGTGCATTTTTTAATAACTCGCCCCCGGGTTGCATTTATAAAATTTGTTAGCCTGCCTTAGACAAGTACTTTTAGAATCAGACTCTCCTATGTTAAACTTCTCAGCTCTGTCACATTCTAGTTCTGGATCCCTGAGGCGGGCACTGTGATGTGCCTTCTAGATCCCCCTTCAGTGAAGGACATGTTGCCTCAAATTGGGAGTGCTTTTTGCGGACAACCTTCGGCTGTCAGGCCCTCAGGGATTGCCTCAGCTGCAAAAGACTGCCTCACCCAAGGTCATGCCTTTTCCCAGGGTGGTCCACATTCAGTGACTGACGGATGTGGGATGTAAGTGCCTGGCCATATTCGCCCAACTGGGGATGACTGAAAGGCGTTCTAGCTTCAGTTTCCCCTGGTTGGTTGAGGCTGTCCTTGAGACTGGTCACAGATCTACTTCTTCCTCTCTCTCTGCCCACTACTGCTCCCCTCCTCTCCCTTTGACCAGTTTTGATCGCAAGGGCATTCCTCAATAAGCATCCTGCTTGTAAAACTCCATCTCAAGTCTGCTTCTCGACCTGAAACATTTTTGAAACTCAACTTCTTCATTTGTATCACAGTATTATTGTAAAGATTAAATGAAATAGTGCAAGTCTTACTATACTGCCCGACATATTATAAGTTCAATAATTGGTGGAACCTAGTATTATTGTTGCTCAAAAATCACTTCGCTAAAGGCTGTTCTCAACCATTCATCTTCCTATGTTTCTAGTGAAATCTAGTTAAATCAGAGTCTACAAATGGAGGGCATCTTTGCACTCAAAGGTGAAAAGAAAGTCTACAAAACCAGCTCAGCAATGTCTCTCTTTCCCTGCTATGGCGGTTGAATTTCTTTGTTGACCGTATGTTGCAATATTTCTGCAAACAATGACTAGAATTGTGTTTTTTTTTAAACTAAAGTAGGGAATTCTGAGTGTGACTCGACATGAAAATGTTTTCATTTTGGTACCAAGATATCTTTAGAAAAAATACTATGCATTCCTTAATTTTATCAAAATAGAGATATATACAGATATTTATGGAAAGATGGATGACTGAGAGTAGAAATTCCAATATCTGAATGTGGTTTTTGTTTAGCCACCCTCCCTGAAAGATCCTTGGCCCATTGTAATGCCCTGTATTTGACCGTTTTAGATTAGCTCCCTTCCTTCTCCATGACAAGATGAGAATATAGCTATAGCTTATTGTTCTCAAATTTAGTGTGCATGACAATCCACTTGAAAACTTATTGAAAATGTCAGTTCTAAGGTGCCTCTCGTAGTTTCTGACTCAGCACATCTGAGTGGGAGCTCAGGAATGAGCGTTTTTTAACAAGTGCCCAGGTCATTTTGATGCTAGCTGTGAGAAACACTTGCATGGCAAATGGCTAGGTTAATCTCCATTCAATCCGGAGAATAAAGAAAAGGGAATAGGATATAAAATGTACTAAGTCTAATTTGCCACACCTAGGATTTCCATTAGCATCCTGTAGAACCCACAAGAGACACTTTGAAAGGGCTCAAACAAGCATCTCTCTTACAGACTAAACTTATCATGACACTCTTATTATTAGGTGATCATTTATGTTGTGAAGTATGGCTTGATCTAGAACACAACACTTACTTGCTGGTTTTTTTCTTTCTTACCTCAGTGTCCACTCTTTCTCAGTCTTGGTTGGGTTTTCCCAGCCTCTGTTGGAGTGTCCCAGACTCAAACCTTGGTCTCCTCATTCCCTAGGTCATTCATTCTCATGACTTTAAACACCATCTATTGAATAATAATTTCTAAATTTGCATTTCCAATTTCATTCCCCTGAGCTTCAGATTCACGTAACTGTCTACTGGGTATCTCCACTTGAATGCAGAATAGGCATTTCAAATTTAATTTGCCCAAAATTGAAAACTTAATTTATAGTCTCCCCAACTCCTCATCCCCTTGACTCAGTATCTTAGCAAATGGTAACTCAATTCATCTATTGTCTCAGGACTTTGAAGTCATTTTTAACTTGCATTTTTATCTCCCTCAGAGTCCATATTAAATGGATCAGCAAATCTGTTAGCTCTACGTTCAAAATATATTTGAAATTCAAGACTGGATTTCAGTAGACTGTCCTATCCCCAATGCCTAATTTTCGTCACTTTCATTACTATTACCCTGAGCAAAGGCACCGCAATTAACTCTTTGGATTCCTTATTGGGACTTCCCTGCAATATATTCTCAACAGAGCGCCAGGATGATCCCATTAGAACATGTCAGGTTATATTAAGCCCCTCCAAATGTTTCCAGCTCACTTGAAATGGAGTAAAATCCGTGTACTTTTCATGTGTCTTGGTCTGCTTGGGCTGCCATAACAAAATATCATAGACTTGGTGACTGAATCAACAGAAACATATTTTCTCATAGTTCTCGAAACTGGAAGTCTGAATTCAGGGTACCAGAATTGTTGGTTTCTGATGAGAGTTCTCTTCCTGGCTTGCAGATGGCCACCCATCTCATTGTGTGCTCACATGGCAGAGAGAAAGAGCAAGCTCTCTGGTGTCTCTTCTTAGAAGGGCACTAATCTTATCAGACTCGGGCCCTGCTCTCATGACCCTAATTTCCTCCCAAATGCCTCACTCCTAGTACCCTCACACTGGGGGAGAAACAAGCATTCCATCCATAACTCCATGACACACAAGACCCTCCACAGTCTGGACCTTGACCTTATTTCCTACCTCTCTTTTCTCATTTATTCAGATCTAACTGTCTCTGTATCTTTGCTCTTCATTGAACCCACCCAGGTGTGATCCTGCCTTGGGGTCTTTGCACTGGCTGTTCCCTTTCTCCTCACATAGTCAAATGGTTCATTCCCTTAGTTATTCAAGTATTTGCTTGACTGTCAGTTTATCAGATAACTTCTCTTGGCCAAAGTGTACCAGGAACACACCTCTAGTCAATATTGGTTTTCTTGGCTCATTGCAAGGAGAGAGGCAGGACACCATGGGAAGCCATGTGGTGTACCAGTAAGGGGATATCAGAAGGAGCTTGTCATAGTGCTCAAGTTTGTTCTAGGTAACTTTGGGGAGGGTTCAGTGAAGCATGGATTTGCTTTGAGGCTGTCAAAAAGTGGGACAATTCCATAGCTGAGTATCTTAATTTTTAACTCGGAGGAATGGAGTGAGACTAAAGCTATAATCGGTTAAGAGTCAGCAAGAATCAGCTATTACTCATGTTAGCTGGATAAGGGGATGTCTGGTTATTTTTGTGACTCGCACAGTGTTCTTGTTTTTGTCTGTTCTCAGACATGATTACTATTTGGACTCGTTTTGGTTTTGCTCTAATATAGTTACAAGAATGGTCTTGTCTGATTTTAGTTTTCTGCAAAATTGTTTGTGTTCGACAGGAAGACATCTTGGCCTCTTCCGAGCTGACAGCAGACAGGCGCTTCTTTTTTTCGTACTCAATCTAAAATACAGCCTCTCCTTGTTTCTCTCCTCTTATACTGCTCTATTTTTATTGGTTATTTTTCCTCCTAGTATATGTCACTCACCACCTTCATACAACAAAGACGTTGTTTATTTGTCCGTTCTCTATACTCTCCCACACATAACTTCACGAGAGTCGGTGTTTGGATTCACTTGTTTCATCCTCAGTACCTTTGTATTCTCCTGGAATATAAGAGATGCTCAGTACTTGCTGAACAAATTTGTTCAATAGATGCTGGTTTTCCCAAACACACTTAAAAACAAATCAAGTTATAAAAGAGCCAAAAGATGAACAAATATCTTCTTCATAGTGTATGAAGTTAAGTACAATTAAGATGTAAAGACACAACTAGCAGATGGCTACCAGGTGACATAGAGTAATGATTGTTATATTACTATAAATCACGATGTGACTTTTATAACAATCTTCAAGTATGTGACTAATCTTTTACACAAAGTATAACTGGCTTTTCTGTTTCTCCAAGAAAAATTGAGATTGTCAGATATACAAGAAATTCCTCAATTGGGCAGGCTGCTAACGGTGGACTAGGTACATACATGTGAATACTAATTTGATAATATACCTTCGTATATTTTTGGCGCATCTGTACAGTGAAGTTTTCTTTGAATAATTTTCATAAGTAGGTGAAAGGAGAGAAACTTACTTTTATGAATTACACACATAACCTCTTTAAGGCCACTGCTCACAGTACTTTGCTAATATGTTGCTTATCCCTGAAATTACGTGTGTGTGTGTGTGTGTGTGTGCACGTGCATGTGTCTGTGCGAATATTCACCCACCACGTGTGTGTATGTGTTCCTCACTCAGCACTCAAAGAGCTGATTACCAGCGCAGCAAACAGAACTGAAAACCGTCCTGCAAACGCTCCCAGCCAGTGAGTGCCCAAGGCACTGTCTGGAAAGCGTCTGGGTCAGGGTGCCCTCAGTTATGAAATTAGCATCCGTTAAAACTCCTGCAGCCAGAGCTTCCTAAAATATTTCCTCTTTATTTCTCTCTATTTTTTGAGGTCTCATTATTATTTCCCTGTTAGGGAAACAGATCATTCTGACCTATTGTAGAAATTGAAAACACAAGATGTTGGCATTTGAGGAAATGAAAAATTAAAGCTTCTGTATTTCTAAGGTCTATGTCTCTATGATTAGAGTCATTAGAAGAAGCAATCTATCAGGTTAGCCAAGTCCAAGAATAATTATAATATGTATGAGCCATCATTTATTGATACTGTGTGCCAGCTAATGCACTAAATCCTTTACATTTATTGTCTCCTTTAATTCTTACAACACTAAGATCTATAGTTCCTGTTCTAGAGACAAAATACCGGAGGGTCAGAGATATCAAATTTCACCTTATAACTGGCAAAGTAGGCATATAAACTGTGGCAGACAGAGCAAGAACTCCACAGAGAAGTCCATGTGCTAACCCCTGGAACCTATGCATATGTTTCTTCACATGGCAAAGGGGATTTAGCAGGTAAGAGTAAAGTGTTTGAGAGGGAAGGTTATCTTGAGTCCCAATGTAATCACAAAGGTTCTTATAAAAGGGAGGCAGGAGTATGAGAGTCAGAGAACAGATGTGACTACAGAAACAGAGGTTAGAGTGATGAGCTTTGAAAACGAAGGAAGGATCCATGAGCCAAAGAACACGAGTAGCCTCTAGAAGCTGGAGAAGACAAGGAACAGATTTTCCTCTAGAGCCTCCAGCAAGAATGCAGCCCTACTGACCCCTGGATTTCAGTTTCATAGACTCCTTTCAGACTTTTGACATCTAGAACTATAATAGAATAAGTTTGTGTTGTCTCAAGCCACTAAGTTTGTGGTAATTTGTTATAGCAGCAATGGGAAACTAGTACATAAACCAAGGTCCGTTTAACCCCTCTTCTATATTGCCGTGTGATAAGACTTATATTTTAACTGACTCACCAACTGGCTGGTAATATCAAGCAAATTAGGCTTAGGGAAAGCAATAATCTCCTAATTAATGTAAGTCATATTGTCTTTGCATATTTGGAAATTACTTCATGAAACACGATCTCTGTTCCACCACACATGTTAAGGAAGTGTGTTCTTTCAATGAGTTGCTCCAGATGAAGTGATTTGTAAGCTGTGTTCAAAATAGACCATTAATTTACTTAAGGATGAATAGTAAGCAACTGTAATACTGTATTCACTCAACTGTTTGTACTTATTGTATAACTGCGTAATCTGCTAGTTTTAACATGCATATTGATTTGGCCACTCAAGTTAATCCCTTTGTGTGTATGTTTTGAAAAGTATGAAGGTGAAAACCCAGCTATGGTTAATGCATCATCAAAATAGGGTTACAAACCAGGGTGATCATTATAACTGTCTTTATCAGCAATCCTCCTTTAGCAGTTATCTCATTATGGGATTAACGTCTTCTGCCAAATGCCAGTCCCTCTGGTCAGGTTATCTGAGGTACATCTTCCACCTTAAAGGAAAGAATCACAGTGTGGTAGTTTCTCTTCCAGTTCAAAAGGTGAAGTTAGAGAGAGATGGAAACTTTCTGAGGAAAGGTAATAAATGCCCCCATGCTGGCAATGTATCCTTTCATTTATCAAATATCTACTGAGTATCTACCAAGTGGCGTAGGAGCGGAGATTACACTGCGGTGAGGGCTACACAAAGAGGGGTTTACTTTCAAGTGTGCGAGATAAAAAAATAGCACAAACATTTCAAAACCTAAGGATCAGAAGAAGTTCTATGAAGAAATGGTAGTAGAACTGAAAGTGAATGTGTTCATGAGTCCACCATCTGTTTTCAACACCCAGAACAGAAGAAAAAGCGGTGAAATAACTATCGCAGTTAACCCATTTTGTTATGAATAGATAATTATGGGAAATTTAGATTTTATGTAGAGCAAAAGGAGAAAGACCATTAACTACAGATCTTGCACATTGGGTCGTCTGTTTACTTGACATAAGCATTCACTAATATTCTTTTCATCACAAGCCCTCTGTCCCAATGACTGGATCTCACAGGGAAAATGGCAGGAGGCAAACACTTGAAAATAATGTGCCAGATTTGCGCAGCACCAGAGAAGGGGTGTTTGTCCTTCTGTCTCTTTTAGTCTATACCATACAAGTTGCTGTTGAATCTGTACACTGAATGTAACCCATGTCCAAGAAAAATACCATCAATTCAGAAGCTGGCTCTTGTTTGATCATCAATACTCTTTCCCTTGGCACCATTGAGACCAGTCACTATCTTTCAAAGACATGCTCATTTGAGGCATTGGAAAATACATTCTCAACTTCCAAGTGGAGTTTTATGTCCCCTTCAGCTGTGAAGTGTTACACTGACTATCTGGAGAAGAAGGCTTGCCCCGTTTAACCTTTGACCCGTTCTCTAGAGGTAAAATCATCGATTGTTTATGCACCTCTAAACATCTGAATAAATAACAACTAGAGTTGATATGCTTTCTATCCACACTCTTTAAAAACATAATCTGCAGCATTTTGGAGGGTTGCCTGACATTTCATCATTAAGCAACCTACTAATAAGAATTCCATATATAAGGATACTTGTAAGTGGTCTTCTTACTGTAGCTCCCTGGAAATAGCTGAATATGAAAGATAAGCCTCATCTTGCAGAAAGATATTAAGAAAATACTTTTTTCTTCTTGGCTTTTTTTTGGGTATTTTGTGGTCTTTTAAAATTGACTCTGTCTTCCCTTTTTGGGAGAAACAATACTTGGTTTTCTTTCATCATAAGGAGGTAGGAATCATCCTAGCACTTCTGTCTGAAGTCAAGATTCAACAACCCCTTGAGGGTTTATCAGACCCACTGGCAGTCATGATCCCTCAGGGTCTTCTGGTGGGGTTAGGGGCACAGAGGAGAGGGATTTCTGCTTTTTTATTGTTTTGCTTGGACAGAACTTACGGCCCATGGTGACCACCCAAACACAACCCTTTTTTTTTATTATTGAAAACAATAATGGGCAACTTTTCCTTAATCTTTCACATGTTAAAAGTTTATTCATGCATGCATACTTATTCCATACGTGCTCTTCTAAGCAGTAGGGATATAGCAGTGAATAAAATTTGAGGAATCCTCGACCTCATGGAGATTACATCCTGATGAAGGTGCTCTTTTCCCAGGGAACTTGCTGATTTTACATAGTCACCTACTCTTCTTCCTTATTGCAGATATGAACTGTCATTTGGAAAGGGCCCAAACACCTGTGAGAATCTTACTTAATCCTATCTTGTTTTCTGGGAAAGGGAAAAAATTGTTACATGGAGTTCTCAGAAAGATCTCAGGCCCTCGATAGAGGATATTCTTAAGGATTTTTCTATAATAGACAGTTTTTCTTTTACTACTTGTCATTACTCACGGTTCTGGTTGCAGGAGATAGAAATCAAAATCAAATTAGCTAAGCAAAAGGGGGAATTTAGCTCTTGGAAGAACTGGGGAGGGAATTCTAGACGTGGAATATTTGGGGACAGAGGAGATGCAAATGACGCTGAAATCTCCCTCTGTCTATTTCTCTCCCTCTCTCTTTGTCCCCAGACTCTGAGTCTCTCTGCACAGTAGTCTCATTTTATCCTTATGTAGACAGGCTTTCTTCAGATGTCTGGGATTTGCTGTAATGCCTTACACGGGGTGAGTACGCTTTACCTCTAGAGAGTAGGGCAAGGTTTGAGTAAGACAAATCTCTATGCTCTGGAGCAAGGAAGTCATGGCTACAAGAGCTGCTGGATTATATCACTTCTGTTTAGTAATCTCAGACTGCATAAAATGCCTGTGTACCAAAGCTCAGCTTTTGTTATGCACCTATCTCTGGACAGATCACATGACCGTGACCATGACCACATGAATTTGGGAAGGCAGGCACCATTTCCAAAGGAAAGGATGCTGTTACAAGAAGAGATGGGAATGGGATACTGGAAAAGGAGCTGCTAACTGGTTCCTACAGTCTCACTGCTCAGTAGGGCTCATGGGCAAGGATTATCTCTGCTGCTAGTGTATGGAAGGAGGTTGGTCCTTCTTCGTCTTGGTGCTTTTCAGACCACAATTCCATGAAGATGGTTCCCACTCTACCCTCAAAACCTAGGACAATGCATAGCACTTGGTAGTTAGTAAAAGTTGGTTGACTGAATGAGAAGGAAACTACTGGAAGATATTGTCCATGAAAACAAGAAAGGAAACCAAGAAAGAAGAAGACACAAAATCTGAGAAAGAAGGGATCCGGTAGAGGATGAAGAGAACAGACATTTCCAATATCATGGGAAAGCAGCAAGCCTTGAGATTAGTCAGTTTAGACTGGGGCAGATCAGAAGACCTGGAGAGAGACTATAAAAAGAAGATGAAATTTATACACTGCTTAATGTACTTAATGTTTGACTATATAGAAGGCAGATTTGCATAGTCAGAGAAGCGTTTTGATAAATTAGTGATAAATACACAGAAAAACTGACAAAGAAAATTAGCCAGATATATCCTTGGGATCCCAAAGAACTTGAAAACAAAAAGGATATGAAAGAAAGAAAAGGTACTACAGATATATGAAATGTCTCCGCTGTCAATAGCATCTGTATCATCATAACAATGTAAACAATGAATATCCATTTACTGCAACTTTTAAATAATTGGGTTAGGAGGACAGGGCATGAGTATATCCATATGGAAGGTGGGACCACAGGTAGGGTGTAAGAAAGACCTAAATCATTATCATCCACAGCTAGAGGCTGATATGTAGGGCTTAACTCTGAAAAATCAAGAAGTAGCAATATAAGCACGTTATCTAATGATATTGAAATAAATGCAAAAATAGTCAATTAAACAAGATGAAAAGGGTTGCCTCTGAGCAGCAAGAAAAATGGTTGAGGGAGCAAGAAGCAAGCTTTATATAACTATGTGACCCTCTAAGCTGCGTCCATGAACAACTTTAATAGAAACAATGTTAAAAAATATCTATAATGCCTCTTCCCATGTGTTGGCAGCCTTTGATACCAAAATATTAACTATAATTTTCAAGCCATCTATTTCTACTCTTCTTCTTGTCCTCCCTCCTTTCTACCACACAAAATAAAAGCCATTTTTCTACTTTGTAAGGATCCTAGAAACCTCTCAAGCCTTCCTTCCCCAAAAGAATGACCATCTAATGATGACTTTCAGATTGTAAGGCAGCCAGTGAAGAGATAGTTGGAGGCCCCTCCCAGGCCTCCTCCAATCACTCAACCTGCCTAATCTACTGCCAGGGCAGACTTCCCCAGAGAGTTGTGGGAAAGTGGACAATTTTAAGGAGAACTTTGCCCTCTGGATAATCTATTTCCAAAGCCTTGTGTAGCCCAGAGGTCTTGGGATGTTAAAGTGGCTACTTCTAGTCTAAGCGTCTTGTTACTCATCTTCAGTCCTGCTTGATGTGCTCCCTATAGTGAGGAAGTGTTTTCAGCACCCTCTAGTAACAGATGTGCTTAGAACAATGGGTACCCCAACTTCTTATTCGTGAAGAAAGGGGAAAGGATAAGGTAGAAAAGCCACTTGAAATATGCCAGATGTACACGGAGCTGTCTTTGCTGTTTCTGAGAGCACAGAGTTCCTTGTTTACATATCTTAATGTATTAGTTTTTGATTGCTTCAGGAACAAATCACCACAAACTTAGTGTTTTAAACAATATAAATTTGTTATCTTACAGTTCTGGAGGGCATATGTCTGACATGCTGGCTAAATCAAGGTACCAAGAAATTCTACAGTCATCTCTTGGTGTCCATAGGGGATGGGTTCCAGGATACTCTGTGGACACCAAAATTGGTGGATGCTCAAATCCCTTATATAAAATGATGTAGTATTTGCATATAACCTATGAACATCCACCTGTATACTCTAAGTCATCTCTAGATTACTTAAAAAATCTAATACAATGTAAATGCTCTGTAAATAGTCGTTATACTGTATTATTTAGAGAAAAAAAGTCTGTATGTGTTCATTAGAGATGCAACTATCATAGACCTTTTGATCTGTGGTTTACTGAATCCATGGATGCAGACCTTTTGGTTGCAGTGGGCTGACCGTATTCATTTCTAGAGGCTCAAGGGTGTGTCTGTTTCCTTGCTCATTCAGGTTGTCAGAAAAACTCAGTTCCTTGTGACTTTAGGACTGAGATTTCCATTTGCTTGCTAGCTGTCAATTGAGGGCCATCCCTAGCTTCTAGAAGATTCCTACATTCCTTGGCTCATGGCCACATTCTTCCACCTTCAAATCAAGCAATGACAGGTCAAGTACCTTTCACTTTGTATCTCTCCTTGTCTCTCCTTCTCTTAGCCTTCTTTCTTTGTCATATCTCTCTCTGACCACAGACAGGAAATATTCTCTGCTTTTAAGGACTCCTATAATTTCATTGGGCTCATCCAGATAACCCAGGAAAATCTCCCCATCTCAAGGCCATAAATGCTAATCACATCTCAGTCTCTTTTCTCATATAAGATATCATATCCACAGCTTCTGTGCATTAGGATGTGGACATATTTGCAGGGCAATTTAGTCTCCCTACCACGCTCAGTTCTGGGGCAGAGTTAAGATGGTAAGAAGAACGAAGGAGGGGAGAGAATACAGCTGCTGCTGCAGCTGTGTGTGTTTGTGTGTGTGTATGAATGTAACACATGCATGTGTGTATGTACAGGTTGTCATTATGAATAGACAGCTGCCCTTCTAAAGCTTTCAGTTGTATAAACAAAAACTTTAACAACAAAAGATTATAAACATTGTGTTGATGTTGCAAGGATAGCCTCCTTTCCCTGATTCTTTCTTCTTCAAATTCACCAATCCAATCCACCATGTTTGCATGGAGATATTAATTACATGCCATTCTGGCTGTGTCCGAGTGCTTTACTTAGTTTAGATGCAAGATTTCTAAATTGAGACTATTAGATGGACCACTTTCTCTAAGTTGAATTTTCCGTGGTGGAAAAAGTTTCAATGAATTTAATTGGTTGTTTAGTGGCGTAAGGGATGATAAACTGCTAATTCCATGAAGAAATAAACTTTCTGTACAATTTTGGAAAGTGTCTTGAATATAAAATAAAACTTTATTATACTATATTGCTACTGATTCAAAGCCTACGATTATTTGAATAGGTACTAAGTAAAAGTGTACCCCGGTAGTATCAGTTCTAGTTGGATTTTGTTAAACAATTTAATATTGTAAACAAGATTTCAAGAAAATATGTGATTGACTTGTAGAAAAAAGTGCCTTATCTTTTATTCAAGTAAGTAGCTTAAAAATATAGCTGGCACTTGGGGCCAGCCTGGTGGCATGGTGGTTAAGTTCACGTGCTTGGCTTCAGTGGCCTGGGGTTTGCCGATCAGGATCTGGATGCTGACCTATGTACCGCTTATCAAGCCGTGCTATGGTAAGCGTCCCACATATAAAATAGAGGAGCATGGGTACAGATGTTAGCTCAGGGCCAGTCTTCCTAAAAAAAGATAAAATAGTTGGCACAAACAAACAGCACTCACTCCTCTAGCTCCTACCTATAAAATTAACTAAAGTGCATGTATGTAAAATATATCCATGGCAGTGATGCTCTTTATTTTTAAATCTCACCTTACTAGTTTCCAAAAGCTTTAACAAGGTCAACTTTATGAACATTATCTCAAAGAGGTAGCAATTTGACCTGGCTGCCACCCTTTTCTTCCCTTGGTTGCAATTACTGAGCCTTTCCTAAATATGAATCCATAGGAGAAATGTTTTCAATGTTGATTGTATTCATGAATAAGACTCTAGAAATTATTTAACATGTTTACTGAAGTTTTACTGACAGACTGCTGTTTATGAAACTGGGAATTGTGTAAAAAGTAGACTAAGTCTCCACTAATGCTTTTTAGAGGTTCATCATCTATGGAAGAATTCTAAGTCCTTATGACAATCTTAATATAAAAATTACGGCAGTTTGCTTTTTTTAATGTTTTCTTTTGCTGATTAAAAAAATGAGTCATCTTAGAAAGCATTTTACATGGACAGAGCTGTCTCTACGGGATCAAAATTGTGACGATCACTCAAGGTCTTTCACTCTTTATAATTAACCTCTGCCTTCCACTACAAGTAATAGAAAAGTGGTTTTCGGCAGCCATTAACGTCAAAAAATAAAAATTGTCATGTTCAGCATCCCAAGAAATCAGATAAAATGATCTTGCCTTATTTCAGAGTTTCCAACAAATAGGTTACCGAAGTTCTGAGAGTCGTTGACCCCCTCAAGGCTTGCATGTGTGATGTGTTGAATGTATGCGCCAGCTGCGCTAATTCTGGCCAACACAAGAGCACGCCATTTTGTCGCTGCAGGACAACATTTATGTGCATAGGGTATTGCTTTCTCCTCACCTGCTGTACTCTCAAAGGAGTTGGCTCCAGCATCCTCTGCTTCCTCTTTTTACTAATATCGAGCCTTGAGATTCTAAGGAACTTGAGTCCAGACAGTGCAAAAGATCCATTAGGTCTCTTCACCTTTCTTATCTGAGGAGAGGAAGAAAATCCAAGATGTTATGAACAGTTTGTCTCTAGAATAATGGAAGAGAGTCTTCTGTGCCTTTTATCACTATGGCTTGTGAGATCCCAATAGCTTGACCCATATGGATGCTGGAAGAACTCACACCCATAATGGACACAATTTCCAGCCCCTGTAAGGAGACAGGAACTTGAGAAAGGGGGACGAAGATAAAGGACTGATGGAGTTAGTTCCACCTATTGAGGCGGAACCAACAGAAATCACAGAGACTTTTTAAAGTGTAGAAAAACTGAAATGAGGTAAATTTCTTTTTTCCAATATGTAAAAAAGAATAGGAGGTACATGGGAACTCTTTGTACTTTCCAGTGAATTTTGCTGTGAACCTAAAACTGCTCTAAAAAAATTGTTTATTAACTTTAAAAAATATGTATTTTTGAAGGAATGGACTAGTTGATTTTAAATTTCATATGGAAAAGCAGACTAAGTTTCCACTGATACTTTTTAGAAGTTCATGTTATGAAATAATTCTAAGTTCTTATACAATTTTTATATAAAGAACATGGCATTTTACTTTTTTAAATGTTTTCTTTTGCTGATAAAAAAATGAGCCCTCTTTCAACAATTTTGAAAAAGAAAAACGAAATCTCAAAAACATTATACTAAATGAAAGAAGCAAAAAAAAAGACAATATGCAGTATGATTGCATTTATTTGAAATTCTAGAAAAGGCAAACTACATAATCATATTAGCAGTTGCCTGAGGCTAGAGGGAAGGGGGAGAAGCAACTGCAAAAGGGCATGAAGAAACTTTTAGGGAGTTGAAACTATTTTATATCTTGATTATATCTTCAGAAGCACTAAAATTCAGTAAACTGTACCTAAAATGATTAAGTTTTATTAGATGTAAATTATACCTCAATAAAGCCATGAAAAATGTGTGTAGGCTTTCCAAGAAATGAACCTGAAATATATTGACACCCATATCAGATAACAAGTTTACTTGAATCTCTGAAGGAAAAAATATCAAAGCTGTATCTTTAATTTGATTGTTGTACTATTAAAATCTACCTTTGGGATGAAAGTGCAATTTTTATTACACAGACTCTCTCTATTAATCTTTCCCATGTTTTCCCCAACAGTTGTAGTTATGGCCAAATAAAGAGTTATTAGCAGATTTAAAATGAATACAAAGTGAAGCCTGGTTTCTTCAACACTAGTTACTAAAATTCTCTGAGTTAGGGGCAGGCTCCGTGGCACAGCAGTTAAGTTCACACGTTCCGCTTCGGCAGCCTGGGGTTTGTCGGTTCAGATCCCTGGGTGAGGACTTGGCACCGCTTGGCAAGCCATGCTGTGGTAGGCGTCCCACGTATAAAGTAGAGGAAGATGGGCATGGATGTGAGCTCAGGGCCAGTCTTCCTCAGCAAAAAGAGGAGGATTGGCAGCAGATGTTAGCTCAGGGCTAATCTTTCTCAAAAGCAAAACAAACAAAATTCTCTGAGTTACTACTAGCACCGATAAACATAGGAAGGATCATAACCTCATATCATAAGCTTTTGAAAAGTTACCATGACACATAGAAACCCCGAAGACCTCAGTGCAGTGCAGTGAGAGAAGGCCCCCAACTTTACCTCCAACCTCCATCAGTTGATGAAATCATGAGAATTCTCATGAATGCTTTCTACTTGTGAAGAAGTGAACTGAGATACGCAGGAAGACCTGGAAAAACTGAAGGGAAAATGCTTGGAGGGAAGAATAGCTGCCAAACTTATCATCATACAGGTCAGCTGGATTGGGGTAGATGAGAATAAATCTACAGGAGAGAGTTGTACTTTTTCTAGAGTGGGCCCTGGTGCTTGATCTTCCCCTGGTTCTCAGAGAGAAAACTATGGCCAAGTCCTCTAGCGAGGATTACACCAAGGCACAGTGCGTTCTTAAGCCTTTCCTACTCCTATTCTCTGTCTCAGAACATTGGCTAGAAATCAACTTACAGTCCTTATTTTGAAGTTCATTTGAGTAAAGATAAATTGTTTGAGGATATGGTGTGTAGAATGTCAAGGAGAAGTGATTCAAACGATATGGGAGACAGGAGGTGCTGTGCACAGCACTGCCTCATTTAAGCACTAGGAAGATACAAGGAGAAGGCGTGGAAACTAAGCATGTTAAAGGAAGGACCATTGGGTATAGAAATGTAAGGACTCTGTCAGCAAGAAATAAACCGACAGAAGAGATTATCCTTGAGTAGTTTATGCTGAGAAGAACATAACAGGAATATAATTGAATAAAACAAATTTAAAATTTTGAAACAACAGAAGAATGAGATAGAAAAATCAATTTCAAACTATGGAAAAAATGTCCAAATATGACATAAAGAGCAAGGAATACATTAGACATGGTTGAAAGACAAATAAATAGTTTGATGCATAATCTTGAGATAATCATAGCTGATATAGAAGAAAATACTGATACTAAAGAGACCATTTTATTTCTTCCTTTACAATATATATATATACACCTTCTTTCTCTCTTTCTTCTTTCTTTTTTTTTTTTTTGCCTTGAATTACTGTCGAGAACTTCCAGAAAAGTATTGAATAGGAGTTGTGACAGGACATCTTTGCTTATTCCTGAACTTAAGGGGAAAGTATTAAGGCTTTCACCATTTCTCAATTTCTTCTGTGACGAGGTTCTCAGACCTTAAAGTCCAGCTGTATTTGGCAGATATAAAGCTATGTGGTGTTCAAAGATATTCAAAATAAAACTTTTTTTCAAGATCCCTTTCTGATTATCCTATATATTTCAGATGTAATAGGCCTTCTTTTGTAAACGGGAGATATGACATAGATCAAAGCCAGTGATGTTCAGAAAAACCCAAATAATTTCTTGGGATTTTTGCAGGTTTATCTAAGATGAATATATTGGCAGATGCATTATCTGATTCTTATTTTATTCATTGGAAATCATATGTAAATCATTCTATTTTCCCCCTCACCTCAAGAACGCTGAGATCCTAATAAATACTCAAATAGCCAGACTTTTGATATGTTCCCATAAAGATTTTTTTATTCTATCCCTTTTCACTTTCTGATCATTAAGGGGTACGCAAGTATGGGACTGAAACATTTTGTAAGTAGGATTTGTGCCCAGTGGCAGGTTGCTCCAAGAGGTAGTTGAGACGGCACCATCTGTGGTTGCTGAGGACCCTTTGCGACTATCTAGTGGTGAAGAAGACTGGAGTCATGTTTAGGAGTATATTCGTGTTGCTGACCTGCACAAGGAGTTCTAAGTCAGTTTTCTTGTGTTTTGGTGATTTTGCTGTTCATATCTCTGTGCTAGGTCCTGAAGAGTGGATGTGGTTGTTCTTCTATTGCTGTAGGATGAGACAGGCCACACGTGTTCTACAGTTACCTATTGTCTGAAGAAGCAGTATTCAACTGTTGCCTTACCTTCCAAGGCTAAAGCTAACAAACCTTCTTTTCTTTTTCTCCCCTGATTCCCAGTTTCTCTGAAAATAGAAGTATAGTCCCCCTTAGTCTCCACAGCTTCTGCATCCGTGGATTCAACCAACCATGCATCAAAAGGCCTATGATGGTTGGGTCTGTACTGAATAGTACAGACTTTTTTTCTTGTCATTATTCTGTAAACAATACAGTATAATGGCTATTTACATAGCATTTTCATTGTATTAGGTTTTGTAAGTAACCTAGAGATGATTTAAAGTATATAGGAGGATGTGCATAGGCTATATGAAAAAACTACCCCATTTTATATAAGGGACTTGAGCTTCTGTGGATTTTGGTATTGGGAGGGTGTCCTAGAACCAATCCCCTGGGGATATGGAGGGACGACTATAACTGTTAGATACTTATTTTAAATTATTTCATATATCATCTCTTTTATCCAGCTACCACAACTGATATAACGATGGCTATCCATTCTCTTCTCTCTTAATCAGACTCACTCCATTTAAAAATGCAGAATAAGGTGTATAATAATGTAGTCTTTATCCTTTCCTACTCAGAAAGTTGATTATATCAATAATTATTGAAATCAAAGCCCCTAGCCCAAACCATATATATATCCATAATCACTCATGCATTTATTAATTTCTTCTTTGCTTCATTCAATCTATATATATGGAGAACCTATTACATGTTAGACACTGTTCTTCAGTGTTGGAGACATAATAATAATAATAATGATAATATTAACTTTTCAAAAACAAGAGAAGTGGAAACATAAAAAAATAAAAAGAAACGTTATAAGTACTGTGGTACCATTAGGAACAATGTGCTATGGATGCAAAGTGGAGAAAGATTCTCTTTAACGTAAAATCTAACAAAATACCTATTTAACAAATGAAAGAGGGTTGTGTTCTAGATCTTAATATTTGTAAGTTTCTAAAATGTGTTAGATCACATACCCAAGGCTAGGATTCAGAAACAAAGCCATACTGTCAACTGCATCTGACTTAAAATTGAATGGAATATTCCACATCCTGATACTTGTCTTTTCCACAAAAACACAGGAAAGTAAGTATTTCAGAGATAAGAGAACACAGTTTAAATATAAGGATCAGTGCAACCTGAGACCTGAGGATCCTGGAGCTCAGTTCCAAGAAGCTGTCAAATTTCCCAGGAAATAATAGACTTCTGTTATGGACTTCATCATCATCATCATCATTAAGCAAAGTCAATATGCCTTCATCATCATAGCACATTGCACAAATAGATAGTATTCAGAAGTATTACTCTAAAAAAACCCAACATTCACATGAATATTGCAGAAGTGACCAAACATCATATAGACACAAATTTAGACCTAAGATTATATGTAAAGCAAAGGGGAATTTCAGTTTGTTTGCTCAGTTAAGTGAATGGGAGATGTCTGAAAATTTCAAAAGACAGAAAAACAGGCACACAGATCAATGGACCAGAATTGAAAGCCCAGGAATAAAACCACACATTTATGGACAGCTAATCTTCGACAAAGGAACCAAGAACATACAATGGAGAAAGAAAAGTCTCTTCAATAAATGGTGTTAGGAAAACTGGATAGCCACATGCGAAAGAACAAAAGTAGATCATTATGTTACAGTACACGCAAAAATGAACTCAAAATGGATTAAAGACTTAAAGGTAAGAGGTGAAACCATAGAATTCCTAGAAGAAAATATAGGCAGTACACTCTTTGATGTAGGTCTTAGCAGTATCTTTTTGAATACCGTGTCTACTTAGGCGAGGGAAACAAAAGAAAAAAATAAACAAATGAGACTATATCAGACTAAAAAGCTTCTGCAAGGCAATGGAAATCATGAACAAAATGAAAAAACAACCTAACAACTGGGAGAAGATATTTGCAAATCATATACCTGACAAGTAGTTAATCTCCAAAATATATAAAGAAGTCATACAACTCAAGACAAAAATACCAAAAAAAAAAAAAAAAAAAAAATGGGCAGAGGATATGAACATTTTTCCAAAGAAAGTATTCAGATGGCCAAGAGACACACTGAAAAGACGTTCAATATCAAATCAAAATCAAATGCAAATCAAAACTACGGTGAGATATCACCTTACACCCATCAGAATGGCTGTAATTAACAAGACAAAAAAATAACGAATGTTGGAGAGGATGTGGAGAAAAGGGAACCCTCACAAACTGCTGGTGGGAATGCAAATTGGTGCAGCCATTATGGAAAAAAGTATGGAGATTTCTCAAAAAACTAAAAATAGAAATACCATATGATCCAGCTATCCCACTACTGGATACTTATCCAAAGAGCATGAAATCAACAACTTAAAGAGATTTATGTATCTCTATGTTCAGTGCAACATTATTCACAATAGCCAAGGTGTGGAAGCAACCCAAATGCCCAACAATGGATGAATGGATAAAAAGCTGTGGTGTATGTATACAGTGGAATATTATTCACCCATTAAAAAGACAAAATCGTGCCATTTCTGACAACATGGATGGACTTGATGGTATTATACTAAGTGAAATAAGATAGACAAAGACAAACACCATATGATTTCACTAACGTGGAAGATAAACAAACACATGCATAAGGGGGACAGATTAGTGGTTACCAGACAGGAAGGGGGTTGGGGGAGTGCAAAGAGGTAAAGGGACACATATATATGGTGACGGATAAAAACTAGACTATTGGTGGTGAGCACGATGCAGTCTATACAAAAGCTGATACAAAACAATGTACACCTGAAATTACACAATGTTATAGGGCAATATGATCTCAACAAAATAATTACATAAACAAAAGAAAAGAAAGAATTGAATTCTTTGATTGATTGATTAAATCAATTGAAAGAATGTCTTGGAAACTAGGACTTGTATAGAATTGGACTAAAACCCAGTCCAACCACACAGCAATTTTACTTGAACGTTGTTAACATTGGGTTGCACTCCCTGGAAAATGTCTTGACGCTGAGTTGCACTGTCTGTTGTGATAGCATTGGGTTCTCTTCAAAGGATTACTACTCATTACCAGGAAAGAACAGGATTACAGTCATCGTCAGAGTGTACAGTACCTTGGTAATATGAACGTCCCTAATTTCTTGTTCAAACAAACATCCTATGTGGTTTGTTTGAAGCCTTTTCTCATGACTATCTGTTCTCACGGGAGAAGTGGAGGTTGATATCAGTGATTCCTTGCTTACAGTTCTCTTCAGCTCCAAAAGCATTGTACGTTTCTTAGCAAGGAGGAATTTGGGGGCTGCTGATAGTTACTTTTTGATATTTATTGTTAAAAAAATACACTCATGAAAAAAAATAATAATTCAGAATGAAAAGTAAAATCCCTTGTCCTCCCTCTCCTTCATCCCAACAAACTCTCAGAGGTAACAGCTTAACAGTTTTGCATGTTTCCATTCAGTTATTTTCTACCCATATAAATGCATATGTCCAAATCCTCATTTTTTAACACAGAGAGATCATACTTTACTGCTCTGAGAATAGAAACTTTAACCTGATGAGGAGAAAGCAATAGCAAGTTCAACATTTCAGTGTCATTTAATCATTTTAGAATAAACTCAGAACTTTGAAGTTCTTTAGGCTCAATTAAATTTTTACAAAAATAACTATCAAATCTAGTATTGTCAGTCCCCTGATTAACAGAGTAAGGACTCTGGAGCAAGTCTGCCTGGTTGTAGGCCTGTTTGCTTCATTTTCTTGATATATGACTTTAGGCAAGTTGAACGTTTTGTGCCTCAGTCTCCTAATCTGAAAAAAGGGGATAGTAGAGGAAGATGGGCACAGTTGTTAGCTCAGGGCTAATCTTCCTCAAGAAAAAAAAGAGGAAGATTGGCCATGGATGTTGGCTCAGGGCAAATCTTCCTCACACAAAAATAATAATAATAATAATAATAAATTTAAAAATATAAAATAAAAGAAAAATGGGGATGTAATACCACCTGCTTCAAATTCTGGTAGTGCATCTAAGCAAGTTAATATCTCTCACATGTATGGAACAGACATTGGCACATGGCACATCCTAAACAATACATTTTAGTGCTGATTATTAACATTATTGTGATTCAAAGGCTTCTTATTGCTCTAGGTCTTAAACTTATGAAATTACCTATAAGGCTCTGCACGCTCTGCCACTGCCGATCTTACCAAACCCCTCCCTGTTCACAAGTTCTTGAAATGGACTGGGCTTCTTCCCCCCTTAGATTTTTGCATGTGCAATTTCCTCTGTCCTCCCTTCATTTTATAGCATCCGACTTCCCTCTCTGGGTAGCTCTCACATTCTTATGTCTCAGCTGAAAAGTCAGTTTCTGAAAAAAGTCTATAATGGCTCTCAGACTAAATCAGATCGCCTCTTATTAAAGTGAACAGTAATCACGTATTTATCACCCAAACGGGGCACCTATGAGAGTGAAAGGGAGCAGCACTGACAATTATCCTAGGACAGTAGGTATAAATTGGAATTATCCCAGACAAACCAGGACATGTACACTTTCTACCTATAATACATTGCTATAGTATTTTTTCATTTTTTATATATCAATTTACAATTGTATTTAATTCATTGTGCAAGTATTTGTTAATGTTTTATTTTTCTGCTAGTCTGTAAGCTCAGTGTGTCTTATTTACCACTGTATTGCCAGCTCCTAGCATAGTGATTAGCATATTGCCCGAAAAGTCTCGAATGGATGAGTGATGTGTAGTCTTTGTTGTATCAAAATCAAGGCAGGTCCCGCACTACGCTATTTCAAAATGGTCAGTCATGAGTGCCGAAGCCTGACCTTTCTCTCATTCAGAGCAATCATTAATCTAGCTTCCCTCCTCCTGGCCTTACTTAGGCCTTTGTTGGAGGCCTACTTTGAAGGGTAGCATATCCATTTATTGTGTGATTCCAGTGTAGGTCCTGAACTCTTACCATTGTATCCTTTCCCTTGACAGCTTTCCTACACTTTTGATTTTCAAAGATATATTAGTGGGCCTGTATCTGAGGCAGCAAGTTTAAGTGGCCACTGTTATTCGTGTAAGTGTAAGGATCTGGGCAAAGGGAAGTAGAGTCTGAGGCCATACACACGTCAGTGAGTGGCTCAGGCAACATGCCTATTTATATGCAAATAACTGTAACATGGAAATTGCAATTGTTGAAATGGAGCCGATATTTACATTATCTTGACTTTTCCATCTATATAGTGGAAGTAATATTTAAATGGTCTTTTAGAATGTCTAAAATGTTCATGAATATTTAGAATCATAGATAAAAAGTACAATAGAAAATCTTCCAAAATTTATAGAATGTACACATTTATTGACTTGGTTCTTCTGCGTTGCCACAGGCAAGACATCCAAGTAGGTCATATTTCAATGATGGTAGTTGCCATCTTTGGGTTCTTTGTAGATTACTGTGGATGCTATGTCTGACTCACTATTTTAGGAGGATTAGGTGTGCAGACTCTTCCTGGATCACATTCCATGGGTTATAGCAAGGTACACAGGCCACTGAACAGGAAATTGGATCAGTAAATGGAAACAGTTAGAGAATGGAACATAAGCATACATGCCTTTAGCAACACTATCTTTTTTTTGCCTTTGAACCTCACTGACTCAACCCCATTGCATTACCTACTTTGGAATGAATTCAGATTATAATTTTATTTATGTTTTAGTACAAGAATTTAATTTTGTTAACTAGTTTTATTCCAGAACCACCTCTTTCACCACCATAGCACGCTAAAGTACCCCTTAAAAACGCTTTGAAAAGTCTTAATGATTCTAGAGACATTTATATATGCATTCCATTCATGCCATTCATTCCTTTATTCAATCAGCAAGACATTTGCTAAGAATTTCCTCCTGGGTGTAATGAGTCAGTAAAATTTAAAAATGAGAAACAGCAATTTCAGTCTGTTTGAATTTCACCCTTACTATAAAGGCTTAAATTGATGTCCATTTACTATCATCCCCTGTCTATGGTTTTTCATTGTCGCTCCAATGCCAAGTTTCCTAGGAAAAAAAATAAATTTCCTGATCTCATTTCCTCTCTCTTCAAGAAGTTTCAGAGTTCAAAGTCACTTTCTGGTTTCCCATGACTTTTCATAGTTCCAAGCTGTCACTTCTATTTTACGTAAGGGTGTAAAACAGTATTGTTAGGATTCTCTACAACCAATGAAATCTCAACCAGTTACAGTTTTTTATCATTTTTCTTTTTGTGATCTAAATATGTAATTATTTACAGTAATTGTTAAAATTTCTCCTTTCAAACCGTAATACAAAGTGATGTGCATTTTATAATAATGCAAGTAATTTTTTCTTCTTTATGTTCAAAATGATCTTGATGACAATAAATCGCTTAATTGGAAAACAGATTTTTTTTCACTAAATACGGTTGAAATCTTTTTGCAGAATTCATGTTGTCTCTTCGTGAAAACAAAACACCCAATGAATTTGTTAGAAAAAAATCAAATTGGTTGATTCACTGACACCCTTATTATAGATATAAGTGGTGTTAAAAGTCATCTCTAATTTCATCATCTTTTTTTCTAGACATGCTTATCTGGCTTAAAAATGTCTCCATTTGAAGAACATAAGTATAACTGTTTAGTTTTTGCCTCCAAAGTCACAATTAAATATAAGAAAGGATGAGGTTGGAAAAAGAAACAAAAGTTAGGGTAACTAAAACTAAAACTGTCTTTCCTTCTTACTAATTCCTAAAGCACATTAAATTTTAAAATTCTTTGGGTGAGGCTCTTCAGCCTCTTTATTTTGGTATATTTTTATAGACTACTGCCAAGAGTCGAATTCAGATCCAATTTTCAGCTGTTCATTTCCACTGAAGTTTCTATAATAAATTTTTTTTTTCATTTAGGTAGAATCAGTCATCTAAGAATTTAATGTATTTATACATCTCTGCCTTTAACCATTTTCATTTAGTTAAAGAATTTTGGGAAAGTCATTACCATTCCCTTCATTTTTAAAATAATTAAACAATTACAAGAAAAACAAATATAGAATCAATGTGTATCTTCTTTTTTCTCCCCCAAACAATTACTTGTCTATAAACCCTGGAAGAAATAATTTCTTTCATCCAACTTCAATCCATATGTGCTTATAAAAACTAGCAGCAGAAAATCCAGAAGTAATCTTTGTAACAAACTTAGTAGTTTAGAAATAGCTAGTTATCCTGGGTTAGTATGACACAAGGTTATCTTAGGAGAGTATTATGGCTAAAGATACATCACATTTAGCAATTATTGCACAGTTCATTATATTATCAAACTGTAAATATTTAAATAGGAACAATCCTGCTCAATGCCTCTGAATCCTAGTGGCTGGATTGCTCTCAGAGGTTTGGGAACTTCTTTCCACGACCACAGGCATCCCATTAGGCTAAAATTTCCCAGTAGCTTTTAACTAGAGTGTCAAGCTTGATATTAGACTGGGGAGAGTATATCTGCCAAACAAAATGCTGTCTATCTACTAGTACAGTTCACGTAGGCATGAAGAAATCATTTTGGGTTTCTTCATGAAGCTTATGATGGTGATACAATGGTGCTTTATTTTTTAAATTATTGTTGCAAAAATTGGGAATGTTTTTGGATGTATACACAAAGGTAGTGTGTTGAAAGGCACAGTGATTGAAAGCATGACCTTTAGAGTTCCACACACTGGTGTTGATGCTATCCTGGTGTCATCATGTACCCGCTGTGTGTCCTGGAGCAAGTCACAGGGCTTGCTGAGCTTCTGTGTTCTCATTTACTAGATGATACAGTGACGTCTGTGGTAGACGTACTTGGATGTCTATGCAAAATCCACCCCCCTACCCCCTGCTTCCTTGTTTATACAACCGATTTTGGGCATCTTTGCATACAGAGAAGTCTGGACCTCTTCTCAGCTTCAGGAGGCAAATATTGATTATTTTAAGCCAGTCAAAGGGATTCTATTCACTGTGAATTTGATTGACATAGAATTGGAAATGTCATGAAATTATAGTCAATAAGAAAATGAGGCAAGTCTGTGGAGCAGCTTCTAGAAACTTGCCCTCATTCTTAAAATGGGTCATGTTCTCTGTTGTGTCCTTTGGATGTTGTGTGACGCTATGATGCTTGGAGCAGTTACGGCCATCTTGTAACCATAAGCTGAGAAGACTTACATGATGCCAGGAGGGTGAAGCAGAAGGTGTAAAGGAACCTGTGTCCTTGATGTCATCACTGAGCTGCTGACTTACCCGATTCTAAAACTACCCAACCCTACATTTCTTGTTATTTAAAATAATAGGTTTCTTTCATTATTTACAGCATTTTGAATCAGGTCTAACTCTAGCTCTTGCAGCTGAAAGCATTTGAATGGATATGAATAGTTGCCTCCATACAGCTGTTTTGAGAATTAAATGAGATAACACATAAAATGTGTTTGGTGTAGTGCCATACGCAGCTCTCAAAAATATTTATTATTATTATTGATGTTGTTGATGTTAAAAATGTTATTTCCGTAATGGTCCTCATGTCAGATTTCAGCATAGTTTCAGGCAAAATTATGAGGCCTGAACAGGAAAAATGGGGAAAAATTTACTTTCTACAGCCTATTTTCCTCTTTCAGCATGTCCTTCACTTGCTTTCGTAACCTTCTAAGTCCACCCAACCATGCAGAAAAAGGATCTGTTAGTTGATTGTAACAAATGAAGAAAGAATATTTAATCAGGCAATTTTTAACCCAAAAGAATGATACCCTAGTGTTAGAATTCCAAATACCATATCAAATTGGTAGGTAAGAATTCAGGGTGAGACTTTATCACCAAAATGTTATCATACAAGGTTCCACCTACATCTAAAGCAAAACCTTCCACTGTACAATTGGGCACTAAATCCCACATAGTTTTTTGTCTACTCACAAAGAATTCCCCTCTCTGGTGTAATTGTTAACGTTGGATAATTATCAGGTGGTGCCCTGGGCATTCCAGATCATTATCTGTTGACAGTGAGAGTACTGTTCATTTTCAAACCAGTAAGAGAAGCTGTTTTTTTCTTTGCATATCTCTGGGATTTCTAAGAGATTTAAAACTGAGAAAATGTGGATCTCCCTTGCATTTCCAGCGGACTTGGCCTTTACAATTATTTGCTGTTCTAGAGTTGAGAAGAGTTGCTAATTCCTTCAGAGCGTGAAGAGAGATGAGTGTGCACTGTACACTGACACCAAAAAAGAAGCAACCCCAAGAGTGCAACATCATTTCTTCTATTAGAGCACTTATTTGATATGAGATATTGCCACAAACTTCAAAATGTAAAGCAAATTATTAGAGGGAACAGGTAATTATGGGGGAAAAATTTGACAAACACTGCCTCTCACTTCTATCTCCCATTAAGAAAAATGACAGAAATCCGAGCTTTTCCTCAAATGCCTAGAACGCCTTGAGATCACTTTTATGACTGATCTGCTAGGCAACTATACAGAAGGCAGCCCTCTTCATTTCAGTGTCCCCAAAGGGGGCCTTAACGGGACTGTTCCTCTGCTATGTGATGTCCTTACAGGTAGGATAAAGATAGATAATTTGCAAAAGTCAGGGTAAAATGAAATGTGATGCTCCTTGTTCAAAAATGGTTAAAAGCTTCAAGACAATAATGGCAGAACATTCAACCAAGCATGGGGCCCTTCTGAGCTGGGGCTTATGCCACTGCCAGGATGAGCACCTGTGAAGCTGGGCCCGCTGGCAGGGGCTGACTGTACTCATCTCTCTGCTTCACTTCTTTAGTGTTGGGTCTGTGGAGCAGAGGAAAGAGCATGGAGGGAGACAGACCTAGGTGAAAGCCTGGCTCTCTTCCTTCTAAATGTGTGGGTGTGAGTGATTTACAGTTTCAGCATCCTGCACGGCACTGCTTGGAGGGTTAAGTGCTCAGAACATCCAGGGAAGCACCTTGCATGAAAGGGACTCAATGAATGGTTTCGGGAAGTCTGGGTTTAAATTCTGGAAAGATCTAGTCTTTTGTGCATGTGACTAGGGCCCCTTGAGTGAGTGTTAAGTCATGGCCTTACTGGCCTTACTCTGTTCTGTAGAGTGTCGGCTGACAAATGTCTTGTGATCGTGGTCACGGGGAAAGTTGAGGGAGAGGTCTCAGAGGGGTCAGCACAACCCATCCTCATATCACAAAAAATAATTTAAAAGGCTCGCCAGTATAATATTTGTAAACAGCAGATGTCATGCTGTTGGCTATCACTAATAATGGAAGATTTTCTTCCTTTCCTTTCTTTTGTTTTAATTTGTTAACATACTCAAATTGGAAATGACATTTTAATTTTTTTACTTTGAATTGACAATTGTAATATGTCTCTAATTAAAAAGCTAATATCTATATTCAAATTAACAGAGAAAAAGGATGCTCCTTTGGAAATCTCCAGCTAAAATAAAATAAATGAACCTTTGTTTGAGCTTCATATCTGGTGTTGGAAAAGTGGTTACCTCACCTATCTGCTGCCTGTGTTCACATTTCCAAGAATGAACATGATGAAAATCAAACAGATGAGCCAGAGGGAAACGCATCAGGTGCAGTATTGTTTCTTGTATAACTGAATTAAATGTCAAGAAAGCTTTAGATCCATTGTTAAATATTCTGCCATTGTTAAATACCCAAGGGCTGGCCCAGTGGCCAAGTAGTTAAGTTTGCACGCTTGGCTTTCGTGGCCCCGGGTTTCGCCAGTTCGGATCCTGGGCATGGACATGGCACCACTTGGCAGGCCATGCTGAGGCGGCGTCCCACATAGCACAGCCAGAGGGACTTATAGCTAGAATATACAACTATGCACTGGGGGGGAGTTGAGGAGAAGGAAAAAAAAAAAGAAGATTGTCAACAGATGTTAGCTCAGTAAAAAAAAAAAAAAAAAAACGTAATTATGTTTTAAAAAAAAATTCACCTTTCTTGTTACTCTTTGTTTAGGATTTCCACCCATCCTTGAAAAAGTTGCAACAGGAGAGAAGAGAGTTTCCCTTTGAACTGGGATTTCGTCCTCAAATATTCTTCCAATGTGATGGACACCTGCAAACACGCATGACTTTTTGGAAAATCTTGTTTTAAAAAGTGAAGATATTGAAGCCTGGAGACGTGAAATAAACACGCTGCCTGGGGTGACGCAGTTTATGGGAAATGACGATGTTTCCATGTTCTCAGGAACTGGGAAGTTTGTCTCACCAAGCAAATGTTTGTTCTTCTTGGTGAATAAGGATCTGCCTAGTGTATTTATTACTTGATTGTGTTTATGTTCCTTTGTGTTTGTCTCTGTCTACATGGGTGGGAGATTGCGTTTTTAACTCCCAAATGGCAGGCGTGGTGCTTGGTGTCATCTAATAATTCCTTCAAATCCCTGCGTCAATCGGTAAGCCAGGGCAGGCTTGGCTTTCTCTCATTATTAGGGATCTATTTTGAGATTCAGGCTTCACATGATACACATAAAACATGAAGCCAGCCAGAAGCCATAATTTTTAATGGCTGATTTTTGACAGATCTTGCCCCAGTTGGTGGCACCAATTCGCAATTAGCAAATGTGGGGGCAAGAGAAGATGAAGGGAGTTAGTTACATAGACTAGAATGGAGGATATTCTCACACATGCCTTTTATAAGAAGCATCAGCTGTAGGCAGCCACCCCTCTAGATGAAGGAAAGGGGGTGGCCACCCTGGTAAGCCTCTGAAAACAGTAATAAATATGTAACCTGTGAGGAATAATTAATAAAACCAAAGAAACTTAAGAAGCTTGTTTTTCTCCTCCTCACTCCGAATTTCTATCAAAGCTCTCTCATGGGTCCTTCAGAGAACTACAACTCTACTAAGTTTAAACTAAGTTTAAAATATATAAGTATCTGACTCACGAGAGATTATAATGGATGAGGTCTGACATGTTGCAGGTTCTTTGTGCAGCTGCTTTTGGCTTGAAAATGGGAGTCTTTTGTCTGCACCCATCAGTGCCTTCATTCCATAGTGACAAAGTGGTGGTTTCAGATGAATGGCTATGGGGATGGAGAGGGACCAGAAGTTAGGGTGAAAGGGTGATGTATAGATGGGATTCACACTATAACACAGAAGGCAGCAGTGATGCCACATAACAGCCCAGGTTTTAGAATCAGTCAAACTCAGATCTAATCCAGGCTCTGTCCTATGTTCTTTTGAGCAAGCTATTCACAAGATCTGAACTTTGACTTCGGCATCTCTTAAACGAGGTTAAACAATCACACCTACTACAATGAATGGAAGTATAATGTAATCGTTAAAAGCCTCAGATATGGGCTCATAACAGCTTCACAACCTTGGTCAAGTTACTGAACCTCTGCAGGCCTCAGTTTCCTCACTTGTCCATGCACTTAGTGGCACCTGATCCACACAGTGGTTTTGAGAACTAAAGCTCCTGGCACATAATAATTACTCAATCAATGTCAGTTATTATTCATGATCAACAAATATATATTAAGTGCCTTTTATTTGTGGGGCACTGCCCAAACCACTGACGAAAGCAACTAATGTACACGAAGTGCTTTGGTCATAGAAGGCACGCAAGAAATATTTGATGAATGAAAGGGAAGGCAAGCCTCTTGGTGTGTCCCTAAGATTTGGTTAGGCTTTGACTAGCCAATCCAGCATTCTTTATGTGTTACTGGACAACTGGCTGGATGGCTTTTTTTTTTAGCTGGTGTTGCTAATTCCCAGTGAGTGGAGTCCAAAGTATCCCCTTACCCAACAATCAGTAGGAGGAGAGAAGGGATTCATTATCCTCTTCTTTCTCTGAGGTCTCTTCTATTGTCCTGAGAGGTGATAGGGAACAGGACAGCCAAAGGAGAAGACACACGAAGTGGTCACATGTATCTTTTATGAAAACGTACCTGAAATGGAAAATAAACTACATATTTTTTTAGGTCTGAAGATCAAAAGCAGGTGTCCTTAACCTAGAACGCTTGAATGGGATCAGTGAGTGTGAGAATCTTCTATAATTGCAGCCGTATTTGATGTGTTCATACATTTTTCTGGGGAGAGAGGCCATAGTTTTCAAAAGGTTTTAGAGTTTTAGGTTTTACTATCTAGTAAAAGATTAACATTTAGCGGACAATGAGTGTTGAAGACTGAAATAAGAAAACTAAAGTGATTTTGAGGTCAAAGCTTGGATTTACGTAGTGTAAATGTAAATATGAAGAAATACCTGAGTCAGAAACAGGTGAGCAAGCTCATCAGATTCCAAAAGGGATGAAAAATCCACCTCACGGAAAGCATTCACTGCATAATTGCTGTCAAGATGCACTAAAGCCTGCCAGATCCACGTACCTCGATTAATTAAGGCCTTGGAAGGTTTTTTGAGAGATCATAATTACACATTATGAAAACACATTCTCAACTACAGTTTCAACCCATTGATATTTTTAATAGGTTAATTTGCTTGACATTTGAAACTCTAAAACAGCAGACTTTGAAAGTAACAACAACAAAAAGCCAAAAATGATATGTCATCTGAATTGAGTATTTAGTGCTACTTAAATGCTATTGATTGTACTTAAAAACAAAGTATGCCAACGTCTCTAGTGCATGAACAAAATACCATGACGCAAGTGCATTAGTGTCTGGTAAGAACACATGCCAGTAACCACCCCTGAAATTTTAGAGGCATTTTGCAAGAACAGGCATTAGGGAGGATCTGTTGGGTTTAGGATGGATTGGCACCTCAGAACATTCTCCCTATTGTTCATGAATGAATGAATCAGCCACTTAATTTCTATTCTATCTGAAACATGGGGAATTCCCAAGGAAAGATTTCTTAATACTCTGTCCTGAGCAACAGAGAGCATCTCTTGCTTTGCTCCATTTCCCAGCTTACTTTTTTTTGGTTGTAGTAGTATAAGGTAATAGTCAGGGTTGGGGGGAGGAGAACGGGCACTAAAAAAAGATTTGTCGGTAAGTGTTTCAAAGCCTGGCTTGACAGACCATTTAAAAAACTGATGCAAAGTAAGACAAATATCTGAAAACACAAAAATTTATTTTCATGATAATCATTTGTGCTTATATTTAAGGACATCTGGGTGTGTATAAACCTTGACCTATCTCTCATTTCTGATTATTTATTTATATCATCATGGTTTCTGACTCCTAGCATCCATTTCTCCTTCCAAGAGTACCTCTCTGATCTTTCTTTGCAGAATTACTTCTATATAATTCATCATCTATTAGGTTAAGGTGGCACTAATCTCTCATTCCCAGTCTAACTCAACCCCAGGGGCTCACGACCCAGATCAGGTATTGAGAGAATTCTGTCATTTTGACCTCAGTGATTGGCTCAGGGACAGACTTGTCCCAAGTCAAGCCAATGGGGCTCAACCCTAGGAGTATGTATTCGCCCATTTTATACAGGGCTGCTGAGTTGGCAGAATACAGATCTGGAGCTTCTAGACTCTACTGTAGAGGAGAACCTACTGAAGAATGAAGTCAACACAGAGAAACACAATGATGTTTAGGTATTTACTTTCAGCCATATCTGAAGCTGGAGCTAGACTTTTCAATACCTAAGTCAATAAATTCCTAATTCTTTCTTTGAGGGGTCGAGCAGGGTAGGAGACAGAAGAAGTTGTTTCTAAATCCAGTTTGAAATAGGTTTCTCTAAAGAACCCATACCAGAACACAGTCTATCCCCTTTGCTTGGAAAAGCTTCCTACCTTCTCTTTGCCTCCCAAACTTGTGCTCATTTTTCAAGGTCCAACTCAAACCTCACCCATTCCAGGAAGTCTTCCTTGAATATCCCAACCTAATGAGCTCATCCTCCCTTGACCTCTTACAGCGCTCAATGTTCTTAGTTCTTATTCCTTGTCTGCCAGAGATTGTTGACCTTGTAGTGCTAGTCATTGTTTTTCAGGTGATAGTCTTATTTCCTAAAGGGTAAAGCAGTTGTTAAATGTTCTATGCCCCTCTATGTCCCTTAGCCTTTGTCATAGAAGGTTATACATAGTAGGTGAGCAATGCATACCTGTGGCTTTAGTTAATGTAATGAAAATAGATAGTACATTTCTTATCCACTTGTTAGTCCAGAATAAAACCTTGCATGAAATACATGATTGCACAGTCATAAGGAAGATAAACAATTACCAGGGATTGCAGCTATCAGAGAGATGTTATCTGGTGTAAAGGGAAGAGCAAATAGAGAGAATCTGAATTTTCAAGTCTCATCTATAATATGGTGAACGTTTTTCATTGTTAGCAGAGAAGGGACCCAGGACTAGTATCTTCACTGTTTATCATTTTTCACTGACAGTATTCCCAACATCAACATTATAGGAGTCTCGGTCACAAATAATAAGATATATTATAACTGAGTGTTGAACTGAAACCTATGAATATGAAGTAAACTTCAGTTATTTAAACATCTAAATTCTTAGGAATCAATTCCACCACATGGAAGATCACTTCAACAAAATCACCAAGCTTCAGGTATAGACCTACACCCTTGCTTCACCAGAGAGGATGGCTGCCTCACTCCCCTGAGAACTGAACTACTACCATCTCTTTTCCTTGTTCAGTCCTGGATATTTCACTAGCCTCATTCTATAATCTGCTTGCCATCAGTTTGTAAAACTTACTCAAATCAGTAGAAAAGTTATATTAGGCTCAAATCATCTAGATTTTCCTGGCAACACTGACTTACATAATCATGTTGTACACATACTATGTGCAAGGACTGGAGGAAGTCCAGAAGGTTGTAAATGAAGTTTCCAGCAAAGAACTTACAGTCTAACAAGAAAGGAAACTTGAACATCAGTCTTTGTAATGCAAGAGTAGACAAGATGAGGATCCACAGGACGACAGATGGACCTCTTCACATCCCCTCCCTGCCCATCCCCCACACTTCTTACCATTCTCAACCCTACACCTCCTTCCACCCTAGTGGACTGAGTCTACCATGCAGCTGAATGCCTCTAAAAACGAGGAACCTGGAGTAGTCAAACACAATACAGTTTTCCTAGTCACACAGTAAATGAGAAGCTTTCAAATCATAGCTCTGAGTTTCTGCTTTCAGATTCAGTCACTCTCCAGTCTTACCACCAATTATATTTTTTCATTAAATATGGGTAAATGTTTTCTGACATGCTCTTTTTAATAACGTTTCCTCAGTTAAAAAAAAAAAAGCCTTTTTGTCTCAAATTCACGTTTTATCAGTTTTGCCTCCTAGGAGGTATCATATAGCATAAATCCTCTGTTTAACCATTTTCCCACACTGATCACTGCAAGGTTGCTTTGCGAATGTTTATTTTCTTGTTCTCATTGGTAACTGGTGGCACTTCAAGGTAAAGAAGGTGTTTTTCTTAGTCATTACATATTTGACTCATGCCAGAAATTACTTCCAGTTCTAATCTCATGTTGCTTGCCCTGTTGCCTGAGAGATTTAAGTTTGCTGCATGAAAATAGCAATTTGAAGAGATGAAAGTTTAACAGATGCTATAAATAGCAACCAACGCTCTTGTCGTTATAGTTAATGACTCCACACCCAATTCCTTTTCTATTGTCTGTTGTTAACTATTATATCTTAAGTGAAACTTGTGTCTAGTACAATCAGTAGAATGAACAACGAAACCATAAAGAGATCAAAGGATTAGTGAAAGAATATGTTCTCTTTCACACACCGAGAATGAACCTAACTTTCAGCGATTCATACTGACCAAAGATCCTTTGGAGTTCTCAAGCTTGATGCCTATATCACCTTCCACTTTCTTCTAAAGAATATCTCAAGTGCTCAATTTACGAAATCTTGTAAACAAAAGAATATTCATGGAAAGGCATTACTTCTTCAGGTGTCTGAATGGGTAATTTATTCTATACCTATGCTATAAATCCTAAGACTAAACTTACTAAATATCTACAGAGTACACGTTATCCATTTCTAAAGCAGCTCCTTTCCACTAATCTTGGAAATGTAAGTGCCAGATCTGCAGGTGCTATTAGGTAGGATATTTATAGAGGCAAAATTTGCCAAGCTACTAATTATTTGGTTCCTCTCAAAAGCTTAAAAGCATCATTAGAAAATCTTTGGCAACGGTACATAGAGATTATGGCTTATCATATTTTCTGAAATGTGTGGCTGTTTCTTTTGGTTTCTCTACTCCTTCTTTTCCTCTTTCCACAAATAGAGCTGACATCCTGGTCATTACCAGCCTCCAGTGAAATGTCCTTGGGTTTTGGCCTCTGTTCCTGCTGCTTTTGGTGCCCATGTTCCTAATCCCTCCTGACCTTTAGAAGTATAGGGCATCCTCTGCTGGAGTCTATGATTGCTGTGCCAGCTTCTTGTGTTGAGGGGACACATATAGGCTTTGGGGACCAAGAAGGTGCTACCTAAGATGCTCTCTGATGGAACATGCCACAGTGCCATTTTCTCTCTGCTGCTAACCACATTGGAGTAGGGCACCTTGTGAAGTGGTCTCTCCTCGAAGTCCCAATGTGAAGTGGAGCATAAGCCCCTGCTTTTTTCAAACTACCTCTTCTTATAGCTGAAGTTTCTATCATCTCCCTCCTCCCTCTCATCTCGGGGTGAAGGCTAGGGCAATGTGGGACTGCTTCCTGGAAGCGAGCAGCACCTCCTTCCCCGTCTTGTACTCTGTTTTATAAAAAGTGGAATACAGAGGTTAAACGATCACTCTCCGGAGCTAATCTGACTGAGTTTAATGCCTGACTCGTCCACTTACCAGCTGTGTGACCTTAGGCAAAGCTATTTGCTCTTCTTTAGTTTATACATCATAAACCATTATATCAGTATCAACCTCACAGAGTTGCAGTGAAGTTTAATTTAATTACATATGTAAAACATCTAGGACAGTACCTGAGAAATAGAAGGAGTGAATGCATAGTGTTATTATAGACTTCTGAATCCTACTGATGGTGACAGGAGAGTTGTTTTCTCTGAACTACCTCACAAATAGGGGTGTTCATACGGCAGTAAAGTTAGTCACAAGCAGTACTTTGAGTCTTATGACAACGTTCTGTATACATTGAAGATGTCTGCAAACTAGGAGAATTAAACTCAATAACATTAGCTATGATGAAACTGCAGCTGTCACATGAAGAAATGACCAAAAGGAATACAGCCAAAAATGGTTGGAAAAGAGTATTAAAGATTCGTCAGCTAGTTAATTAATAGGAATATTATGTTCTAATTCTAAATAATAGTCACTTTCATAAATAATTTTACATTTATAATTTTGTATTCTTTTCTTAAAGAGGGCCCGCAAAGTTTCATCCCCCCCCCAAAATCTGAATTTGTCACTGAAATGTGCTTAATCTTTTTCTTTTAAATAATGAACCCCTTTAAGAATTTTGTGCACCCCATGAATGCTCTTCAGAAAAATGCATGCAGTCTATCCTACAAGTTCAGGGAGTTCACCTATCTCCTTAAAGCTCATCTATCAACCCCTGGGTAAGAACCCCTGGTTTTAAGGAAAAATCAGCTGAGTTTAGCATTGTGCATAAAACATCAGTTGAGAAGGAATACAACAGCGGGCCTGAATTTCCTCACAGGTGGCTCAGCTTCACTGCCTTTCTTTCTGCCTTATTCCCCTCAGCTTCTCATACACCTATAGCTTTTCTATAGCCCTGGTAGTTAGAGCTTTGGAGGGCTGATGCCCTGGTAAGGGTGAAGAGGCTGAAGTGCTCTTACCTGTGGGCTTTCTCTAGAACAAACATTCCTCAGGAGAAAAGTCACACTCATGAAGGGTAAAGACAGAGACGGATTTTTTTTTTTATTGCCAACTATTTCAAATAAGACAATGGCTTCCCATATCCTCCCTTAGCAACCTCTGTTTATACCTAACTAACCACACCATGCTAATGTGGTCTGATTATTTGTCTCTCTCCCAAACTATGAGGTTTTGGCACACAGAGATTATGTTATTCATCATAGTGATTCGAGTTCTGGAACATAGTGAGGCATTAATAAGTGATTACTGAATGAATGAATGAAGAGAATGAAAATAACTAGGTTTTCTTAGCTACTTTTTACACGTATTGAATAGAATCCATGGAACCAAAATGTCTTTTCCCAACATAATCACAAAGCATCCTGCAGTTCATGTTACTAAGAACTTTCATTCCCTTTTTAGCCTAATACACATAGAACTAACCAATGTAAACTGGTAACAAAATCTGAGATGGTATCTATGAATAGGAAAAATCTTTGAGGTGCAACTGAAAGATTTATGATATTTGTGCTTCTTTTTTTTTTTTTTGCATTCATTCCAATATTGCCGGTTCGTGGCCTCTGGGTGCATCGATATTTTTAATAATTAAAACATGTCTGGAACCACCGGGAGATGGCGCACTGAATGGCATACACCAGAATGCACATGGCGTTCCTGTAATGAAAAATGGCAGACTGCAATTAAAAGACTGCTTCTAAAGCAAGAACATCTGGGGCTTCCACTCAGTGGAATCTCACAGCCAGATTAAAGATCGCTATTATGACTCAGTGTATGTGTTTATCCTTACCATGTCACCTTAACACTTAGCAATTTCCTATGGTGAGTTTAGGAGATGAGATGAGTTTCTGTAAGGAGCCCTAGATGTGGAGCTGACCAGAGTCTAGGTCTTTATCAGCTAGTATATTTTCACACTTTGTCCTCATAGATACTTTAGGAGCCAGTTACTGCCAATTCAGAGTGATTTAAAAGCCCTTGCTCTTTGGTTCATTGGTTCTCTTTTACAAGATTGCTTTGAATTTACGTAAGGAGTGTGAGCGTATTGCCTGAAGAACCTGGACTCTGGAGCTAGACTTGCGTAAGTTATTTAACCTCTTTGGGCCTCAATGTCCTCAAGTATAAAATGAACATAATAATAAAACCTCACTACCTCATAGATTTGTTGTGAGGATCAAATGAGTTAATGTATACAAAACAATTGCAATATGTCTGGCACGTAAGTGCTATAGACGTGTTAGCTATTTCCACTATGTTGCATCAATACAGAATTCCATTCTTATGTGTAATATTGGGTTGTTAGATAGAGCAATGAAGGGAAAAGTGTCTGAGTGGGAAAGGGTACTGTCTGACCTTTCTTGAAATATTTTAAGTTTTGTCCTTAAGTGGAGGAAAGTCTCTAAGCAGAGACTCCTCTGTGGAGATTCAGGGACTGTAGAGCACATGTGCCAACTCTTTGCTAATGATTGACCTCATCATCTGGCTGTAGACTGAAAGTGACTGAACAAACTAGAGGATATTAGGGGAAGTACATGGACTCCAGTATAACTGACAAAAGGTGAATTCTTCTAAGTGTTCAATGGTCCCAGGGATTCACCAGTGAGAAAAGTACTCCAGCCTTTAACTGGGGACCTAAAGGCACAATGTCATGGTTCTAGCCAATGGAATGAGTGATATAATTTAAATAATCACCTTGTGAAACAGCTCACACCAAGCTCATGGAATCCAGTTACCTTTCCCTGAGTTCATCTTACTGGACTCATCTACAATACTTGACTTGAAATACTCTCCTCTCTTGACTTCCACAACACCATGCTCTCCTGGTTTTCTTTTTACTCTCTGGTCCACTCATTCTCAGGACCCTTTGCCAGTCACCCTCCTCCTCATCTCTAGATGTCCTAATTCCTCAGGGCTTTGTCCTATGTTCTGTTCTCTCTCACTATACTTTGCCCTAGTGATTTCATCTATTCTTATGGTTGGAAATACAATCTGGAGAATAATAAATTTCACATTTACATGTTGAGCCTTGACTTCTATTCTGACCACAAGAATCATTATATTCTACTTCCTAATTGACATCTCTATTTAGATGTTTCTAACCTAATGTGTCCAGAAGTGACCTTTTGATCCCTTCCCAATTTATTCCTTCTCTTGTCATTCTCATCGTAATAAAGGGCAACAGATATCTGGAAATTCACCTGGATTATTTCTTCTCTGTTAAGTTCTATTTTCAAAATCTATCTAGAATACACACTTCTCTCCACTGCTGCCATCAGAACTCAAGCCACTCTATCTGTTATCTAGAAGACTGATAGCTTCGTAAATTGCCTCCCCACCTTTTCTCTTTCCTTTGTGTAATATATTCTCCACATAGGAACTTGAAAAATCTTTCTAAACATGCATCAGAACACAAGTGAAGAAACCAAATGTAGCGACATTAAGTGAATAACACAAAGTGACTTTTCACACACGGCTCTCTCCCCTTTCTGCTATCAACAGGGCTGCTGCCTCTTTAATATATAATTTAGTGCAAAATGGCGACCATGCTCATAAGTATGTTTTATTGACTTTCAGAGTTTTTCATCTTTCTCAGTGATGCTAGCACTGCTTCTGTGTTTCATTCCACTCCAATCCCACTCAACATGCTTGGAAAGATTGCTCTCAGCATTAGTTACCTTTCTAATCCTCAGATTCTTAGTTCCCCAACATTTGCCACTCCGAAATCTCAATATTCACTTCACGTCAGTCACCCACTCACGTTACCATAATGTTGACTTCAACATCATTCAACACTGCTCCACCCATATGTTTCAACATGAAATTCCTCTCTGCTTGCAATCTCCTCTTCTCCTACCTCTTCCACTTCCTAATACCTAGGATACCCACTCTTGAGCTGCATCAAAGCCTCTAAGTCATTAGCCTCCTCCTCATCTGTGATTCCATTACTCCTTTCCTGGAAGAAAAGATTTCTTTGCAAAGAGGAAGCCACTCTTTCTTGTTCTTGACATAGCCAAACATGCCTGAAAACTCGCAAAGCAGCTTGGTGGGGTCCAAAACAAAATCATGCCGTCACTTCAGTTTCCCGTGTGGAGTTGAGCATTACTTTGGTTTATCTATTTTCCATGTTCTATTGAATTAATTATAACAAGTGTTTTACAACGTTTTAATTACTTAAAATTTTGTCTCATCATACTTATTCTGAATAGAGTGACTTCTCAACCCTTTTGCTGAATAAGTCAAAATAAGTCATACTAGAAAAATTCACTTTCCCTTTACACACATTCAAATTCTCTCTCTCTCTGTCTCTGTCTCAGTCTCTCACACACACACACACACACACACACACACACACAAACCAGGATAAAAAGCAAATAAACTATATACAATTCAGGGTTCTTTAGAAGAGACAATACATGCAATACAAACTTTTGTTTTCTTTTAGATTCCCATCTGCAAAGACATGCTTTTTCAGTTCTCATACTACAGGTAATCACATTTGATATTATCTGAACTTTCCATCTTTAAAAATAAAATGTTGATGTATTCAATTAACATATTACTAAAGCCAGACAACAAGAAAATTTTGTAAAGGCAAAAATTGCTTTTGTGATGAGATTTATGCCTAGTAGACACAAAATCCAGTAACATCACCACCCTTTTAAGTTATATTCATTTTGTAGGAGCTAATTTCTACAGAAATTTATGCACAGCTTTAAATAATTTGTATAAATTTCATACCAATTATAATATTAGAACAATTTTTCAAAAAAAGCATTTAAATTCTATGTACAGTGTCTTCATCACCAAGACAATAATATAATTAAACATTGAAACAATAAATTTATAAAAAGACCATAGCTCAAATTTAGTTCATATTTACCATATGCTAAATCTAAGTATCTTACATCTTATCAATTCCTTTAGTCTTACGACAAGCCACTTAGAAGTGTACCATTATTATCTCTACTCTTTGGCTAAAAATTGAGCATTAGGTTACTTGACTAAGTTTACACAGCTTGAGCACACACTTTTTACTGTGAAATTTTATATCTAATCTTGTTCTGCATCATATTGTTGCATGTCTTATGGGATCCTACACATAAATCAGCATAAAAGCCTAATATTGAAAAGTGAACATATAGTAACAGCATCAAATTACTACCCGTTGGTCAAAAAAAGGAACTCGTATATAGAATTTAAGTTTCTGTACTCACAAAGCCAATATAAATAATTGAACACGTACATAGGTTAACAATTATGTCAGTGCAGACAACAATTATTGAACTTTTTATCTGCTCAGTTTATCAGAAGTTTTTGATATTTAGCTGGGGATGAGCTGTAGGCTATAAATATTTTTTCCTGGTAATTAAAACTCTCACGTATATATGTGTATATATATGTATTCTAACATGAGAATTTATACCTAGGATCTCGTCCATGGGACTAGTAATTTTAGTTTATAATTTTGAATTCATTTAGTGTAAGTGGATTTATTTACCAAAGTTCTAGTAAGATTTCCATTGCAATTCATCTCTCTTTGCTGCTCAGTAATTTGATGTGCTGGGCTTGATGTCTGAAGACTTCAGTTCAACGCTTGACTTTACCAGTGACGGCTGTTTGACCTTAGGGAAGTCACTCAAGTTCATGAGTTTCACTTTTCTCATCTGCAAAGTGCAGATAATAATACCTTCCCTGCCAACTCCACAGGGCAGGGAGAAGGGTCAGGCGAGATAACGTATGAAAGTGTTTCTGAAACTACAAAGCACAGTATAATGCAAGGTGTTAGTCACCTACCATCTGATCGTTCACATGAGACAATAAACATGTTCCTTGCTCCCCAAGGAGCAAGGCTATAAAATTCAGAACTGGGTCGACATCTCTTCAATAATGCAAAAGTAAAACAAAAAACTTCTTCATATTAAAAAATAATTTAACAATGTTTCTAGTTCTTATTTTAATTGTACCAATTTGGAGGCACGAATTTGCTTTTTCCAGTTGTTTTGGCAGGACAAAATCAGCTCCATACTAAAAGAAGGTTCAGGATGCATGATTGAAATTTCCTTTCAGAGATTCTTTTATCTATAACATGGTCATAAGAGAGGCATAAAGACAATATATTTCTTTATCCATAAAAGAATAAGTTCTTTTGTCGTTGCTAAAGCTACATAACTTTAAGGCAGTATTTAGATGTCTCCTTGACAAGTTTTTGTTTTTGAAAGGAAGTCTTTTACTGGAATTTCCATATTCTTGTTAAGCCATGTGAGTTGTTTCACCTCCTGAGAGTTCAGCCACTGCCAGTGACGGAAGATGCCCCATTGCCTCACTGCCAGGAGATGGGGATGCAGTATTCACATTGTTTTGAAACTCATCCCAGAGAAGAGAAAGTCAGTCACAGTAAATGAAAAACACGAGTAAAGTAGCATTGAATGGCAGACATAAAGATCTATCTTCTGTATCTCTTGCTCTCTACCGAAGAACTTAGTATTCTCCTTGTCACAGTCACCTTCCCAGCAATCAAAGTGGGAATTACAGCCAAAAACCGGACCAGTATTATTCCACAATCTTGTAGCAATAAAAGTGAATTCAAACTTAAGAAATCAGATAGTTTGACAAATGTCAACATGATATCTGATTTGGCAGCTTTTGCAATAGTGGTAACGGGAGAAGAAATGGTTCTCTTTTGAGTGAGGATTACCACATGATTTTGATTAAGAGTTAAAGTAGAAAGAGGCTTCCTTAGGAGCTGGAAGGGTTACCGGCAGTGAGAGCCAAGAGTTAATCTCTCTACGCTATGGTGTTGCCTTCTCTAACGCAATGACAATCATGCCTGCTACGCTTCTGAGGATCAAATGAAATGTCATTCATTCATTCATTCATTGAATATCGGGCACCTATTGTATTCACAAAAGTGGGCTAAGCACTGTGGCAGATTCATTGGTGCTTAAAATTGCCTCAGCTTTTATGAACTTAAAATCTGCGTAGATCAATGACATCAACACCAAGAACAGTAAGAACAAGGCAAAGTGTTAAGAGCCGTTAGAGGCTAAAATAATGTGATATTGGAATTTACGTCTTGAGAAAGTGCTTTGAAACTGTAAAATGCTGCCTAGGTGCACACTGTCAGAAAGGCTCAGGATATGGAGGAATTGAGGAGAGGTTTTTGATGACTTGCTCCTGCATGTGTTCCCCTCCTCTCTTCTCTACCTTGCTTAATAAAATAGGATAGGAATCACTTACCTAACACAGCGTCATACAAACTCTATATGCTCTGTAAATATTTGCTGAATAAATGAATTCTTAACAGTCTTCTTCTCAATGTTATTTGAGGGAATAACCTAGTAAAAATTATTCTAGGTGGAAACACAAAAGCACTACTTAAATTATTCTTAATTAATAATTAGAATAGTAATGCTATTCTGGAGTATGTTTTAAGTATGTGTATTTTATGGCATTTGTTTCAGATGAAAGAGCCTGTAGACTCTTAGACTAGCCATAGACTACCTGTGTGAAATGTGAGTGCAGTATAAAAAAGTAGAAAATGCATTGATTTGGGAACCAGAAACTTTCCTTGAGAAAGGTTCTACCCACTGGCTTTAGGAAAACTACTACTTTGAACCTTAGTTTCCTGATTTGTAGGATAATAGATTAGAATAGATGATATTAAGATCCCTTCCAGCTTTAACATTTTCATGCCTCAACATAAGAGTATTATTTAATGACAGACATTTAAATTTTATAAAATGGACTTAAGTTATAATGGGTTATCACCATGTTTTGAGTCAATAAATTGCGCTTCACTCTATAAGAATAGCAAAAGTTTAAAAACACATCAAAGGGCTGGCCCCATGGCCAATCAGTTAAGTTCATGTGTTCTGCTTCAGCGGCCCAGGGTTCGCTGGTTCAGATCCTGGGCACGGACCTACGCACGACTCGTTCAGCCATGCTGTGGCAGCATCCCACATAGAAGAACTAGAATGACTCGCAGCTAGGATATATAACTATGTGCTGGGGCTTTGGGGAGAAAAAAAAAAAAAGCAAAAGATTGGCAACAGATGTTAGCTCAGGGCCAGTCTTCCTCGCCAAAAAGCACACTTTAAAAAAAAAGATACTCTAATGTATGTAAAAGTACAAGCTCTGCACCCTGCCCGTGTCCCCACCACACACACACTTGGGACTATCTGGGGAGTAATCCATGATCAGTTCTACATGGTATAGGTTAACTGAGTGGCATAGTTATTAAGTAAATTGGAGTCGTGCTGGATAATCAAAGAGGAATTTATTTATTATTTAAGGATACACCCATTTTTCCATTCTGCTTAGACTTTGTTCCAAGAGTGACAAAAACAGCCTGGCCAACCACTTCCTGAAGCTTATTCAAGCAATTTTATTAATAATAAATTTCAAGGAATTAATGACATATCGAAGGTGTTACACACTAATCACGAGACTGTAACCAAAACGGTCTTTTAAGAAATACATTCGTGACAGTGATTGAATGAGCCTTCCTCAAGGACGGAAGTCTCACCTATCCCAAAGCAGTTAAGGTGGCAAGTTAATGTAATACTTTTTAAGTGTCTGCATTGCGTGTGACTGCGCTGGGCTGTTTAACACATTACTCATTTTAAACCTGGTCAGAAACTAGCAGCCTTGTTCCAATTTTCAAAATAGTCTCAGAAAAGTAAGCTGCTTAAAACTGTAGAGCTAATTGGATTTGAATTCAAGTGTCTAAAACTTCAAAGCCCTATACTTTGCCCCCCACCGTACCTGTTAACTATGCTTAAGTGGGCAATATTATGTTATAGTAGGAGAAAAAATGTAAATTTAAAACATTACTGTGAAGCATCTTATGCTAATCAATAACCCACTTGATAATTCGTGAGGTTCCATACTTGGTGCTGTGTCTACACAGATATATTATTTTTCCTGGAAAGCAGACCCTGTCTACTTTCAATCTTGCTGCTTTTGGCCTCCTTCCGGTCCTCTTTAAATGTCCCTCCCTGAGCAGGGAAGCTGTGATTTCAGATGTATAAAAGTCCCTTCTTACTCCTAGACCATCCTGTGCCTTTCCATTTGAGCCTTTATCCCACATGTTCAACACTCACTCTAGACCATGATATCCACGGGGACAGAAACCATAACTGTCTTGTTCACTGCTGTGTCCCCACTGCCCAGAACATAGCTTGGCATGTAGTAGAGGTGCCCAAAACATCTGTTGCATGAATAACACATGTATCCACTATTGGGGAAAGTACTATAAGATTCTCAAAATATATAGTCCTTAGGTAACCTATGTCGTGTGTTTTTATATTATAGGGTCATATACAAAATGACAGCATTAAAGGTCTTGTAGTAGTTAACAGATTAAAGAATGAGGCCTCCAGTGTGGACTGAAATTGTTTTAGGGTGAATTATTTGTAAGCAAGTTCATGAAACACTGCGCCATTTTGTTTTGTTTTGTTTTGTATTATCAGTCCCGAAGAACTTCTAACAGTGGAGTGGGTGGTTGCGTCGACATTGCTTCCTTTAGTAGACTGGTATAAGCAACAGGTAACAAGACCTCCTTTCTTCTGCTGCCTTTTTTGCTATACTTCTCACTGCCAAAAGATGGCGGTGTGTTAGAGAGTGACAGTCTTCTTTCTAAGTCTGAGCTGGTCTGCTGGCTGAATGGTTGGCTGTTGTCCTAAACAGTTGACCTGACTGCAAAAATCTCAGGTTTCAGAAGGATATCCAAAGTGGAAAAGGAGGGCTCTCCGTGAGAAATGTACCTGCCTGTTGGGTCCATTACCTGCCTTTGTTCAGGAGAGGAGAGCTCCTGCAGGTGCATATTCTATTACACACAAATGAGCCAATAAATTTGAGCCGCAAATGAAAAAAATATTATTTAACGCCAGAAATAAAAATGCTGTTGGCTTCAAATTCCAGATGTCAATGCTGTGATCAATCTATCTGTTGATCCCACATGGAGAACCACTGCCTCTGCTCACTGATAGGCTAAGGCATGTCTCCGAAAAGCTCTTTATTTTCTTTTATGGGAAGGTAGGATAGAAATATTTGTCTTCACAAGCTGTTTTTTTTGAAAATTGTTTATATCAAAGACATCATGAAGCAGGTGGAGGTTTGGCATGGATGCAGACAAGGTGAGATTGTCCTTGGTACCTTCCCCCATCCTTAGAGCTTCCTTCTCCTCTGGGAGCTGCTGTTCTCAGGCGCTGAGGCAGGACCAGGTGCTGGGCTCTTCTCCAATGTGCCCTCCTCTGAAGCCTGCCTCATGCTCGAACTCAGTCTTCTCTGCCCTCCGTTAAGACTTTCTAATGTTGTTCTCCATGGACTGTCTCTTTGTTGAAAAGGGTCCAATCAGCGACTGTCGAATGATTGATAAGGTACACTGTTATCAGTCATTCATCCACTCATTTATTCACTATCCATCACTCACGAACCGAGCTCCTGCTATGCATCAGTCATTGTCATACATTGAGGTTCCCAACATGAAGGCCTTGCCTTCAAGGTCAAAGCTGGAGAGACAGATAATTACTCTTTAACAATATTAATGCTTCTGGTAGATAAACTCTGAGGCAGAGCCAAGCAGTTTGCCATGACAATGCATAGCACTTTTTGTACTTTAAGAGGATTATATCTATCTTTGTATCCCTACTTCATAGCATAATGCATGGCCCATGATAGACATGAAACAGATACGTAGGCTTAAGCTTTTATTAATGAGACACTGAGACAAGCTGATGGGGATGATATTTTTGGATCTCTCTCTGTTCCCATCAGATCATCACATGTAGGAAGAGAAATTTCTGTCTACCACGGACTGCCTCTGCCCATGGCAGTGGAACTGAAACAGAAATTGTGTTTTTACTTTCATTCTTTTTTAATGTTGGTGCTGAAGTGGAGAAGGAAGAAGGACTTGTTAGACAACAAGACAATAAAGTGGAGATTGGAATAAGTTCCCGGAGCTCAGCTCTGCTCTTACGGCAAAAATGCCACTGGGGCGTGGGAGGTGCCATGCGGCCATTGGGCACTTGTCCATAGCGGGGAATAGGCCTCATTTGTTTGGCTTGACTAATAAATATGACTCAGGCATGCACACCAGCAAGGGCTCATTTCCTCAGAAATTTGTTACGCTTTTGTTTGTGTTCCCCACAGAGGTTTTCATTTATCTCCAAAAGCATCCCACAGGCAGCATTTACACTTCTCCTAAGTTCTGCCTTTTTAGATAAATGGATCAATATTTTGAGAATTTACTTTACATATTTTTTACCGGTTTTACATTAAACAGGCCAAAACACTGTCAGTTGCCTGGGTGATTTATCTATAAATGACCTGTGACCCAGTTCACAGCATCTTTCTTGACTTTTCTTAAGAGATTATTTCTCCCAAGGATGAAATGAGTGTATCAGCAAGATTTTCTCTTCTCCTTGTGATTTTGGGCTCAGGCACATCAGGGACATGAGGAAACAGCTCAGGGAAACCCGAGAGGAAAATCACCCAAGGGATGGGGCCTTCGTTGCTGTGACTTCATGCCTGTAAACTGAGGACGAGCCAGTTGATCCGGCACATCTGGGCGTGTGTCGGTTAGAGTTCCCAGGGAACAATGGCCTTCACTGTGTAGGCTGCCACGTGGGAAACAGATTTGTTTATGTTTTACTTTATGTCATTTTGGGGGATAAACTATGGTTGCTCTTTTCTTTATTTGAATGCCACAGAGTCAGCAGGGAACTCCAGCTTCCTGATCCCAAATACAGGCTGGTTATTCCAGAAACTGTGAAATCCAGTGAGCTTTTTGGAGCTGTGTCATTGTGATGGAGGCTGTTTTACCTCCAAGAGCAGGAGGAGCAGGTTTTCTTGTGGAAGAGGAGGCAGATTTCAGGAAGTTCCCAGACAGTCATTTGCTATTTCTCCCTGGAATGGGGAGGAGGAATGAGATAAAGCAAGGGTGGAGGGGATGACATCTTCCCAAGGGCAGGGTGCCCACCTGGGGCATGTGAAAGATCACTCTGAGTTCAAAGGCTTTGCAAACTCGTCTGCACCAATCAGAGACACATACGTAAATAACAGTTTCTGTCTTTAACTTAGCATTATACATAGAATTTTCTCATAACCTGGTCTTTAACAGTATAAAAGTTTTGAGGATAAAAAATGATTCTCATTAAATTTAAGCTGCATCTGCATGCATTGCTAAGGTTAGCCAGACATGGGACAAACAGCTACCTCTTATAAATTCTGGTTTCAAATCTTCTGTTCCATCAATTCAATAAATACACTCATCCTTGTCAGATGATGAGACCCAACTTTTGGTCTGTTTATGAAATTGTGAGAATTTGGTAACAACAATAGAAGATAAATTTGGTTCAGAACATATATTTATAGGAGATATTTGGTCACACAATTAATTTTAAGGGTTTCTAGCCACTACCTTATAAGATTGTCACCATGTATTAGTAGGCATTGTTTTAATGAAAAAAAAAAAGACATTCAGACATAATTGGTAGTAAAATAATTGTTGTATCTCCTGGATTTTATGCAACTGAATATTGCAAAAACATAATATGAAAGGCACATTCTTTTTCAAATTCAAGTCCAATTTATGCTTATAGATATAATGGAGCTTCCCAGCTCCTGAGGATAAATGGGAAAATAATGCTTTATATAGTTCTCATTGCCTAAGCAAATGAAGCTGATCACTTCAACAAGAGAGAAATTGTGTTTGCCTTGGCATTAAAGCTCTAGTGAAGTTTATGTCCCATTTACGGTCTTGGCTCCTCAACCACAAACACACATAGCCCCCAGCTCCTTCCTTTCTTACATGGGAGGTCACAAAAGAAGCGAGAATCCCTGTTAAAATTGCAGTTAGTCAAGGTTAGGAGCACCCAGAAAATTATCAAATTATGGAGGCAAATATAGGCATAATGGCTGATATGGTACAAAATATTAAACACTGTGGCAGTGACAGGGAGGACTCAACAAATATTCCATGTACTCCTCCCACATTTCTCAGTCTCCTTTGAAGTTAATAATATGTGTTGCTATCTCCCATGCTCTTGACTGTCTACATTCTATTTCCCTTCTGTGGCTGCGATAAAGGACTCCAAGGAAGACAAATTGCATGATGGGAGTAGCCTGGACCCCTGAGTCACATTTTGGAGAAAAGCTGTGCAGGAGAGTTGCCTAGCCCCCGTTGGGCTATGACATGAGCGAAAGACAACTATGCTGTGTTAAGCTATTGAGACTAAGGGTTTGAAATTGGAATTGATTTTGCTGCTTGGTTTTAGGAAACCAATGCTAGCACTCCTTTTAAAATAATAAATTTTGGAGCCCAGACTGGTGGTGTAGAGGTTAAGTTTGCTCGTTCCGCTTTGGCAGCCCAGAGTTCACAGGTTTGGGTCCTGGGCACAGACCTAGCACCACTCCTCAAGCCACACTGTGGTAACATCCCACATAAATTAGAGCAAGATTGGCACACATATTAGCTCAGCATCAATCTTCCTCAAGCAAAAAGAGGAAGATTGGCAACATATGTTGTCTCAGGGCCAATCCTCCCTGCCACACACACACAAAATACTAACAATAATAAATTTTTCTTCTAGTGCTAATGATACAACAATTTGATATTTTGGAGACTTTAAATGGTGAACTATATTGCTACATAGTCAATCTGGTCATTATATTAACAATAAAACTTGAAAACACTAGATTTAGACATTTTAGAGGGTTTAACTAATATGTGTAGGCAGTGCACTCTAAGTCTTCTAGGTGGCTTTGACCAATGCTCTTGATTTAACTCAGAGTTAGCCATCATCCCCATTGTGAAATTGCATAGTTTGATTGTAGTTAAAAAGTTTTTAATGAGAATCTTTGGTTCTATTGTAAAAGGAGAAAAGAAAATTGTTTACCCATGGGAAATGTAAGTTCTTAACACACAAATTAGATATGGCAGAGAAGAATAAAGAATAAGTAACTGTGAAGAACACTGGTCAAGAAAACTCCTCCTATACAACAGTATCAAAGTCAAATCAAGGAATATTCCTCACCCTAAAATAGAAAGCCTCACAGTATCTGCCCAGTAGGATTTCAGAATTGTTATGGACCAGTAATTAAAACAGGTCACTCAGTGGTCCCACTTTCTGAATGGGAATGTTTATTGCAGTTCTGTCCCCATTGTATAGTGAGCGTAGGTGTGGATACGCTGGATGAGGGACAATAACTTCATAGTTTTCTCAACCTACGGGGAGCCATGTTTGTAACTCATGGAGAGACCAACCTGCAGAGATTATCCAGAAATCCTGAGCTTTGAGCTGGAAGTTGTAACTGCTAGGATTTTGGTTTCTCCCTTGAAGGGTTTAAGTGTATTTGCTGAACAGAAGGGCAGACGTCACAGAGACTGTTAGTGTTCACTAAGTATTTCATGGGCCTTCTTTATTTCCCAGCTTTTATTGCAGTTGATCTGGGGTTAGGTGACTATTTCTAGCCAGTGAACTGGGAGTGTAAATGAAGTGTGTCACTTTGGGTTGGAGGTAATTAAGTTTACAGAAACCTTTTGTAGCTGCAAGTGGAGGACCCAAAATGATGGAGATGCAAGGTGAGAGCCCCTGGACAAACAGAGGAGCATGTAACAGAGTTTCCTAGCCAACATGGAACTGGGGCATAAACAAAAAATAAAGTTTTTTTGTGCTACTCCACTGAGACTTTACAGTATGACTCTCAGGAGCTGGCTATAATGATCTGACCAATAAATAAAATATTTTAATCACCACTTATGTCCTAACCCAAGGAAAATGTTCATTTTCTTTTAAAGGAAACCCCTACAGAAATCAGCATTTATTTCATCATATACTGTTTGAGCCAGGTGTTATGACAGATACAAAGAAGTTTATGGCATGTTCCTTTCCAAAATTTCTCAGTCCAGTTCTCTCATCTGCCTTCCTACAAGACAACAAATAACAAAATGTCAGTTCAAGTTTTTGAGGTGGCATCCATTACCTTCTATGAAAGCTCTGAATGACTCTGAGTAAGGAGATACCAGGCACTCCACCTGTTCTCAGTAAAGACTGAATCCTGGAGAGATCATCAATGAGTGCAGCTTACCTGAACAAAAAATTTAGTATACATATTACATCCTGTGTCCTAACTACCCCCTCATGTCTAGGTTAGGGGTCTCCCCATGTGCTCTAATAGCAGCCTTTGTACTCTCTGTCTCATAATACTTTTCATACCATCTTGTGATTGCTCTATATTTGCCCTATTTCTCACTAAACTGTAAATTCCATGAAAGCCAAAATATTGTCTATATAACTTACCATCACAACTCCAGTACTCTTGCTATTATTTACTGCTCCTTAGAGTATAACTCTCATGTATTATCTGTCTCTTTTTATCTAACTTATTGAAAATCCTTTCTATATGTTCATAGAGAAGATGATGAGTTTAGTTTTGAACATCTTGAGTGGGAATTATCTTTGGGAAATCAAATGAGGATGTATAGTAGGTAATTGCATAGAAGTTCCTGGACCTTAGGAGAGAAATTTGGGATGCAGACATAGAGATCTGTGAGGGAGCAGCATAAGGTGCTCTCTAAAACCATGGATGTACATGAGATCAGCTAGAAAGAGGGAGTGGATTAAGAAGGAAAGACATCTAGGAATGGAACTCCAACATTTATGAAATAGGAGGAAAAATATTGATGTAATTCTTAGAGATAGCACTGAGAGAAGTGTAAGGAAAGCTACAAGAATGAGGAATCGTGAAATAAAAAAAGGAGGGAAATCCAAATGCCGCCTGGAGGTCGAGCAAGATAGGATTTGAAATAGTTCCATTGGGTTTTGGAACGAAGACATCACTGATGACCTTTACCAGAGTGATTTCAGTACAGTGGTGGGTCTGGAAGCCAGACTTCTGTAAGTTAAGAGATAAACGAGTGATGAGAAAGTAAAAAAGAGTTCCAAAAATTTGACAGTGAAGAACAGTAGAGAGTTAACTCTTACACACCCTTCAGGACTCAGTCAGCTATCACCTCCTCCCCAAAGCTTTCTCAGATACCGCTACTACTTTATGGTTTCTACCATGTACACATCATATTTGGTCCTGTGCACACCTCCATTTTATCACTGATTGCAAAGTACATTGTAATCAACTGATTATTTGTCTTTTCCACTGAACCAATGGTCTGAAACTTCTTGGGATTTCTGATTTCCTTTAGAATTTTCTGAAATCAAAAACCACCTTTGCTGAGAAATTCACACATGCACACACCCACAAATTTGTGCATAAAATTTTAACAAGCTAAATGGAAACCTAAAAGCTCATTCAGCTTAAGAAGTGCCCAGTTTAAGAAACTCTGCCAAACACTTTAAACTTTTTATGATAGAGATTGTGTATTATTTGTTTTGTATCCCCTGTGCCTGACACAGTGCCTATTATGTAAGAGGTGCTCAAAAAATGCTTGATGAATGAATGGATGGATGGAAGAATGAATTAATGGCAAAGCAGAAATATGCTCAAAGGGCATTAAAAGTAAGTAAGCGTGAGCATCTAACAGCGCCTTGGAGAAACAGGAATCCTTCAGTGCAGAGGTTTGAAGGAGGAGGTTGCTGGGATGGTATAGTGAGGAGGGGCACTTCTTATAGAAAGAACATCAGATAAGAAGACTCACCAGTTTGTTCAGAGGACAGGTCACTGAATCTGAATGGAGTCCAAGAAGCATTGGTGGAGTAGCAAAAGACAAGGTAAATAGCTGGTGGTCATTCTCCTGCACTTTCAGGTGGGCCTGAATAGAGGCTATTCTTGAAGATACCACAACTTCCTTTGAAACTCTTTTCTAGAAAAATCCCAGCTTTTATTATTCAGATATCTGCCCTTACATCAAACCAAAATCCTTTTTGTTTTGTTTATTTAACCATTTCAAGTAAGTATATTTCTAAAGGTACCATTTTGAAAAAATTGAATGAAAAAGTAGACCAATAAAGTAAAATTTTTACCTGTAATTAAGCATATTACTTTCTGTATATTTTTTCTCACACATCACTATATTCTCAACCACTACCAGCAGCACCAAAATCTATCCAAATAAGTAGTCAAATAATTATGGAAATTTGATATAGGAAATGCAAAGTGCTAGATCCGACCTAACGGATTAAAATATAAAAATTCCAACATTTCCCACCTATTTCATTCCCTAGGGTGTAGAAGTGATTGAATAGGAATATTCATTGTTCATATACACAAATACCATTACCAAATTATTGACCCCTCTCGAGGATTTAAAACAATCTGTGACTAAGTTTGGGCTAAAAGAGCCCTTTGGTTTAGAGGGTTTGAAGTATATGTGTTTGGAATTCCTACCAAGGTGAAAGCGTCATTGACTCTTGGGAGCCCTACTAGTTCTATTTTTCAAAGAGATAGATTTGAAGAGAGGTTATGGCAAGGGAGGTACATATTAACTGGAAAGGTTATTCCAGAATTAAAAGATTTTCAGAGACCCCAAAACTCATTCAGAATTCCCAGAGCTGCAATATAATTAAATATGCATTATATTAAGCCAGTATGATAATAATCTCCTTCCACTATTTACAATGTTTACTGTCCTTCTCTTTTATCCGTGTGTTCCTTGTTATTATCCTAAGTGGTAGTTATCACACCATTTCACAGCTGAAGCATTGCAGACATGTCTGTCTCATGTCCTACTCAAGATAACCCAGCTAGTAAAAGTCAAAATGACATCTTCTGGATTTGTGTGGTAAACTCAATTTCAATTCCAGTACTCTTTCCAAGGAGGAAATTTGCCTTTTGGTGCTGGTAGCACTACCTATTTGGTGTTTGAGATAACTTAAATGACTAAAATTAACTTAAACGACTTCAATCATTTAAATTGATTACTGCTAAGTCATTCTGTAGCTCATTATACGACTCGAAAATAAATTGATTAATATTTGAAAGATATTGAGAACGCACATTGACAGTATACTCTAAGTCCTAGGGTGGACTGAGACGATGTTCTTGGGTTTCATAACTATAATATTGTATCTCTGAAATTATACTAGAAACTCTTGTGCAAAATTCCCAGGTTGTGTGTGGGTGGTGAGTGGAATTATTATGTAGAATTCTTTGGTTTGCTTTGCTCAGTTCAGTTGGTCAGAACACAGTTCAGGGAAGGCAAGGATGTGGGTAAACTGATGTGGGTCAGTTCATTTACTTTAACCTTGCACAGTCATATCAACAATGGAAGCAGAAAGGGTTATATCCTCCTAAAATAAAGTGAATATTTCAGGGGAAATCAAAGCTAATGCATCATCACAATTAGGAAATCAGCGTAAAGTTCATGGCTCTTTTATGGTTGGATCATCTCAGTAGCATCATCCTCTCAAAGAACAGTACATTTCTCTCATTAACCAAAAGGTCATTATCAACACTCCGTTAGTCAACAGCACGCAGTGTAGTTTATCTGGAACAAATATTTAAATAATCAGTGGTGAGGGTCAAGTGACTGTACGTGAGTTGGGGATAGAGTAGGACTTTAAACTTATCCTGAATTAATGTAGTTTTAAGTTTTTCTTTCTATAGCTGACTTAGCTCCATAAAATTCTATTAAACACTAAAGTGTTGTTTAAGTGAGTCAGGCAGGGCTTGAACTTTGGCTGTCTCATTTATTAAGTGATCTTGGGCAAGTTATTCAACCTCTCCGGAGCCTAACTCTTCACCTGAACATGGGCTGACAATAGTTAAATACCTCAAGAAAGTCTTGTTTCAATCAAGTAAAAGAAAACACTTAAAGTCCTTAATATAATGCTGGCATATAGTAAGTACTCAACAGATTGTAAGATGATATTATTATTATTATCACCATTATTATCACTTTTTTTTTATCAACCCACTGAAAAAGGTTTGAGCCAGAAGAAGCAAGGGGGAATTTAATATTTTGACAAGTATTGCTCTCCCTGCTTAAATGAATGGGGAACTTCTATGGAGGGGAAATATTTGAAGGGCAGTAAGGCGAATAGGACAACATTGCCACACCTTCTATTTTAAGCTTTCATGGTGTGGCTTTGTTTGGTTTGAAATTAATTCCCAGACTTATATGTCCACACTAACTTTAATTGCTGAAAGTATTCCAAAAGTCAAGGGTCATTATATTTTGCAGAAAAAATCCTTCCTGTGATCATTGCAATCTTCTTGTCCCCTTCTGTGCTGTGTTCTGAACTGCAGAGCTAAGTAATCAGGACAAAGACTTGCAGTTAATCACTCCGTCCATAGTTCATCCTATGGAATTTTGTAATAGATGCTAATGAAACTTCATATATCACATGATATCACAACCATATTATGGTTGTGATATTTGGTCCAGTTTACCTTAGATTATGTTAAGAGAGTATTGTCCAAGTACATTGACTGAATCCATCAAAATTGCTGAATCTTAAATTTTAAAGTTTTATTATTAATGTATTAACCAGATTAACTCTGTAGCAATATAACACAACTGTTTAACATATGCAAATTACCAACTTGATGGTATCATCAGTACCAAGCCAAATTGGCTATTTTGGAAAGAGTGTGAGTTGAAATTGTGTCAGCCACTGTGTTTGGAAGATTAATTTGGGTTATCCATTCAGCCTTTTACTTTCTTTAGTAAGCAGGAGTGACCATGAACTGGGGCTGTACACACAGAACACCAGTGATATTAATAGGGAATGTGCAACATTATTTCATTCACTATGATTGTCCAAGTAATTTACATTACTATAAACAGATTCCAGAGAATGATTTCTTTACAAAAGCATGTTTTCACACTTTATTTACTACATTACATTTAAGACTCTAGAAACTTAATTTTTGATTGGCACAAATGTTTATGATTACAAATGGCATGACCTTCTAGAGATGATGCTGTGGAATGTTGAGGTTAAGGCGAAGATGAATTTGTCTTGCCAAAAAATGATGGTAATGTGTGGGAGAGGCTAAAGGTAATTCTGGATATTAATTTTCATGAGTAACATGGTTCTCTTTGCAAATTTATAATAATAAGATTAGAAAAAGTATTGTCAAAGGAAGTATGTCTTTCTGGTTCTCTGAAAGAAAAGATCTTGAGAAGATTCTATTACAGTGTATTTCTTCAGCTATCACACTTCTCAGCTTGAAAGACTTTCAAAAAAATATTCGACGCCATTTTCAAAGTTCAAAAATCATGCCCATGGTCATGAGCTTTTACTTCTTTCTGCTGTTTGGTTACCAAGAAAAACAAGTTTCCACTTTTTAAGTTACCATATACAGAACAATTGGAGAGCAATAAATAATAAACGGTAAAATGAGAGCCTAAATCTGATACATCCCTTTAATGAACTTAAGCAATGTGCTTTGCTGGGCACAGAAGAGTTGAAGTCTTTGGCTCACTTTCACCTCGGATTGTCTTCTTGAGATAGGATTAGCCACTACATGAATATGGTCCCATCCCAAAAGGATACATAGAATACTGTGCCTTGTTAAGTACAATGACATACCTACTGGTGTCATTTATCTGCTCTTGAGCTTTAAAATACTTCCTGGTTCATATAAATCTCTAAAGATTTTGCTTTGCAAATTTTCGCTCATCCAACCAGATTCTAAACTTAATGAATTTGCTCTTCAGCAATATGATTAAATAGAATTCTTTGAAAAGATGCCGTTTGGTTTTCTCTGCTTATTCTTATCATAATTTATAATTACAGTAGTAATTGAAATAATTTTTAATCTAAAAGTATTTACCCATAATTCACTGGTATTAACTAATAAACCATTTTTCTTTATATTTCATTCAAGTTTTTCTCCACCGAGAGTCACTGTGTACATATAATTTGGTACTTTTTTCATTTAAAAACAAATTAGAAGCCTTTTACAAATTGCAGTTATGCCTTCATAGTTTACAATAGTTTAATAATATTTCACTATGTAAAAGCTACCATAATTTCATATTATACAGTAGCCATAGGCCTAATACAAATATCTTGTGAGGAAAAAGACCTGTGGTTCATGCCTCCTGGGTGCTTAGTTGTGTTGAGATAAAATATTGGTGATGGCAAAAGTCGTATCTGTATGTTGTTTGGGATGACTTAGAAATTGGTGGACGAGAATGTGGCTCCCACCTATCCAGACCTGGTTCTACCCAAAGCGCTTCCATTTGTTTTCAGAGGAGTGGATGTTATAAGGAAGGTCAGTAACAATGACAATGCCTGGTGTATTCTATCTTTAGACTCCTCACAGACCTCCACAGAACCTACAGTTTGGGCAGGACTATATTCAGGTATACTCATAACTGTGGATCGCCATAGAACCTCAACCAACTGTTCATTAGGCAAGGCAATCCAACAGATTTAAGGAGGTGCTGTGTACTAGAGTAATGATTGTTCAAAATTCGATAGAAATACAAGTATTTTGAGAATTAGGGTAGTGAATATACATGGTGGGGAGGTGTGTAGAAATTAGTGTCTGGAGATATCAAGGGCCCTAGCCGATGCTCGGGAATCAGAGCCAGTTACCTTTAAAACAACATAGTTAGAAAAAAAAGGGAATTGGGTGTTATTTTTGTAACCAGTCCTGACTGTATTCTGGAGCATAGCAAAGCCCTTGAGCCTGGCTGATAATCGTTTCAGATGGGTTTTACCATCAGCAGTAATAAGGGTGATTAAGTTTAGGACAGCACCATAAGTCCAGAGATGTTACCTTGCTGATGAACCCACATCATTTACCTTTGGAGTTAGGCACTTAAAAGGGCATGGGGCGGGGGCTGGTCCCGTGGCCGAGAGGTTAAGTTCGCGCGCTCCGCTGCAGGCGGCCCAGTGTTTCGTTGGTTCGAATCCTGGGCGCGGACATGGCACTGCTCATCAAACCACGCTGAGGCAGCGTCCCACATACCACAACTAGAAGGACCCACAACGAAGAATATACAACTATGTACCAGAGGGGCTTTGGGGAGAAAAAGGAAAATAAAATAAAATAAAATAAAATCTTTAAAAAAAAAAAAAAAAGGGCATGGGGCATTGATAGATGACTCCCACACGTTGGTCAGGGTAACAACTGAGTCTATGATCAAGTTAGAATCCTACAAAATTTCTTATGTTTGTGTGATGGTTAATTTTATGTGTCAACTTCATTGAGCTAAGAGTTGCTCAGGTAGCTGAGATCTCAGCTCAGATCTCTGAGTGTGTCTGTGAGGGTGACTCTCAAAGAGCTTAGCATTTCAATCAGTAGACTGAGTAAAGAAGATCATCCTCACCAATGTCAGTGGGCATCATCCAATCCATTCAGGGCCTAAATAGAACAAAGAGTTGGAGGAAAGGCAAATTTGCTCTCTCTGTGAGAGCTGAGACATACATTTTCTCCTGCCCTCAGACATCAGTGCTCCTGGTTATTGAGCTTTCAGACTCAGACCGGAACTTAGATCACTGATTCTCAGGCCTTCAGACTCAACTTACGCCTCGGACCCCCGATTCCCAGGCCTTCAGAGTCAGACTGACTTACACCACTGGCTTTCCTGGTTCTCTAGTTTGCAGATAGCAGATTGTGGAACTTCTTGGACTCCATAACTGTGTGAGCCAATATTTACAATAAATCCTGCTCCCCCTTGTGCATTCCCTCACTTGTGCTTCCTGCAATCACCTTCCAAACAACCTATTTATTTGTAAGTTTTTTCCTGCTTTGGGGGCTGCCAGAACTAAGATAGGACAAAAAGGGCCTTAACACAAAATCTATGAAAACTATTGGATTTACGGTAAAGGAAATAAGCCCATGATCTTTATTCTCTTCTTCTCTCTTCTGCTCTTTTTCTTCCCTCCACTCCATCCAGGTGAATGGAAAATTGCAGCTTATCATTCTGCCCAAGAAACCCCACGGCCTAGACTCCTTTTGTAGCTGTGAATTGATAAGAACCTTAATTTTTTATCTTCCCATTGCCTAAATTCTAGGCACATGGAGAAACAAGTGTCTAGAAAACTGCCCCTGTGAAATTCTGGGACAATTGGCTCTACCTGGGGACAGTAGGGAAATGTGAAGACTTCAGAAATTTTTAAGGTGTTATGGGAAACTTTGGGACCAAGGACATACTTCCCATATGAAATATTTGGAAGAACAACCATTGGCGACTGGGGTGAAAATTTTTACCTATTTCAACTTGAAAGCTATATCTTTAGGAGGCTGAATTTGTGATCTAAGTAACTGTAATTGTACATTAAAGTATCAGGATGAACCTGACAATTTATGGATCTTCCTAGTTCGTGACCATACACCTAAGTGCCAGCTAAGATGGCTATATTGCTCTAGAGCAGCCAGACTTTGCAAAGGATGACTGAGTGACAGTCTGCCTGTCTTGTGTAATGCCACCCTCAGAGAAAGTATAATGGTACCCCAAGCCTGAGGAATGGCTGATTTCCAGGAACGCTCTGTTGCAATCTAGTCCACAATTAGATAGGTAAATAGATGGTAGAGAGATAGATGATACATAGATAGATACACAGGTAGATATATCAATAGATACAGATTATGTAAATTAGAGGATATCTCATCCTTGTGCCCATCACTGTACTAAGAGCAATTTATTGAATGTCATAAGCTCTGGCATTGTCCAGTCTATCACTCTTGACTTAAGGGCTCTAAGGCAAAAACTGGATTCTTTGATATACAGAGAACTAGCCCAACTGAGGTCACTGGGGACCCAGATTCTCAGATAATGTTCTTAACCACCTAACCATAGAAAAAAGTGTAGCTACACAAATTCTGAGAACATCTGCGTCTTGCAGCCCAGGGTCTCCAGGCAGGAATTCTGATAAACATTATACAGGCTGCAGGCTGCAACCAATGCCATAGACACTTGGTCTATTTAATATCTGATTAGTGGCAGCACTGAGATGACTAGAAAGAAAAGTTAAGAATATGCTAATGACTTGTGCATGGTACAAATGATATGGAATAGGTTCCCTTCCAAAAAAGCCCTTTTAAGGTCTTATATCACGCTCGGAAGTGGCTATGGTCACTAGGAACGAGCATAGGAATATTGAGGGAGCATCTAAATGATGTGGTGCAGGAATTCTACCCAGAGGAATGATTCTGGATTGGGGGGAAGAGTCTGTTTGGGTAATACACTAAAACTGGAGATTAGGTGCTAGAATATTCAAATCAGTATCTGGAGTTAGAGATGATTGTCTAAACACAGGCTTATGAGGTGTCTTCTGGCTGATTTTGCTGTTCTGATTTCATGTAATGATTTCCCAAGGAATCTCTAGCCAGATCTTCAGTCTGGTGTTGACATCTGGTATTCCAAAGGCATTGAGCATGGACTATATGTGAACATGTCTAGCATCTTCCAGAGCATAAGGCTGCAGACTCTGCCTGGGGATGGTAGCACCCCCAATTGGAGATGATAGACTCATCCCTCATTCAAACTGGACAAAGGAGGAAGGACAGTGATGCTAGAAGGAAGTGAAGAGGGATGACCTTCTCCCTAAGTGCAGTAATACCCTACTTAAATGGCTCATCTCTGCAGTTTGAAGCCATTAGCCAGGGAGTGGCTGACTGAGTAGCTTGACCCCATTTGCTGAAAAGCCTACATAAGTATGTAGTTGAGGACTGTGTTTTTAAGGACTGCTGGGCCTGAATCTCTGGCACGAAGAGAGAGCCACCTGGATGTTCTCCAAATCAAGTATAGTGAAGAATCCCATTATCTTAGTAATTATAGAGGGAAGAAATTTTGAACTTTATTTTTATATTTAAATGAAAAGGACAGTATAATTTGAATTCTAGTTTTCATTGTTTTAGACATTAAAGTATTTGGAACTGTAATTTTTGAACTGTAATTTCTCCCTGGGAACTTGACAGACAGGAGGCTTATATTCAAATTTTGGGCATTTAATTGTTGCTGACATTTTATTAATAGAATATCTCAATTCTCTTTAATTCATTGAACGATTAATAAGCTATATTTGACAACACAGATTGGCATAATTTGGAGTAAAAATTAGAATAGAGGGTGAAGATATGCCTTAGGTAGAGTATAACCCTGAAGTTGAGTTACTTAGTTACTGCTCTGACTCACTTCAACACTGACTACTAGAGGTTTTGGGAGAATACACATAGGAACAGTGGTTGGAATTGAGGAAGGGACCCCATGAAGGTAGGAAGAGGACTGTGGTAACAGACTGCTCACTTCTTTCCCCAAGTGGAATAGCCGTGATTGGGTATATGTTACAGATGAACGTTTGTTCCCCACTTCTCTGGTTTCCATAAGGGAAACCTAAACACAGTGGCCAGTGACCCCATCCTTTGTTCCTACCTCCAGAAGGGTACACTGAGTTACCTGGGTGGTGAAAGACAGCTCTAACACTAGGCCACACTGTAGAATACCATTCAGCTTTATCAGTGTATTAGTTAGTTTTTTCTGCGGCAACAGTGCCAATACATCAGTGGCTAACAACCACAAATATTTATTTCTTGCTCATGTTCCATAAGCTGCAGACCAGCTTACCTTTGTTCAGATCTGCCGTGCTTGACTCAACCTGGCTTGATTCCACACGTCTTCTCAGTTCAGAGACATAGGCAGTTGTAGTATTTCTTATCTAAGACATGCTGTTCTAATAGGTGAGGGCAAACCACACAATTCAACTTGAAGCTTCTACTCAAAAATGGAAAATACCACATCTGCTCACATCCCTTTAGGCAAAGCACCAGGACCCAGCCCCAAATCAACAAGGTGGAGACATAAACTCTTCCCACATGGTTCAACCACTCACATGACAATGAGCAGGAACATATGATCCCGTCATAGGGAAGAAGGAAGTCATTGGGAAATTATAATTCAATCTTCCACAATCACCTATAAAGGCAATATGTTTTTTTCATCTCCCTGAATGCTGAGTCTATCAACTAAATATAGTGAAGAACACAAGGGTCATTGATGGGCTCTTCTAAAGACCAAACCAATTCTCAGCAACTTTTCTCTGATCTCTTATTTTTTGTCAATGTCATAGATGTGAAATGACATAATATTATTATTTAATTAAATGCTCATGATTACCAGGGAGTCCAAACATATTTTCATATATTTATTAGCTACTTGAGTCCCCCTTCTATTGAGTTGCCTGTTCATATTTTTTGCCTGTTTCTTAGTTTCTTTTTCTATGAAACTATTTCATATTTTCTTTTGCTTATTAATTTCTGTGTATTCATTATATATTCTGGATATTAACCTTTTGCTGATAAATATGTTGCAAATAACTTCTCCCAGACTAAAGTTTTACTTTTTCTCTTTCTAAAAATGATGTATTTTGAGCACAAAATGTTTTATTTTAATGTAGCATATCAATAAATGTTTCTGTTTCTGTTTTTGTTTATTCCTTTTTATATCTTGCTTAAGAAATTCTTCCTTACTGTGAGATTGTAAAAGTATTCTATGTTTTCTTCAAAACTTTTAAGTTGTGCATTTTACATGTAGATTTTAATCCACCTAGAATAGATTTGTTATGATTTATATTACAGTTGGACTATAATTTCACTTTTTCCTATATGGAAAACCAATTTTCCGAGAATTATTTATTGGAGAATTTAGTGTTTCCCTCCGATCATCAATACACCGCTGTAATACATGAAGTTTTCATATGTCAATGGTCATTTAGTTAGTTCTTTATTCTGTTCCACTAGTCTATTTTTTTCTTCCCTTACCCAAGTACCACATAGTTTCAAATACTATAGTTTTGCAATAAATCTTTCTGTTTGGTAGGGTATTTACTACAACTTGTCTTTCTTGTTTAAAAATTTCTGTTTTCTAGTTGGCTGTTATTATCATTAAATCTGTTGAATTTCACCAAATGCTTTTCTGTATCTCTTAAAAATAATATGATTTTAACCTTTTTTTTTTAGAATGTGGTATTTTATTTTCATTATTTTAGAACTAATAAGTACGTATCAGTGTTTTTATATGTTTTATATTTATCTATGTCATATATATTACCGTACATAAATGTATATACGTATATATATAAAGTCAATATTTTGAGTATGATTTAAAATTTCTATGTCTCTTTAACATCAAATGCATTTTTTAAAATGTTTACCTTTTGACCCTCTTCATGCATTTCTAGATTAACCTTTAATCTATTACAGGAATGAATGTATCCATTTAATGAACATTTCAGTGCAAACTATAGTTACATTTTTAGTATAAGCTCAATTTGGTTGTAATCTATTTTATGTTTTTATACTTTTTATACTGCTAATATTCTGTTTTGGGTGTTAGCTACTATGTTGATGAGTAAGACTAGCCTCTAAACCTCCTTTCCCAAAGTCTTAATTTCTGGTTTTGGTATCAAGATTATGTTAATAAAATTATTTGGGAAACATTTCCTCTTTTTCTATTATTTGGATTACTGTATGTAGCTCTCTAAGTTGTAAAGTTAGCTTTTTTTTTTAACAACTGTTGCCAATCTTTTTGTTTTTATTGCTTTTTCTCCCCAAATCCCCCCAGTACATAGTTGTATATTCTAGCCGTGGATCCCCCAACTGTGACATGTGGGACGCCGCCCCAACATGGCCTGACGAGCGGTGCCGTGTCCACACCCAGGATCTGAACTGGCGAAACCCTGGGCCGCTGAAGCGGAATGCATGAACATAACCACTTGGCCACGGGGCCGGCCCCTAAAGTTAGCTTCTTAACACTCAGCCCATGGTATTTTGGGTACCAGTGTCGTTTGGTTCTACATATATTCCACTTCCTATTAGAATTTCTTCTTTGATTTATGAGTTATTTAGAAGTGTGTTTTACCATTCTCAAATATATGACTTTTTAGTTACTTTACTTATCATTGTCTTCATTGCAATTTGATCAGAGAATGTATTTCGTATGATGTTGATTCTTTGATATTTATTGTAACTAGCTTTATAACTAGTAATTTGGTTAACTTTGAAACATTAGCAATGTGTATTTAAGAAGAATAATTTCTGGGTTTGGATTGAGCTTGTTAATTGCATTGTTTATAGATTCTGTATCCCCACAGACATTTTTGGACTCACAGCCTATCAGTTACTCAGAGAAGAATATTAAAAATTGCCTAGTATGGCTGCAGATTCGGCAATTTCCATTTTTAATTTTTTAAAATATTTGCTTGATATTTTGAAGTTGTGCTATTAGAAGTATTCGTCTTTAGAATTGCTACATCTTCCTGGTGAACTTTACCTCGGTAATTATATAATTCTTTTTCTCTAATTGCTTTGCCTTATCTATTCAATCTGATCTGAACATGTAATAGATGTGTAATATATATTAAAATTAGAGCTATTTTGGTCTCAGTTTTGAGCAAGGAATAGGTGCCACATTCTTTTAAATGTGAAGTGAGATGTGAAACCACTTTGCAATATCTACAAAGGAGGAGGATTTAACTGGTTTAAACCCCTGTCACACATCAAGGATGTAAGATTGAGACTGGATAATAAGAAAGCATTTTTAAGAGAGCATTGATATGCTATGAGTCTACTCCCTGCCCCCTGGAAGAAGGAAAGATCTTTTCCCTCAGCTAAATCCTAAAAGAATGGGGTTTAACATGACAAGGGAGCTTGATATGTATTCCCAGGAACCTGTGTGACACAATGGACTGATGTCATATTTGTAAATCCAAAGTGAAGGGAAAGAGACATGGTTATTCTGGTTATACACAGGGGGTTGAAACAAAGCATATGTGAGTGTATACGATGGGCATGATGTGGGCTAGGTGCAAGACTGGGATGGAATTACTTAGATCCTGTCCAAGAGGACCACCTGGTAAAGCAAGGAGTTTTAACAAAAAGAATCAGTAGGTGTAGCTACTGAATGCTTGAGAGTTAAGAAGAAGTCATAAGCAACAAGCTAGAAAGGTGCTTTTGCATAGCTCAAGGGAACTGCAGTTGATAGATCTGTAGTAACGTGGAGTTGCTCCTCAAGGCACCTCATGAGAGAATCATGCCAGCTTCAAACACATCGCAGGACCAGAGAGCACCAATGCTAGATCCCTACCACCATACCAACCAAGAGGTCAGAACACCTGCAGGAAGAGAAGCATCGCTATGTGGGCAAAGAAGCAGCTGACCACACCTTTTTTACACTGCATGTGGCAATAAGCCTAAACTGAGGGAGGGGAAATGTTTTAATTTTGGATGTAATTTGATCATAAATGAGAATGGATATGTTACTTTCTGAACTATGACTATTTTCTCATTGGTGATGTCTATGAGAATTTTTACTACATGAGAACAGTAAGAAAAATCGTTGACTCTGTTTACACCCAAATGTTAAGAGAACAGCTATTCTAGATACTTTAAGGATATCTAGTTCCAAATTCCTAGATTTCTTTTTAAGCAAACATGGATAACAAGACTTCTACATTTATCAGATTAGAAATAGTCTATTTTTGAACCAAAATTAGTTGTTTCCCTCCCTAACTATACATTTCATAAATTATTTTACTTAATCCTAACAACCAGCTTATAAGGTGGACTTTACAAAGTTAGAGATTGATGCCCAGAGTGATTAAGAAACTTTCCTAAGTTCACAGTTAACAAATGAATGTGCCAGAATTTTAACCCCAAACAGCTTAACTCTATAGCAAACACGTCATTTTCCATGCCAAGTTACCAATTTTATAGCAGGATCTTAACTTATTTCAATTTAGGTGCCTTGTTGGGTGCTCCCCAAAGATCTAGAACTTTCCATACTATGTTGCCATTGCTTGTTTAATTATCTGCTTCTAATTAAGTTCTAGAGTCTGGGAAGGCCAAGACTACATCTAACACCTTCATTATGTTACCCTAGATTGTAGGCCCAAAAAAGGGATTCAATGTATATTTTTCAAGTGAATGAATAAGATGAAAAGCCTACCTAATTACACATTGTGTTATCAACATTATAATTATCACAGAGTTAAATCTTCCCTTTGAATGACCCTGAACCAGCCACCAGACAATGTCATTTCTACCTCTTAAAAGTTGCAAGTTTAAGTTGGAAATCTGAAACTGAAGGACAGGTTACAGACCTGGGCAAGCCACTTAGTTCAGATTTTTAGGAAAAGTATTTATTGAGCACAAACTACGTTTTAGGCACTGTTCTAGTTTCTGGTAATACAAAAATGAATAAAGACATTTTCTATATCATTTAGAAACTTACCATCTAAAGACAGAGGTAGATGCACACATAGGTAATTTCAAATTAATATGGCAACTGAATTGATTAACTTATAAGGTATTGGTTAAGTTAGCAGGTCACGTAACCTAGGGAAAGCCACCTGGTGGGGAGGGCAACCGAGGGGAGTCTTGAAGCATGAAAAGAAATTAATCAAATGAATAAAAATAGAGGAAGGATAGCACTTCAGGTATGGGACCTGCATGCAAAGACGCAAGCAACTACAACAGTGCATCATTTCTGAGAAAACACAGGTCCTTGGTTTTATCGGTACGTGCAGTAGGAGTTGGGGCATGGCATGAAGTGGGACCAGAAAGGTACAAGTGTCTAAAAAAAATAAGTAAATGCATCATTTCCCATTGTTCATTGTAGGCACTCTTCTGCGTGCCATGACTAATGATGAAATGATGAACATAAAGAGCGCTATTCTTTCAGGACTGACGGGGAGAGGAGATGGACCTCAGACAGTGTACCTGGAGGAGTCTTCCTACCCACCACCTAAGGTCTTGACTCATTGCAATGAAAACTCTCACACCTTCCCCAAAGTATCATCTCATCCGGTGAAAAGGATCACACACAGCATGCAAAATGTGTAGACAAGAAGTGAAACTGAGCAGAGGGAGAGCTTGGGAGACGCAAGGGTAGGCAGTGATCAGACTGAGTGAGTAGAAGACTTGGGTAGCTGTAGTCATGTCGGCTGGGACAGGAGTGAAGGTAGGGGACTTTCACCAGGGCAGAACTACCCGCAGAGGTCTGGAGTGAGAGGAAGTAGGGAGGGAAGACACACAACGGGAGCAGTTTAAGAGTTCGAGGAGCAGAGGAGGGAGGAAGAATGGTTGCAGGCTAGGTCAGTGTCTTATTTGGACAGTTGCTAAAATAGCATACTAGCATTAAGCTATTAAAAACTGTTTAGTGGCAACTTTCTGCAGTCATTCTTCAGTCCCACTTATGACATGTAGAAAGGTCAAGGACCTACAGCCAAAGGATTAGACAAGGGCAGTGTTTTCTTGGTTCTAATAGTCCGCATCTGATTAGAGGGTATCACTGTCTCCTCCTAAAACTTGGGGCCTCCAGGTTCCAGATAAGCTGAATACCCTAAGAGTTCGTGCTCCTCACCATCTGACACATCCCTCGGGACTGGAGCTGAGATCTGTTAGTCCTCATTTTGTTTGTACTGTCCCAAAGAGGCAGCTACAGAGGGCTGCACTGCAACAAGGAGAGCAGGTAAACAAATCTTAAAGTCAGTATATTTATTTATAAGTATTTATTTATACTGTATATTTATGTATTTAATAAGCACTGATTGGGTGGAGGGAGAGGATATTGGTAATGCAATACAAAAGTTACTAGTATGGAAACCAAACAGCACTCGGTGTAAACGCCACATCTGCCTCTGCCGAGCTGTGTGACTTTGAGGAGGTTGCGTCTTGGAGTCTCCATTTCTTCATCCCTCAGCTGGAGCTATAAATGTTCACTACTAAATGTTACATGGTTTACATAAAAGAATGCATTCACGGTACCTAATACTGGGCTTTCAACAGAGTAAGTGCTCAAGACCCAAAGCTATTAAGAATAACAGTAATGAGGAAGAGGAGGCAAAAAAGAGGATGAGGAGAACATGCTTCATACCTTCCCATAAAAGAACGGGGTGGGGGGGCAGATGAAGGGTGATATGAAAGAGAGATTAAAGGTTGGAAAGGAGGAGGAAAAGGACTAAATGTCAGCTGACTATGGTTTAGCCAATTTTCAGGCTTTGAAATGGACCACAAGTACCCCACATGGAGCAACAGCATTTAAATTTCTTTCCACTTTCATCCATTTCATTGGATGATAAACGGGTCTCTTAAATCTCCCTCCCACTGGCACTGGCCTCTCCAGCGAGTGTATGTGTTTTGTGTTCAAGTCCACTTTAGCTGCCTGAGGTCCTTAATATTTAGCTCTAGGAAGTCTTTAATGCAAACAGTCCTTTAAGACTCCTTCTGGATAGATCAGCCAAGTGCAGTCTGCTCTCCCCACAGAGTGGGATCCCCATAATGTTCTTTTCTTCGCTGGACACAGACTAGTAAAGAGTCATTTCTTCTTTTTGCCTTCTTGCTACTGTTGAATATTTACAGGAGAAATATCCCCTCCACTTTTTTCTACAAGAGAAAATAAGATTCATATAAGAATCTTAGACTTTGTGTTATTTGAGACCCTTTACCTTATTTATATCAATGAATATATCAGTGTGGAATACCTAAATGCTTTTACGGTGAGCAATTATTATGTGAAGGGTAATAATGAGTCACTCTTGTGCATACAAAAAACATGTTAGATTTACGGGTGATGAATAGGGTTAAACCCACAACCCATTTTGCTGCAAGAAGGTTATTCACTCGTTTTGAATGTGGTGGCGGCTGCCTTTGTCTGGTTTTGAATAATCATACTCAGTCTTTAGGTAATCCTGGGGTGGGACAGAGGTTTATGGTTAACAGTTGTTCTAGCATTTCAAAAACTCCAGACAGGAAGCATATCATGAAAACATTAATTTTTTTAATAAAAATGTGAAGCTGGGCCCAATATGGATTTGATCATCAAATAGATCGAATTTTCATGCTCCTTGGCCTCTAAGTGAAGCTACCCATTGTGTGACTTCTGGAAGCTGGTGCAGTCCCACAGAGACCCAAAGCTGAAGAGGAGAAAGGTCAGAACAAAGCTCAGGGACTGAAGGCAGCCATTCTTCTGGGCATGAGGAAAGAATAGAGCCTAGTAAATTCATTCCTTTGCGATTGAGCAGTTTTGAAATTACCCATTAGCCACGTGTGGTTCTGGAACACTTGGAATGTGGCTAATCAGAATTGACATGTCCAGTGAATATGAAACACACACCAGATCTCAAAGACCCAGGATGAAAAAAAGAATGGGCAATGGATCACTAATAATTTTTATATTGATTGCATCTTAAATGATAATTTAGATATGAGTTAAATAAACTTCATTATTTAAAGTAATTTCACTTGTTCTTTTTACTTTTTATAGCGTAGCTACCAGTAAATGTAAAATACATGTGTGGCTCTGATTATGTTTTGACTAGACAGCACTACTCTAAAAGCTTGCCTCAAAGAAGACAAATGATTATTCTCCAGAAGTCACCAATTTCATGTTTGTACACTTTCATGAAGTGTTTATCAACATTTATGACTTTCTAATTAATTTCAGTCAGCTTCTCAAGAAGGCCAGGTAAACAATGTGGCTGGAAAGAGTCTAATGCATTTGCTTGCCTAAACACACAGGATGTTGCATGCTGTATTTCTTCTAAACCACAAAGGATGAAAGATTCACAAATGCTTCATCTGGATTATATGGGTCATCAATTTGAATGTTCTTCGTGTGGGTATAAGAGTAACTTCGACAAAAGAAAAAAACCCATAGAAATTTTCCAGTTGCCTTTTAAATTGCCATCAATTATAAATCTGTATCAAATGCCAAAATGTATCATCTGAATTTACAGGAAATAACTATTGATAGGTACAGAAATTATAAATTCAAAGAAGAAAATATATAATGGTTTAGTTAACTGTTTGCTGAAGAAGAACACAGATATTCATTCCTGGAAATATAAAAGAAATGGTTGAATCTTAATTGAGCCATATTCTCTCAGAACGTAAGCTTGGTGAGAACAGTCGAGTATGGTATCCTAGGGTATGGAAATGCTAAGGGCTTTGTTAACAGTCAGGGTTTGTGAAAAATGACAATCTGCAACTTAGTAATTATGGTAAGCTACTTGGCATCTCTGAACCACAACTTTTACACATATAAAATGAGGACAATTATACCAACCTTGCAGGGATATTGTTGTATAAAGAAATTAACGAAATAAATACTGGCTATTATTGTTATTAGTAGAATTTAGCGAATCGTTTTTAGTGAAGTGATCTCTTAGGTCCTCATTCCTATGGCAAACATTTCTGTGTGAACTGAGCTCTCGATTTCTTCCCAATGACATATCCTTTAGGGGCACATTGAACTTGTAGTAATTCACTGATCACCAAAGTGCAGAGCACTGGGCCTCATATTGAAGAGGACCCAATGTTGAATCTGATTCAGATCTTACAGGGAGTTGATAGTTTTAGGGAAGAGAAGACATTCACATATGTAGAAATGATGCAAAGTAAATTGTGCTAAATATTTCAAAATCGTTTTGGACGCACTGACTTGGAAGGGCTAGTGGGATCTCAGTGGAGGAGTCTATCAGAAAACACAGGACTAGCCCCAAGGAGTGAGATTTCTGCTGCACATAGAGATTGGGTTACTGTCCACATGGATGGGATCCTTGAAGCAGTGGGACCAGACTCGCTTGATACAGGTGATAGTCTGAAAGGGAAGTGAAGGAGGGAAAGGGAAGAAGAGAAAGAAGGATGAGTACACATGTTATGGAACACCTCTATTCAGGAGAAGAAGGAGGAAGAGAATGAAAGATGAGGACAAAGAAGTACTTTCAGATAGGAGAAAGACGCCCAGATGGACTCCATACTTTTCTGGTTCCCTTCCTGCCAGGGGCTTCAACTCAGGTATTCCTAAATGGATTCAATGGATTGAATCCTCTCTCTCTTTCTCTCTCTCTCCTATATTAGAAACTCGCTTTCTCTGACGTCCCCGTTTCCCAAAGCTACTTCTCCTGGAACACACTTCAGCTCTGTTTGGCTCATGCGCACGGCTTCAATCTCTCTCTCACTCCTCGTCCTCACTGTGCAGACCTCAGGTGGTGCCAGGAACCTGACCTCCTGCTTTCCCAGGCAGTGAAGTGGGGCGCGGAGGACTGCAATGCCCCTACACCTAGTCCTACGAGGACCTCCCTAAAGGAAACAGCGTAAAAGAATCTTTAAGCAGAAAAGAAACATTTTATTTGTACCAATGTCAAATAAAAATGAGTTTAGCATTATTTTCCTATTTAGTGGAAGGATGCCTGGTGAGTGTTCAACTGCAAATGTCAAAGAACTTGAATTTGGGGGGAAATACCTTTATTTTAAGTCAATGTGCTTTCTCAAAGTGAAAAGAGGTTTTTAATGAGGTCTTCATGGTAAACTATGTATGTATTCACATCCTATATATCCGGAATAGTTTCTGTATTTTGCCAGTCAGAATTTAAAATAGAGATATTTTAAAAAACATTTTACAGAGTATCATAAGAAAATTTTGCCTTTCAGGGATCAGGTTACAGATGAGCCATGTTTGCCTGAAAATCTTAAAACCACCTGAGAATAGATTCTTACGTAATTACCAGATTCTACTGTCCTCTCTTGGTTTTCCAATTTGTAGTTATCCATCAGGTTAAAAGGTTTTGAAATGGCTAAAATGAGAACCTCTGGCTGTACTTATGTTTATTTTTTAAAAGATTTATTTCTTATGTATTTATTCTGCTTTTTAGGAACAATTTCTGTACTTAGGTACAATAACTCATTTTTTTCTCCTTATAATTTCCTACATCATCACAGAGCATGGCTTTGGCAGTAGTAATCTGCATAACTTACAGAGAAATTACCTGTTTTCTCTATTTTCAAATCCAACCCAGAGAGATTTTTCAAGGAAAAATCTACCATTGTACAATTCTTGTTTACATTAGTTATATTTTCTGATTTTATTCAATTGTTTTTGACATGGAAGAATGGAAGAATTGACAGTGGAGTGCATGGAGATTACTGTTGAGTTTTGAAGTCTGAATGAACTTGGTCTTAGGGTTTTATCTGGAATATGAAACCATTTGGAGGCTGGCTGAGAGAATATAAAGTACAACAATAAAGATGCTCCGCATTGCCTTGAAATACTTCATTTTTCTAACTTGGTGTACTTCGAAACACGTTTTCACTTGTTAATTCATAAGTGATTAATGGAAAACAGATTTGTGGTGGATTTTATGGTTCTAGGATAAACTTAGGATAATGAAACAAGGACTAAGAGATTTAAAGTTGGAACCAGATAAAGGTTAAGCCTTCAGAGATACAGAGATGTGCTTTAACTAATTGGTTTCAAAATATCCTGTGAGGCATTTACTCATTCTACTCAGTAAAAATAAAAATATACTCAGTTTCTGTTACGTACATTTGTAGTAGTCAGGGTTCTCCAGAGAAACAAAATCAAAAGATAAATATATAAAATCTCATGTATAATAAATACATAAATCTTATATAATAAATATAAAAAGTATTTCTTATGTATTATATTGTATATAAATAAATCTTCTATATAATAAATAAAGCTTTATATACCGTATAAAAGACGATTTATTTTGAGGAATTGGCTCACGCAATTATGGAGACGGAGAAGTCCTATGATCTGCCATCTGTAAACTTGAGACCCACAAAAGCCAGAGGTACAACTCAGTCCAAGTGCAAAGGTCTGAGAACCAGAGGAGCCCCTGGTGTAAAAACCAGTCCACAGGCAGGAGAAGATGAGATGAGTCACAGCTCCAGCAGCGAGGCAGGAAAATGTGCAAACTCCTCCTTCCTCTCCCTTTGTTCTGTTCAGGCCCTCAACAGATTGAATGATGCCCACCTACAGTGCGGACGGCAATCTGCTTCTCTGAGTCCATCAGTTCAAAGGCTAATCTCATCCAGAAACACCCTCAGAGACCCAGAAGTAATGTTTAATCTGGGCAGTCCGTGGGCTAGCCAAGTTGACACATTAAGTTCACCATCACGGCGTTGTTCCTGTCTTCACAGACCACATAGTCTAGCAAGACTGACAGATGTTAAACAAATGCATACTTAATTACATTTGTAATAGGCCCTTGGAGAAATAATAGAATGCACAAAGGGCATGTAACAGGGACATCTAACAGAACCTGGGGAGCCCATGGTCAGGGAAGACTTCTCTGAGGGTGTGACATTTTAACTGAGGACTGGAGAATGAGTGACACCTGGATAGGACATGGAGAATGGGGTGAGATGGACCTATGTGAAGTCACTAAGGATAGCGAGACCCTGGTATCTTTGAAGAACTGTAAGAAGATGTGATATTGTGATTCATAATAAGAGGTATGTGTTTGTTTATTTGTCCCTGTTTCTGGCACAACACTCCTAAAATCCTGGGAATTTCCTAAATGATAACAGTAGTAAAGGTGTCTTTTGATACTCATAACAGGCCCCTTTAAACCACACCTGAGTTTATGTTAATAAGATGACTTTTGGAAAGTACCTAAGAATGGAGGCTGGTTGCCAGGGGAGCAAACCATATGAAAGTTGTAACTTGGTCCCATCCCTGACTTCAGGAAGGGAGAGAGGACCTGGAGATCGAGTTTAATAACTAATGATCAATGATTTAATCAATCATGCCGATGTAAGGAAACCCTTCATAAAAACCCAAAAGGACTAGGTTCAGATTGTTTCTGGGATGGTGAACGCATGGAGATACAGGGAGAGTGGTGGGTCCAGAGAGTGTGGAAACTCCTTGTCCCTTCCCACTTGCCTTGACCTATGCAGCTCTCTTCCATCTGGCTGTTCCTGAGTTACATCCTTTTGTACTAAACCTGTAATCTAGAAAGTAAATGTTGCTCTGAGTTCTGTGAGCTACTCCAGCAAATTAATTAAACCCCAGGAGGGGTTTGTGGGAACCTTCCATTGATGGCTGGTTGGTCAGAAGCACAGGTAACAACCTGGACCAGTGATTGTCCTCTGAAGTGGTTATGGCGGTGGTGGGGGCACAGTCTTGTAGGACTGAGCCCTTAAGCTGCGGGATCTGATGCTGTCTCTAGATAGAGTGTCAGAATTGAGTTCCTTGGTGGTATTAGAAAAAACACAGTTGGAGAAGCCCAGTGTGGCTGAAGCAGTGAGATGAGGCTATGAGTATCTGGGAACCGTTCACATAGGATCTTGAATTGCATGACTACTCTTTCTGGGGAAACAAGAGATAAAATCCAGACTCATGCTGAACAAGATCAACCACAACAATAGCAATAAAAAACGCACTGTGTTTACTGTCTGTTAAGCCCTATTCTGGGTGTTTTACACATGTCATTTCATTAATCTTCACAAAAACTTATAAGGTAGCTATTTATCATGTTCTATGTATTGATAGGATAAGGGGAGTAGCTTACGGAGGAAGGGTAACTTTAAGTTCACACGGCCAATAAGTGATAAAGCTAGGATTGCAACCAAAGTTTTTCTAACTCCATAGTTTGGGCTCTTACCATAGTTCTACATTTAATATTATTTTATAAAATATTTAAATGAACCCATCTCTACATAAATTAGCTATAACTGTTGTTTCAAGGACTTTTTGCAAGGCAAGCATTATTTTCATTTTCTTCTTAGCCAAGGCTTACCAACAGTTACCTCCCTTCCTCACATGATTCTATCTCACAAACGAAAATGAGAATTCACTTGCCCCTCCGCTGGTAGAGATTTTTTGCACGGCATTTTGGACAGAGGATGAATGGGCAGGATTTAGGATCTATAGACCACACATCCCTCGCACTAGTTCCATTAAAACATCTAGTAATCTAGGTGAAGGAGAATAATTTATTCTTCCTGATGCTGGTTGAAGTTGAGAAATAACGTTTCAATAAATTTCCTCAATATATTGAAGACCCTAATGGAACCCAGTCTGGAATTTAGTGACATAATCCAGGAGATGGGTTTAGAGTCTGACAGACCAGGACTGAGCTCAAGCTTAGCCAGTTATTAGCTGTGTGATCTTTTTCAGAGATTAATTACTCTCTGAATCTCTACTTCTCATGTGTAAAACAGGGATAATACAAATAATAAGTAAAGGTAATAATAGTATCTATTTCACATGAGTATTGTGAGGATTAAATGAGATAGTATATATTCAAAGCTCAGTAATTGTTAGCCAGTCATTATCAATCCATCTTTTGGAATCATTGAATATCTTACAGGTTCAAATCTTAAGGCAGTCACAAAAATAGGTCAATATGAAGTATAATGCTTTGAATTGGATAGCCCAAATGAGGCATAAAATGTTCAATATTAAAATTAAATAACCCATCTAAAATACGAAAACATTTGAAAGAAAAAACAAACAAAACAAAATTCCAAGGTCATAGCTCCAACAATGTCTTATTTATCTTTTTAAGTTCAACATTTCGTTCGATGTTGGGAAATACAAATTCTTCAGTAAATGTTTGTAGAATGAGTGGATGAATAATGAATAAATGAATGAATGAGTGGTTGGATGGGTGAGTACAGCTTCATATGTTAAGCAGCGCAATTGTAAATTCAATGACTGTCAGATGCAAGTGTGACTCCAAGCTGAATCTAGCAAAGAGAAAGCAATGCGAACGTGCTTACTTCGAAGACAGCCAGAAAGCAAGGTGAAAACTAGAAACTCCATCAGGATCAGCAACAAAAAAGATGAAGACTCCTCAGTCCTAACCTCCCTGGCTATAGACAGATGCTTTCAGAAAATGCTTGTTTAAACACATGGACAAAGACAACCGTTCAGTGGTTACCAGGGGAAGCGGGGTGAGGAGTGGGCACGGGTGAAGGGGAGCACTGTGTGGTGACAGCCAAGAAATAATGTACAACTGAAATCTCATAATGATAGAAACTAATATGAATCTAATTAAAAAAAAAGAAAATGCTTAATTTCAGTTTAATGGACTGTTGTAACCCAAATGCTGTTGCAGAAGGGGCGGCTCTGCACGCACGCACCACTGTGTCCATGATGCACACCTTCAGATGCAATTTTAAAGTCTCCTCTCAGAAATAAACATTTCCTAGAGACGGAGTTTTTGTTATCCTTCAATTCATATACGCCACTCAGTCATATTTAGTTTTCCGGAATTTCCACTATGCACTCCTGCTATCCAAGCCGAGATTTTGAAATAATGCATTGTTTTCCCAGAAAAATATCATGTTTCTAATTTTGGAAGGAAGACAAATCAGATGCAAACGCTTGGCTGTTTAGAGAATCAAATCAAAATATATTACAGATGACTTAATTAATGCAGATAGAGATTGATAAATGTGGCAGAGTGTGTATGACATATGTTGTCAGCAGAGCCTTAAAGCTCAATAAAAGGCAAACACATAAATTGAGAAGGCTGTTTACACACTTTTCTTCCCAAGGACATATATGAAAAAGGCATTGTGTACTCAAGATCTTGTAAGTTTGTATAAACCAAGAGATCTAGCAATTGGACATTAAAGGCAGAATTTAGTTTCTTACACCTGCAGAGGGCTGGGAACAAGGTTAGCCTAAGGTTCAGAAGAGTTTTCCTTCCGTGGCTTAATATTTTTCCAGTCTGTCTTTGTCAAGAGAGCTTTGGAAAACAATCAATAAAAAGTTAACTTAATGCAATAAGATTAAACTATGGAGAAACTTGGCTGCATGTGTTAACAATGAACACAAGTTGGATTTGGCCCTCTTCACATAATCCTGTGTTGCTTTAGGTACAGTAGTTGGTATTTATCAACAATGAGCATGTCAACAAGGAACGTTTTTTGTTTATGTTAGTGAGGATTGTAAAGACCAAGGAAAGCAGATAGAGAACAGTATGCTCATAAAGCACAGAAGGAGAGAAGAATAAAGATGATTAATAAGTCATTCCAAAGAATACTTGTGGCAATACACACAATTTACCAGTGCACCTGTGACCATTTATCTTTATAATTCTATAATGTTCATCACCTTGATACTTCCGTCCTACACGAGAAGTGTGAACGTTGAAGTAGCCTTATGGGAGAGATAATACTACTATTAAACAGTAACAACAATAAAGAACCAAACTGCCCCAAGTCAGTTTCTCATTCATTCTACATTCCCTGGAATTCATGGCTATGTTCTTCTCTTGCTTCATATATCTATATATCTATGTAGATATAGAGAGATGTACGCTTGATGTTTAACTAGATTATGTATTCTTCCTGTTCAAACAGTGTGTCTCTTATTCTTTTTGCACAAAATAATTTCTTTCTCCTCTCTTCTGTTTAACACTTTTTGTTTCATTTATTTATAATAGATAAGCATGAAATATTTGTGGGTGAATAAACAAATGAATGAATGCACAAACATATTTTTAGATTGCTAGACCATGAGCTCCTTGAAGGTAGGAAACTTGTCTCAACTTTGCCTATTACACCGCGACAAGAGTGGCCAAAAAACAAACAAACAAACAAACTCTCCCAAACAAAAAAGCAATTTCAGCAAATACACTGGCATTACCCCTCCCAGGCCCCAACCACTGATTCTAGAGTGGACATCAGCATCCTTCTCAGTCTCAAGCCACTTAAGACCCTTCCCAATCAATTACAGGTGGCCCTTGTATTTGAGCCATCCCTGGCACTTAGTAGGTGGTCCGTGGGTATTTGTCAAATTGCGAACGTGGTCTACCATTTTCCATTAAGACAGAGACCAAATGCAGAGACGAATGCAGGAGTGTAATGTTGTGGTTTTAACAACAAAAATAAAAAATTTTTATAAAAGATATTTCAATTACTTTAAGTGGAAACCCTGTAAGGGTCTTTATTTCATGTGTTATTTCCTTGTTTCTGAAGGCGCTAAGAGTGATGTGCATGTATTTTAACGTTTATCCAGGTTAACAATGACAGAACAGCTCGGACGACATATTTTCCCAGCTTGTCTGTCACACTTCCCTCATGCTGCCATTGGAGAGCCACAGGCCTGAAGCAGCAAGCAGAACTGAGAGAAGTCATTTCCAGCTGTTGTCCTTCTCAGCGGTTTAGGTGGAAAGCAGGCCTTCTGGGTAAAAGTAAGTACCCACAACTGACTTTCCCATGGGAGTAGAACACTGCTCTGTGGGCCCTGCATTGGAAGTAACTTTTCGTTTCATATTTATGGCTAATGCCACCCACATGGTAAACTCAGTCAAACACAGCATCCTGATTGTGGGCTATGCCAAAGATTTCATTGGGAATGCTGCTATGTTTCAACTCGATGTCCCTGTATCTTATAATAGTTAGTGTGCATCTGTAGCAATCAAGGATTGTCATTAAAATGACTTCATTTTCAAGTAAGCATACGTGCAAAAAGGTTTATCAGTTTGCATAAATACAGGAAGCATTCAAGGCGATTCAAAACCATGAAAACTGGGGACTCGCTCTTCAGAAAAGGAAGGCCAAACCTTTTCAGAGCTGGGCACCGGTCTTTATTTTAACTTCATAGCTCACAAACATTGTTATGAATTAGCACCTACTGTCCCATGCAGTGAACTGTAATTATTTGAATCCGTTTCTCCTAGTAGACGCTCTGTAACAAGAAATGTATTTTGTGCATTTCTCCATTCCCAGCATCCAAGATCATCCTTGGAACCCCTTGGAGATCGTCGAATCTTTGCTGAAATTGAATCTGTGAACATATTTGCATTCTCCAAGCTTTAGCTCTCCATGGGTCAGAAGCTCAGTGTCCACACATGAGATGTAGTTAGACATAAGCAGCGGAGTTCCTGGTACAACAGGTTACAACTGCAGGCAGGCATGGGTGGAGAAATAAGAAAGCTTTGTTTTGTTTTGATTTGCTTTTCAGATACTCTTGCAAAATAAAGAAATTAGTTGGATTCATTTGAATATTTCTTTCAGTTGCTTTTTACAGAATCAGAGAGTTCATATGCCTATGAAACTACGGGCACAAAAGGATGGAAGTTTCCATGTGCTTGGGAGAAATACAAGCTTCTTTCACTGGTGCCGATGTAGAATCTTGCACATACACGTAAACTGAAAAGGAATCCAGTCTCCACTCTCTAAATGTTTAGTGACTCCAGAGAAAGGTAAAATTTTTAAATAGCAACATGATGTGTTTATCATTATAAAACATCTTATGCCATAGAGGAAATCTCTGCTCGGGCTCTATTTCTTTCTAGGCATCTCTACATTATTGGTGTTGAGTTTTCGTAGATCTTAGAAAAGTTTTAACTTTTTCTGGTCACCTGACACCTGAGGCTGGCGCAGAATCTGCTAGTCATCTCAATCTAGATTCTTAACCCCATGCTTTGTCTCTTACTTGTGCTGGACCACAATTGACTTCAAAGAGGACTTTACGTGAAAAAGAGATAGAGCCTGGTGGGAAAGCAGGGGATAATTGGATGCCTTGTGCTGTAAGGAGAAGTTCCTCAAACTTTTCCTAAAAGTAGGAATCTCTGTATGTTTTTACACACAATCTGGCTTTGTGCCATTCTATCACATCAATAAAATATCCTTTTCTGTCATCTCTAAGGAAATAAATTTCCCCAAATCAGAAAGACAACATTTCTCTAATTTTAAATGATATAGTTGCTCTTCTCTCTTACTTTAATTCCCATGGAAAATATAATGTGAAAATTGGGGCCATCCTCATATGCCTATGAACTAGTCAATAACTTTTAATAGATATTGAATCCAATTATTAATCTGGGGAAAATATGGGAATAAAAGGAACAATCATCTCTTTTTTGTGTTATGGAAGATGTGGAATGAAGAGTTATCCTGACTATATGCTCCCGTGTCACCAGGCTCACGTGGGCCCTATCAGAGTAAAAGTGGAGCGCAGCTTTGTTATTCATTTGGACCTTCTAGCACTTCACAGATAATTTGAGTAAGCCACAAAGAGAATATACTCATTTTTGTCTATAGCTATATCCCACAGATTGTCTACATTAATCTGAGATAATTACAAGATCTCCACTTCAATTGAACATGCTTGCTTACAAATTGGATTATGGCTTCTTTGCATATATATGCATACTCAGATAGCTGCACTGCAATTACTAACATCATATGTAATTGGGTGAACTGGTGCTGTATCCAGTAAAATGCATCAGTTTGTTTGAACAGATGTCCAAAAATTTCAGCTTGTCCCTTTCTATTCTATGACTATTACAACAGCTGATTTCTAGGAGAAAGATGGTGTGTAACCAGAAAACATCACCTGGAGAAAAGCTAGAGTGCAGTAGCTGCAATATGCTCTCTCAGTATTGAAGAGTTCTGTGCCCAATAAAGAGGACAGAAGAGATTCTTCTCTCCATTTCCCCTGGCCCTTTCTTCAGGATTCTTTTCAGTACCTGTAGCTACTGGATAACTTGTTCTTTGGATGAATGAAACTTCACGATATGTATTATGACAAACTGGTAACTTTTTAAAAGATTGGTAATCTCTAGTGTTGGCAGGAGGCACACTTTACATTGTTGCTGAAATTCAAAATGGCGGAACCTTGACAGTTGGAGACAATTTGACATTATTTATCCACAGTAAAGTGTGCATCCTTAGGTATGGCTCTGGGAATGCCCTCAAGCAGGGTGTGCTGGAGCTGGCCAGAAGCTTTCCAGACCTGATCATGTGCTTTTTGATTCTCTTCTAGGCTTCTAGAAAGCTGATACCTAGAGTATCAGTTCCAGCTACTGTGAGAGTGTAGAGATAAATATGATAGGATTTAACATTTATTGAGCTCTTTTTGTGTGTCAGGTATTGTTCCAAGTATTTGTGTTAACATACTTAATCTTATGGTGACATTGGGTACTATTATTATCAATCTCAATTTGCAGTTTATGAAATTTAGAGGATAAAGTCATATCGATGGTAGGTGGCAGGCCAGGATTTGAATTCAAGCAGTCAGTCTCCCAAGAAATCACAAAAACTTAACCACTTACCTCCTGCTGACCAAGTTGCTTATTTCAGCACTGGGGAAAAAACTGGAAACCATCTAAATAGCACGACTTCCAAGCTGTTACTCGGAATTTTAAGCATCCATTAAAATGAGCTCATTGCAAAGACACTCATTATGTGTTTGTTAATTGAAAAAACAAGTTTTAAACTACATACACTATGTTCTCATTTTTGTACACTATCAAAAGAAGCACATTAAAAACCAGAACAAAAGCCTTGTATCTGTGCTTGAATAAGAACAGGAATAAACCTGCAATGATCCATCTCAAATTGTTAGTAGTGGTTAGTTCTGAGGTGTGTAATTGGAGGTGGGAAGGAAGGGAATATTGCCTTTACCTTATAGGTCTCTTATTGTTTTATTTTTATTTCCATGGGTATTTATTACTTTATGATTTGAAATTTAAAAAGAAAAGATGAAAATATATTGAGAGAGAATCAGTACATAGCATTGTGCAAATATTGAACTTCTTAATGCCACATTTGAACAAGTACAAAGTGAGATTTCTAGATCTCAAAACCTTTTTGGAGTCCATCCTAAAGAACCTCTATCTGCATTGGCGATTGTTCATGAATCTTCCACAAGACTCTCAACCTCACAGAGCTGAATAAAGATGCAGCCGGCCGCCCTCTCCCCAACCTCATGACCCAACTCAGTTCCTCTGAATAATTTTAAAATGGGATAAGAAGAGTGGTTACTCACAACAGCTGTGACCAAACCAAGTAGAAATGAAGTTTCTGAAGACAAGCTCATGGAACTGGTGGCCAGGCTGCACCTGTGACCTTTGACCTCAGTCAATCAGTGCTTGATTCAGGATGACTGAACTCAGTGGTTACAGTCCTAACACTTAAGAGGCCCAATGAGTATCTAGAGGTAATTCTGGTTTGTTCTTTCTCAGAAACTCAAGCTTTTAATTAAGTGGCCAACCTAGTTTTGTGCAGGAAAGGATATTAGAAATATCTTCAAGCAGTGCTGTGCTGGAGTCAGCTGGGGCTCACTTGCTAAAGCTGGTTGTGTGCATTTCTTCCCAGCTCAGTGGCGAGTGACCTCACGTCACTGAAATCAGCCATGATGGGGATATTTACACCAGAGAAATCCACAAATGCTGCAAATTAGGTCTCTCCCAGCCAGTTAAACATTTATCTGCACACCACTGCCCTCAAGGCATTCTAAATCATTAACAGAAACTTTGAAAGTTGTTCAAAGGCTTCAAAACTACACTAACTACCTTGAGAAACTCAGAAGAAACTCAGACTTGACTTCTGCTCTCTCCTCTTATAAAGGAGCAGTCACAGAGGAACAGATGAAACATTTCAGTGTTGCTTGTCTGGGAAGACAGAGGTCATTCTCCAGAAGGCTCAGAAGTAGCACCAAACGAATCCACTAGCCTAATTCTTACTTTACAGTTTTCCCCACTATGCCCTGCAAAGCACCACCCCTAAAATGAAAGAAGGAAGAAAAATATGTATCACCATGATCCGGGTGGTAAATGAACTTGGGGAAAAAGAAACTGCCATGGTAACTCCCCACCAAACTCATCTCTGCCTACCTGAGCCCTGTCCCCCTTGAGGCTCACATACTGCCAAGACAAAGATCCCACTCAGAATATTTCCCCTCAGTGATTTTATTCCTCTTAGTTTGATATTAGTTGGGGAGCTCTAACAGACCTTTCCTGTGAGGAAATCTGTTTATTTCTAGGGCAACAAATCAAGGCAGCAGCACCCACAGAAGTCTATTTTTTCCTTACAGTGAGCATTTAATAAGAAGTAAACAACTTTAAACCAGCAGTGACAGACACTACACAAGTAGCACTTCTCTGTCTCACCAAACCTGTCTGGGAGCCCAGCCTAAGGGGATGCTGGCTTCAACACACCTCTCCACCTGGCACATGGCTCTTACCGCCAACAACATTCCACATCTCATCGTCTTTATCCAGTCAGTCCAAAAAGCCATAATACTTACCCCTAGATCATTGAGGGAGATAAAGCTAGGGTAATAAAGTTTTTGAGCAGAAAGGATCTTGAATCATCTTGCCAGCCACCTCATTTTATAGATGAATGAACTAACTCAGAAATTTTAGGTGACTTGCCCAAAATCACACGGTAAGGCAGCAGGGCCACAACCAGGGTCCAGAGCATTCTTACTTCAAAGCCTGTAATTCTGATCATTAGGCTGTCATCAGTTGAAATCTTTATCATCCCTCCAAGTCCAGCTGGAAAGGCTGCAAATTTTCTTCCTTGGACCCCAAATAAATATCATCCCCACCTGCTCTGAACCATCATTATACTCTGCACATCTTTCTTATGCCCTGACTTATATTGAAATCACCTATCTTCTTATTCATATTTTTCCTCCTACTGGAATATATATTTCTTGAGCTGGAACTGGATCTTCCTTTTCTCTGCCTCCTCAGCAGTATCTGGCTTAGTGACCTGCACTTGGTAAGTGTTTAATAAATGTGTACTTAATGGAATGGAATTGACCATGATTTGAGTTGATTTTTCTGCAGTAGTTCCCAATTGCACATACATAAGAAGCAACTAGAAAGCTTATTAAAATGTAGATTCCTAGAATTCTGATTCAATAGCTCTTGAGAGGGTTCCAGGAAACCGCATTTTCAACAAACCGACAAGTGATTCTGAAGCGAGGATCAATCTGTGCTTTTTTTATGAGTCTCTATTGTGACAAAATATATTTGTGAGATAGTTGGCCAAGATTAGAAGTGTCATTGAGTTCACAGTACATTGCAAAGAGTACAGGTCCCCACAGAGTTGGACCCTACAGTCTTGGTTTCATTAACAGAGATCTCTAACTCAACTGCGTTGAGATCTCTAACTCAAACTTTCTCAAATTGTCAGTGGCATAAGGAACCTAGTGCTTCTGTCAGCGGCCATCCTCAGCAAACTCCCCTACTCCCCACGGTGAGATAAAGTTCTCTAGGAGTGGTGAAGGAAGGACACATGATGGCTTTCTGTCCACCGAAGTCAATGTGGAAGTCATACCTTCCAGGAGTAGTCAGGCATTTTAGAAAGAATAAAGAGTTTAAACAGAGCCTCATTACAACACTGACACTGCAACGTGATCTGCTCAATTAGTTAATGTTTGTAGAGTGCTTTGATCTCATTAAGCAGTGAGATAATCCCAGGCCTTGTTTACTGAGCGCCTCTCTTCCCAAGGGCTCAAAGTGATTTACAGGCAACCACCCCAATTCTTTGCTAGCCAGCTCAGAGGGGCACTCAGATCAATGGGGGTGTGCTGGTTGCCTTGGCACCATCCTGAAGGAGGGCACTGTGGGCATTATGGTTGTCTGTGTGGGGGGCAGGTCACAGACCCCTGTCAAGTTCCAGGAGACAGAGCCAATCTTCTGCGCTCGTTTATCACTTGTGTAGGTTGCTATCAGACCATTTATCATGCTGTAGTGAAGGGCAAACCTTTGTTTATGAGGCTGCCTCTTGCACTAGACTATGAGTTCCTTGGACAGAAAAACTGGGTCTTTCAGCTTTGCGTCACGTGGCCATTGCTCAACTCTCCAAGTTTAAATCACACGGCTCTCCCTCTCCCTCACCAACCTCCAGCCAAACTGGTCTTTCTGTTTCTCAAACACACCAAGCTAGTTTCATCCTTTGGGCCTTCTGTACCAAAGTTATTCACCACTGTAGCTGCCTACTTATCATTCCAATTTCAGTTCAGCTGTCACCTCTTTAGGTGACCCAACCATTTTTTTTTTCTTTGCTGAGGAAGATTAGCCCTGAGCTAACATCTTTTGCCAATCCTCCTGTTTTTTTGTCTGAGGAAGATTTGCCCTGAGCTAACATCTGTGCCAGTCTTCCTCCACTCTATATGTGGGTTGCCACCACAGCATGGCTGATGAGTAGTGTAGGTCTGAGCCTGAGATCTGAACCCATGAACTTAGGCCACAGAAGCAAAGCACACCTAACTTCACCAGTACACCACAGGGCTGGCCCCCCAACCATTCTTATCTAAATGTGCCACTTCCGGGTCACTCTCAATTACATGACTGTTTTACAACTAGTTTTCTTCATAGCATCTATGTTTCCTGATGTTATCTTATTTTTTATTTCATATTACTTATTTTCTGACATTCTGATAATATCATTTTGGGGGAGTTGTAGCTATGTTTTTTTTTCTAATTTCTTTCTATTTTATTTTTTCTACAATAGTCTGTAAGCATCTTGAAAGTAGGGACTGTGTCTACCTTATTCACCACTGTAACTCTAGTACCTAGAAGATTTTAAGTGGTCAATAAAAAATTGTTGATTGAAATGCTAGTTGCTTCAGTATCTTGTACAGCACTTAATAAATACTTGTTAAATAAATGAGTACTTGAACAAATGTGAGACTAACAGGAAGTGCTGATGCCTCACATTAAATTCCTTACTTCGCTAAATTATTGGTCAATCCTTTTATCACACAAAGCGTGACAGGATTAGATTGATATACCTCTAGTATAAACTGACAGTCTTTGATTCTTACCTGTCTCTTAGCCAGCGATACATCCAGCCCTCAAATTTGTCTATTGAACTTTTTCTTACATCAATCTTTTCATTTTCCATTTCCATTGCTGCTCTTGAGTCCATGCTTTTAAAATTTCACATTTATATATTTCAACATTGCTTTCACTTAACAACTGACTCCAGACAGCCCCACCTCGATAGATCCTGCACATTATCAGCTGATTTAGCTCTCTCTCATTCCCCTCCTTCAGATGCTCCAATTATTTACCTTCAAACTCTCTAGCACCTCTTTCTGCCAGCTATGAAGCCATGGGCAAGTTATTTAATGTAATTTCCTCTTCTTTAAAAATGAGTCTGATTGGCTGTGCCAAATTCATGTCTTGTCAGAAAGATTAAGGGAGTTAATTCATACAGCAGATGGTCGTAGTTCCTAGCATGGAGTAGGGAATCACTAAATGGGAGCTCTTATTAATTTCTTAATAATAACATGCTGATTGTAATAAAGCTGAAATGCTTTTGCTAGGGTCCTGCACTCTGGTCCAGGGCTATCTTTCTATCCTAATTTTTCATCACCTCTACCCTACTCTTAGCTTTTCTTTCTATCTTTATTTTTCAAATCCCAGCCATGATTCAAACTTTCTCAGGTAAGAGACTATTATGTCTTCTCGTTGAAAATGTGATGAGGACTGTGTTACTGATGATGTTGACCTTTCCCACTCTCCATTTTCCCTCTCTCCTCTGAAATTCTTTGGTTTTCTCTGCTGCTTTCTCACATATCATACTGACTGTGATACCTGGCCCATCCTTGTATTTCTTTAAACTTAACTCGTGTTTTGAATTTGTTTCTTAATTGTAACTGGACTGCTGATACGTAAGGGACTTTGAGTCCTAAGGAACCCAGCACGATGTAGAGCATCCTTTCTTTCTTGTGTTAATTCCTCGCATTAGCCAAACACTTACACTGAAAATAAGGACAGGGAAGGGAAAGGAAAGATAGGACCACCCGTAGTTCTTTGTCTTTCATTCTCTCCTTACCCATCAGTGAGCTGAAGGCAGAGCACTGGCAGAATGTGTGCATATCAAGAAGTAAACGGAAAGCAGTTGAGTTAGTTTTCTCCAGTGCTTCCACTATTCTGGAAAGAAGGAATTGCATATATATGTGTGTAAAGAAGATTTGTATAATTTCACTGATTCTGCAAACAAGCAAAATGCTATTATTTGCTTTTAAAAATTGGCGTTGCACAATCTAAAGATGAATGCTAAAATTCAAGCTAATAGAACACAATTTTTCAGTTTTCATTTCTTAGAAGGATGTTTAAGAACATCATGATAGGGGCTGGCCTGGAGGCACAGTGGTTAAGTTTGAACTTTCTCTTCGGTAGGCTGGGCTTTCAGGTTCGGATCGTGGGTATGGACCTACATACCGCTTGTCAAGCCATGCTGTGGCAGGCATCTCACATATAAAGTAGAGGAAGATGGACATGGATGTTAGCTCAGGGCCAGTCTTCCTCAGCAAAAAGAGGAGGATTGACAGCACATGTTAGCTCAGGGCTAATCTTCCTCAAAAGAACCCAAAAGAACAAAAAAAACACCCAGGCCATGACAGGCAAAAGAAAGACTACAGAAGAAATGAAAAAGTTATATATTTTAGTTTCTTTAATCACATTTTTTTCTGCTTTTTGAACAAGCAGCCCTCATTTTCGCTTTGCCCTGAGCTCCACAAATTATGTAACTGCTCCGATAGGTATTAGTATTAACGCAACTTCATTTGGGACTCAAGAATATTTGGATTTTATATGCATTTTGTAGTCTAATTCTTATGAAATTAACTTATTTGATGGTACAAGGGTCTAAGGTAGAACTTTAGAAAGGCTTTTGTCTACATTTTCTTGGTTCCAGCAGAAAAGGGATTTGAAATATGGTTTTTGTTTAGTTTTGTTTTGTTTAGAAAAAAGAAATGATCTTAATAGTTGTTTCTTTTTCTCGTCCTTGGTGTCATGCTTATGTTCAAAAAGTTATCACATTGATTCCAATCTTATTGTAGCAAACCCATCACCATTTCACCAACAAAGCTCATGAAGCCAGGGCTATATGTTCGCCTCAATCAAGTGATGGCTGGACCACAGCAAAGCTGCCTGGAGTTGGATTGCTCTTGGCCCAGAGTGACCTTCATTGTACAAACATGTAAATGTGCCTAAAGACAGAAATCAAATCTTTTGGAGCCTCTGACTTCCCTTTTTTTTTCGCTCTCCAACATTCTTTTTTTGCGGCCTGTTTATGCGTGGCATATCTCCTCGCTACCGGTGCCAGGGTCTGCTTATTGTGTTCATGTGCAGGAGCACAGCCCCTTTGACGTCTTGTATTCTATGTCTTCGAGACTGTGAACTTGGTGCACTTTCCCAAAGCCACACCTTCCCCTGGCAAGGCCAACAACTCAGGGCCGTGAGCAAAGACTCGAGCTGAGGCGGGTTAGATGAGGGCATGTTGCCTTGTTTTAACAACCTGTCAACAACTTAAGGAGAATTGCAGAACATTTTAGTTGGCAAGGTAAAGTGATCAACCTAAGCTGTCAAGTTGCCCAGATTTAAGGGAGTCTTAATTACATATATAAAACTGTAAAGATCATAGGATCTTTTCTCTCTCCATCTTCCCCCACAACCTCTTCCTAGCGTTACAAACCCATCTCCTACAGCTCATCAATTCCCGTATCATTGATATAATCAAGGGTTAAAAAGATACTGGTAGGCTTAGACATATGTACAAGGTCCCAGCTGGAGTCCAGCTAAAGAAAAAACTTCTTTGGTTCCTTTCGTGATTCATTGCCTGACACGTGGGAACACTCCATTGGGGCTGGTAACTTCCCACAATGACAGCAATCCCTGGAGGGGCTGGTGGGGCATGAAGGTGTCCAGAATATTCTGGATATCTTACTAAAATTGTAGTCTTGGTAAGACACCTCGGAAAGTTGCTGAAGAGACAATCTAAAGCTAATTCCTCACACTGATCCAGTGTTACTGTTCCAACCCACGCTTGTCTTGGAAAACCATCATCTAAAAGAACTTCCAGGCATACTTGAGCACTGAGTCAGGAGCAGTGTTTTGATTCCAGGAGCCGGATTTTCTTCACCACACAGAGGTAGCTGAGGATGGGAATGTCAGTCTTGACTTAAAAAACTTAACATTTTCCCTGCTGTGTAGAAGTTGGTGTGCTATACAGTGGTGATGGTGGAGAATTGATGGGGTATTGATCTAGAGGGAAATAAGAGAGTGAGTCTGAGAAATGATACTGGAGGACACTCCCAGGATTATATCTTTTTCCACATTAGGTTTCCAGGCAGATAATGAGTATTTAGGAATGGGTAGTGATTTAATAAATATCAGAGAATAATGGCATTGGATATTTAAGCAGGAAAATTATATAACCAGTGATTTGTTGCATAAATATTAATCAGGCAGTTCTATGAAAGATTAATTAGGGGAGGGGTTCTAAACAGAGATGCAGGAAATTCATCAGAAGGGACTGGCGACTATTTAAATGAGAGATAATTTGGGCTACACAACAGTGGTTGAGTTGTAAAATAGGGAACCAATGTAAGAACTTTTATTCAGATACATTCAGTATGATTTTGATTTGATATTTGATAATAAAAGGAGAAAAGAATAGAAGGTGTAATAAGTGATGAATAGAAATAAGGAACACAGCAGTTTTAGAAATAAAGGTGATTTGTTCTTGGAGAATACTGGTTGAAATGCCATCCCAGTATCGAGGTGCAAGGAGGAATTGTCATCAAAGATAATTAGAATGCTGTAGTGATCACCCCAGGGGAGACAGCAACTCAAGTCTGAGGTGAGCTGGGTAACTTGGGGAGAAACTGCCAACTCTGAAGAAAAAAGATGTGGAGAAATGGAGAGGTCCCAGAGAAGAAGCTCAAGCATTTTCAGAGACGGTCTACGTTCCAAAAAAAATTCAAATACGTAGACCCAAATCCAGAGTGCAAGGAATAAGTTCCCCAGGAAAGCATTAAACCAAGGACAAGGAAAGGGGAAGAGAGAGCTAGGGGGTTTATGGAACTGGACTCAGAAATTTCTGGCTTAGTTTCCGAGTGAGACTGTGGGACACTGAGTTTGTGCATCTGAAGAGAAGGCTGGCTGCTCAGAGAGTCCTTTTGGATTCACAGAGTGTGAGCTGGAGACTGTCCATTCCTGGCCTCCTGCCTGTTTTCCTCCAGATGTGGACTCAGCCCAACCCAGCCTTTGGATCAAAGAGATCTTGCTCCTATTCTCTGAAAGTGGAGGGTGGATCTGTTTCTCCCGTCCTTCATTAAGCTTGAGGATTAATCCAGTCCTCTCTTGGCCACTGATCAGGAAGCAGCTTTCTCTCTAACCATGTTATTATGTGGCTCGTCTGCTGAACTGATCTTTTGTCCAGTTACCTGCCTCCCTGACTCTCTGTGGGAAGTGGGGCCCAGCTGGAGCCTAAATCTCTGTTTCTCATTTTCCGATTGTCATCTCTAACTGCTATCTCCCTGCGTAATTGGCCAAAATCTCATCTAATGCTGAGAACAATAAAATGTCCCCAAATTCCTCAGCCCTGCCCAGCGTCTTCTAACAGAGCCACTGACAGGGATATTGAGACCAAACTTGAAGCTAGATGGCATGCTTCTCCCAGAACCTGCTTCTTACAGAGTCAAAATTTGCCTCATCCAGGCCCCTCAGGGAAACTTAGTTTCCCCCGATCCCCTCCTTCCTGCCTGAATTCCAGCTTGCCTCAGTCAGAATGACTGTTCTGAATGAAAGATCTGACAGATCTATGGGCAGAACAACTTGGTCCATGGAACAAAGGTATGTATCTGTGGCTCCGAGAGGAAGTTGTCACCACTTCATAAATGACTGAGGAAACCTGAAAGGAGGTGCTCAAGCTAAGTCTAGCCAGTTGAGTGCACTAAGAAGAAAAGAGAATTGTTCCAAAGCATTGGCGATGATGATGGCCTGTGCTAGAAGGGGAGTTAAAAGCAATGCCTGGAAAAGACTGTTTAATTCCTTCAATTCCTTAAACTAATTGGGTAACATGACATGTTGCATATGATTGGTTTGTGCCCTGGGATTCCATCAGTGTTCGTAATTTGCACTACGGCACCTTAGGGCAGGGATGTGCTAAGCAACAGAAAGTGGGGAAAAGGCCACTGAACCCTCCCAGGAGCAAAGCCCTCTGAGGAGAAACGCCCCAGCCCACCCTATCAATTGTTCAGAAACTGCCAAGCCAAAATTACCAAGGCAAGCAGTGAGGAGGACTTGGTGCAGGAGCCAAGGATGGTCATTTCAACTTGTGGACCCTAAGGCCCAGTACAACTTCAAAGGACCACACCTCTGAGAAAACTAACTAGAGCATAGTCACAGAGGCAGCTCTGTCTCAGCCCAGTCATCAGCGAGGAGTTTTTTCTCAAAGGGCTGTTTTGCCCTCTGTCCTGTCGTTGAGTACATCCTTGTGAACCAAACTCCCCTCCACCATGGTGCCAAGGCCTGGCACTTCAATTCACTTCTCAAGTGCGACAGTATGTAGCTGCTAAAGATACATGTTCTGGAATTACACTGCCAGGTTCAATATCCAACTTTGCCACTTACTGTTAGCCATGACATCTTGCTTAAGCTACTTAAGCTCTCTACAGCCAAATCTGCCTCATCTGTAGAAAGGGAATAATCATGCCTACTCATAGGATTGTAATGATGATTAAATAAGATAGTACATGTAAATCACTTTGAGAAGTGCCTGGAAGACAGTTTATTATCCACTAGTGTCACTGTTATTGTTCTAAGCAGTGGGCAAAGAAGAAAGTTGCCATATCTGACTTAAACTGGCTTCCTTGCGAGTCAACTCAATTCACTTTCATAATTACCTATAGATTATTGCTTATTTGCATCAATGCACTAAAGACACACTCAATACCACCTCATATTGTGATGTTTTCTCATGCCGTCTCCCAGTATTTTCAACAAGTTTCAATCTGCTATCACTATGCCTAACCCAACATAGCAAGAGAAGGCAGTAGAGTGCGTGTGTTACGTGAGATGACACTTTCAGTTGAATGCTTTCAAACAATATTTTATTTTTCTTTTTAGTTGATGTTCTTTTCAATTAGACTATAGATTCAAATTTCAGTTCTGAGTAGTCTTTGTGAAATTTCTAAGCCTTTCTGGATCTCATTTTCCTCAGCTTACTACAATAATAATATTTATTTCTTAGCTTCAGAGTAAGAATTAAATAAGCTAATTCACGTAAAAGCTTAGAGCACTGCCTGGTTTATAGAAGGACTGCAAAACATATTTGTTATTATTGTTGTATTAAGTTGGGCTCTGCCTCTCGCCTGCAGCTTAGGTGTAGCTGCCAAAAGAAGGATCACTGTTGTCTCCTTGCTGACGGCTTCCCTCAACCCATCCTTGCAACATCCTGCATGGCCCATGGAAGAGTGGGAAGCTTCTTTTGTCTGATGCATAAAAAAGGGGAAGAATTGCTGTCACTGGGTGAACACTGCTAAGTGTTGGAATATACTGTTTGAATCAAGGTCTATACCTCTCATTTCAGATCACACCAATGTGGCTAGATTTGAGGCGGGGTTCAGGCTGGCATCAACACCAATGAGCTCTTCTACAAGCCACAGCCCAGGCCTCTCTCTGGCCCATGGCATGATCCCTCTGTCTTTGGAGGCCTGGTTATGTTAAATCATGTAATTGGCCAATTCCTCCAAACAGAAGAGGGAAAATATTCTCCCCTCCTCTTTCTCAATGCATGTTACGTTTTAAATTACTAGTATGTCCGAGTATTGGGTCAACGGAGAGCCAAGTGATCCTAGACATCAAGGAGAGACAGTCGGCAAAATGTTTCTGTGAAAGTCTAACTTGTGCAAATGGTCACTAATACCAATAATTTTACCAAACAAAAAGAGTAACAAACATGTTATTAAAGACCATAATGCACAAGCATATACCAGTAAATGCATGCATTTATGAGCTCAAAAATATATAGAATTGCATTTTTTCCACCAATGTGTGGTATTGTACGAATTAATATATCTGTCAATTCTGTACTTCTCGGTAATATGCCTACCTACTCCTCACCAAGTGAACTATATGACTATACGAAGAGGTCAGCTGATGTGGACAGCAATGTTTTATGCCACATGCTGCCTGACAGGCTTTGAGGCAGCTTTCCAGCCATGTCTTCTTGAAGACAGCAGTTCCTTCCTATGAGCTCCAATAGCCCCTTACTCATACATCTGTCATTGCATGCTGCTCAAACACAATGTGAAGTCCTCTGGGGATCTTGTTACAATGCAGATTCAGATTCATTAAGTGTCTAGCCCATAACAGAGAACAATAAATTATTGTTTATTATTATTACTTATTGTTAAGCTAAGCTTAGCCTTTCAGCCTCCATTTTATTATTGATAGTTAGTCATCAGTCGATTGCTAGTTTTAAATTAAATTCTAGTAAAAAAGTGTAGTCAGCCTGTTAATACCTTGTGTGTATTTAGCACTCTTTTCCCTAAGGTTTAAAATAATTTTATCCATTATATGCTATTATATTCCCAGTATCCTGAAAGGGCACTGGGGAGGAATTCTGGATGGTTTCTTATTTGTATCTGCCTCTGTAGCACCTATCACCATACCCAGGGCTCAGCAGCTCTTCAGTAAAAGACTAAACTCCTCTGCCTGACATTTAGATTCTTCTATATCTGTCTGTATTCCTTCTATACAAAGATACTCACCATCCTACCCCGGCAACTATACATTATATACTTCTAATCTTGATCAGTAATTATTCAAGTAGAGAAAAGTTCTCTTTAGTAAATATTTGGAATCATTACTTTTTCTTTTCTTTTTCTTTGAAGAAGAAGATTAGCCCTGAGCTAACATCCACCACCAATCCTCCTCTTTTCGCTGAGGAAGATTGGCCCTGAGCTAACATCTATGCCCATCTTCCTCTATTTTATATGTGGGACGCCTGCTACAGCATGGCTTGCCAAGTGGTGCCATGTCCGCACCCAAGATCTGAACCAGTGAACCCCGGGCCGCCGAAGCGGGCCCCCAAGGTGAAGCACACAAACTTAACTGCTACCGCCACCTGGCTGGCTGTAATCATTACTATTTTTAGTCAGAAAATGATTATGAACAGTTCCAGTTTTGCTAATAGTGCAGTCATTGTCTTTGTTTTTAGTTTCCTTATCTCAAGAAATCCAGATTCTTTTACAAACACTAAAGTACTTTATAAAGAAGTCATCTTATCATTGGTGTTTGATTTCTAAATAAATTAGGGACTTGAGTCAGTTTAAAACTTCAGCCATTCTTCTTGACGCCAGTACAGTAAGAGTAAGTATGTGGCCATTCTTATTTTCAGTTTGGTCTATCTCTAGGCAGTAAGTATAATAAAACGTGGAGCGTTTCTGACTCACCTTCTCTCCTCAGTCCATTATCACCATTTACGTGCATTTGATGTCATACAGTGAAGTGACATGCTACTTGGATGACCCTATTTATTACACTGTTCAAAGGGTAAGAATTGAGTCCTTAATGAGAATATTCCATGATGAGCCATTTATAGAGAAAAAGGATAGTAAGAACTAACATTTATTGAACTCTTATTACGTGTCTAGTCTAGGGATATATATTTTATAGTTTTTTCTTCCCAATTAATTCCATAACAACCTCATGAAGTAGACACTTTACCATTTTACAACTTTCCCATTTTCTAGCTGTGGAAACTGAGGTTTAACAAAGTGGTCTATGTTGCCCATAGTCACAAAGCTAGTGACAACAATTCAAACCTGTTCAGCCAGTCCATTGGCTCAGGGTTTCAATGAGTTTGCTAACACTTGAGTGTTCACTATGTGCCTGAGATTTATTCACAACCCATCTTGGGTGGTAACCACCAATTCTCCAGTTTTCGAATAAAGAAGGCTACTGGGCTAAACTAGGTCACTTAGCTAGAAAGAGGTCAGATTTGGGATTATAATTTAGAGCTCTCTGAAAATAAAGCTGTTATTTGTGGCCACCTTTTGGGAAAAATCAGTCTTTTAAGAAGCTAGTGCATACTTTTCCATTGCCATCCCAAGAAAAATAGTGAGAAAAATTGGAGAAAACAGACGACTAGAAAGTCAATGAAAGTACAAAAGAAGTTGGAACAGAAATGGTTTCTTTGGATGAGTTTGGAGGTTGATCAGATTTTTCTCTTAACCCATCCGTCCTTCCTACTTGATGTCTTTCCTCCTACTTCTCTCTCTCCTACCCCCACCTCCTTCTTTCCACAACTCCTTTTACTCCTGTGCAAGTTGCTAGTTCCATAATTTTGATCACATCTCATTGCCTCAGTTCCATTTTTTGGTTACCTCCTCAAGCCTTGAAACTAGTTGTCAGAGGACTTGGGTGTGCCCCAATGCCGCAGGCAATCTCTGCTTTTAAATAGGAAGCTTTACCCTGGGACTGGCATTCTACCCTGAAGAGCTTTTGTTGTGTTTGGAAAGGTAATCTAACTGATCAGCTGGCCCTCCCAGAACAAGTTCAAACAGTACCTTTCTCTGAAATGTCTCCCTAGATCTCTGGGCTTTTTCCCCTCACCTCTCTCCTACAGCTATTCCTCCCAGTGGAGGTGGCTTCGATTGTCTTCAATGATTCCCAAGAGATCACAGTTGGATGAAGTCCCAAAAAGAGTTCTCCTAGGACATCATTCCTAGCAAAAGACGGTTTATTTTTTCCAACGGAGAAAAAGATAAAATTTCAATGAGGGTGGCTTCAATTCATGTTTTTATTATCTGGTACAAATATTCCTTACTGTTACTTTAAAGAAAAATGTTTAATGAGTTTGAAGGTGCCAAACTCAGACAGGAACTTATAGGCTATATTGGAAGGGTTTTGTTCCTGGAAAGTGAAAATATATCTCAAAATCCATAATTATGCCTCGTCTTTCAAATAGTTTTGGTGATACTTATTAATTTGGTTCTTTCTCTTCCCAAATAAGGCGGTGTACTGGTTGATCACAATAAGCGTCTCACCAGGGCTAAAAGTTTGCCACTTTGGCAGTCTAATAAAAAGCCTTTGACTTAGTTAAGCTATTGGCACTTTGATGTTTCTATTTTCTACTCATTTTATGAGGTAATGATAAAAATGCAAAATGATTTTAGTGATTTTTAATATTTTTAAATTGTAGAAGAGTTTATTCAAGGCCAGTTCTTAAAAGGCCAGTTAAACACACAAATGGAAGCAGAGGCTCCTGACTGAGCTGGCGTAGAGGACACACAACATTATCAAATTGCCCCCGCTTCAACCCAGAAGATAATTCTGAGGAACCTCCCACTTTTGTGTTTGAAAACCACTACAACAAAATATTTAAATAATGGCACAAATGAAAACTGTCATGCTAACAACGGGGACAATAAACTCTAAACTGAAGTCTTGGCTGACAGTAAACTCTGCGACACCATGACTTGAAATGTGTGCCAACTGATGCATAAATATTCAAATAAGGTTTGTTAAAACTAGTTTAAGGATGTCATTTTATAATGCGTGAAAGTTTAGATTGAAAATTAAATGCATGGAAGTTCAGGACTGCCTATATAAAATGGAAAATTAAGCTTCTTATTGTTTTTGTATAATTTTACTGTCTATCAGGGCATCTGGTAGGTAATTAGTACACATTTCTTAAAATGAGTTGAATAAGATTGCTTTTAAGTATTTTTACAGGGTTGATGTATGATTTATTCTGCATGAATTCTATTAATGGATCATGGGATGTATCTATTGTCACTTTATTTGAGGTGAGACTAGAAAATGAAAAAATGGAGACAATTTTCTCTAGTCTTTTGTAGTGTGCAGGGCAAATGACCACACCAGGGACATCTTGCATTGTGCTTCAACCCATAGTTCCACTATGCTTCCAGGGAAGCCAAAAGCCTTGAAGTAAAAGCAAAGAGAAATAGAAGAGCATAGTGTTTCATGTGCTGGTAGAAATGTATAATATTTAGAGCAGAAACTTCTTACTAGCTTTGAGGAGGTCAAACAAATCTTTGAGGTATGTAAATAAAACTCCTTGGAAGAAAGTACCATCCAGAATAGGAGTTTTGGGGAGCCATAGTATTTTTTCAACTAATATTTAAATGATCTGATGTCCATGGTCACACAAACCTGTCCATATGTTGTTGTACCTTACTGTCAGGCACCTGATAATCCAGAAAAATGCTAAAATTATCAAAGGTGTTGTTCATTCAAATGGACTGTTAACTATGACAAGACAACTAAGGAGTTAATTTTAGTTTAATATAAAAGCTTATTCTGAAAGAAAGTTTGATTAAATAAATAATAACCAGAAATTGAGAAAACACAATATTTTTTGTATTTTTTCATTGGAACTTGAGCAAAATAACCCTGTTTTGGATGTCCAGAAAGTTTTTGTTGGATGTTGGTCATTTTGATATTGTTATTCAGTGTCTGGATTTTTGTGGTCTTCCTTTTAAGATTTTTTCTTTTTGGTGTGCAGCTTTGTTACTTCAAATCAGTTTGATGTTTTTGTGACTTGTTCTTAAGCTTCATTCAGGTTTGTTTAGAGTAACCTCTACTCCACTGATAAAACGTGGCTCTACTGAAGCCTCTATTGAATGCCTCGAGTGTTCAGTGAGGTCTGTCCACAATGAGTGGTATGAACTTGAACATCTTCTGGCCCAATTGGAGCTCTGGGAATTGTTCCACTCACAGACATTCATAAGTTGTTCTTTGCCTGGCCTTGTGGAATTTTATCCTAATTGCGCATTAATATTCAATCAAAGTCTTAGGGAGACCCCATGCAGATTTCTGGACCTCTTTCTTTGCATACCTTCCAACTCTATGCTACTCAGACCCATAAACTTCTGCTATCTTAGCCACCCTGCACTCAAATCTCTGTCTCCTCAACTTAGTGAGACCTCCATGCTCTGCTTGGGTTTCTCCTCCCTGTTCTGAGATACAGAAAGCACCTCCAGGCTTTCTGATCCAGAAATCCAGGATGACAGTAAGGTCCAACTCATTTGTTTTCCTTTTCTCAAGGATCATAGTCCTGCACCATCTGTTGTCCATAGTTTGAAAAGAGTTTCATTTTTTTTTTCCTGTTTTCTAGTTGCTAACAGCAGAAGGATAAGTTCAGTACTAGTTACTAAATCATCTCTGGAAGCAAAATTTTGGGAAAAAAATAAGTAAATTCTGCTATGGAAGATTCTGCTATTCCAGAAGACAAAAGTTATTATATCCAGTAACAACATTTTAAGTTTATTTTTCCAAGATCTTATTGCTTATGCAGAATTTATTCAATAAGATCTAATAGTCTCTGTCTTATAAAAAAGAGATTATAAACTATCTGAGAGATCCTGTGAGTTGTGAAAAGACTTAATTACAGCCTATTATATTGGTTTTCCAACTTGTCAATGTTCCTATATCTAGATTTTTTTTTATACCAGTAGCAACAAAAATCACAACATATCGCTCAGCTTGAATGCCCACTATATTCACCAGATTTGCTTTTGATGGTTTGAGTTGCTTTCAAGAATGTAATCCATACAAAAGCACAAAGATTTGCCATCACAGCAGATTTTCAAAGGAATGTGATACCGCGTATAAGGACAATTTCAGTGGGAAGATTGAGTACCACTAGGCTAAGAATAGAGCTTGCCAGCAGGCTGACACAGACTTTAGTGGTTCAGTTCTGATATATTTCCAAGAAAAAATTAGTCTCCAATGTACCTGAGCTGCTATTGTTGTTAGGCTTACATTCTTTTCTTGTGATAGCATAGGGCCATGATCCCTCATCAGAATCCTTTGAAACTTAACATGCTGTGAAATTTGGAACTTTTCTGTTTTAGAAAGGTAATACCTTACATATCCCATACATTTCATATCATCTCCATCTGGGACTGGATGACATGAGAAATCACACTCATTGATATTTCTGCAATGAAATGAGTAAATATTATTACTAATTGGGATAAATAAATAAAAACAAAAAAGTCAATTTTTGGAGATTTTTAGATTTGGCAGTTGCAGATAAGGAATTAAGAATATGTATTTGAAAGGCCCCTAAGAAGCCTCTAGGAAACAAAATACAATCAGATATTGATGTCATCATAACATGCTAATGTACATTATTTATTAGATTAAAATGTCTGTTAGAAAAAGTGACCATTTGTAAGTGTTTAAAAACAATAGATATGGTCCCATTTCTTTGTTTTTTCCTTTGTTTCCCTTGCCCAAGTAGACATGGTATTTGAAAAGATACTGCTAAGACTGATGTCAAAGAATGTACTGCCTATATTTTCTTCTAAGAGTTTTATGGTTTCAGGTCTTATATTCAAGTCTAATTCATTTTGAGTTAATTTTTGTATATGGTGCAAGGTAATGGTCTACTTTCATTCTTTTGCATGTGGCTGTCCAGTTTTCCCAACACTATTTATTGAAGAGACATTCCGTTCTCCATTGTATGTTCTTGGCTACTTTGTCAAAGATTAGTTGTCCATAGATGTGTGGTTTTATTTCTGGGCTCTCAATTCTGTTCATTGATAGGTATTTGTGCCAGTACCATGCTGTTTTGATTACTATTGCTTTGTAGTATATTTTGGATCCAGAGAGTGTGATAATTCCAACTTTGTTCTTTTTTCTGAGGATTATTTTGGCTATTCAAGGTCTTTCGTTGTTTCATATAAATTTCAGGATTCTTTGTTCTATTTCCATGAAGAATGGCATTGGGATTCTGATTGGGATTGCACTGAATCTGTAGATTGCTTTAGGTAATATGGACAATTTAACCATATTTATTCTCCCAATCCATGAGCATGGACTATCGTGTCTTCTTCAATTTCTTTCAATAACATCTTAACATTTTCAGTGTATAGATCTTTCATCTCCTTGGTTGAATTCATTCCTGTGTATTTTATTCTTTTTGTTGTGATTGTAAATGAGATTGTTTTCTTTACTTCTCTTTCTGCTAGTTTGTTATGAACATATAGATCTGCAACTGATTTTGTACATTGATTTTTGTACCCTGCAACTTTACTGTATTTGTTGATTATTTCTAATAGTTTTTTGGTGGATTCTTCAGAGTTTTCTACATATGGGATCATGTCATCGACAAATAGGGACAGTTTTACTTCTTCCTTTCCAATTTGGATGCCTTTTATTTCTTTTTCTTGCCTAATTGCTCTGGCTAAAACTTCCAGTACTATGTTGAATAAGAGTGGTGAGAATGGGCATCCTTGTCTTGTCCCTCCTCTCAGAGGAATAGCTTTCAGTTTTTCACTATTGAATATGATGTCAGCTGTGGGTTTATCATATGGGACTACATCAGACTAAAAAGCTTCTGCACAACAAAGGAAAGCATCAACAAAATGAAAAGACAACCCACCAACTGGGAGAAAATATTTGCAAATCAATATCTGACAAGGGGTTAATTTACAAAATATGTAAAGAACTCATGCAACTCAATAACAAAAACATGAACAACTTGATCAAAAAATGGTCAGAGGATAGGAAGAGACATTTTTCCAAAGAAGATATACAGATGGCCAATAGGCACATGAAAAGATGTTCAACATCACTAATTATCAGGGAAATGCAAATCAAAACTACAGTAAGATATCACCTCAGACCCATCAGAATAGCTGTAATTAACAAGACAAGAAATAACAAGTGTTGGAGAGGATGTGGAGAAAAGGGAATCCTCATACACTGCTGGTGGGAACGCAAACTGGGCAGCTGCTATGGAAGACAGTACAGAGATTTATCAAAAAAATTAAAAACAGAAATACCATATGAGCCAGCTATTCCACTATTGGGTTTTCATCCAAAGAACACAAAGTCAACAATTCAAAAAGATTTATGCACTCCTATGTTTATCACAGCATTATTCACAATAGCCAAGATGTGGAAGCAACTCAAGTGCCCATCAACGGATGAATGGATAAAGAAGCTGTGGTTTATGTAATACAATGGAATACTACTCAGCCATAAAAAAAGACAGAATCGTGCCATTTGTGACAAGATGGATCAACCTTGAGGTATTATGCTAAGCAAAATGTCAGACAGAGAAAGACAAATACTGTATGATTTCACTCATGTGGAAGATAAACAAACACATAGATAAGGAGCACAGATTTGTGGTTACCAGAGAAGGAGTCAGGGGAAGGCAAAAAGGGTAAAGGGGCATATGCGTATGGTGACAGATAAAAACTAGACTATTGGTGGTGAATACCACGCAATCTATGTAGAAACTGAAATATAATAATGTACAACTGAAATTTACACAATGTTAAAAGCCAATATGACCTCAATAAAATAATGAAAAAAATTTTAAATTTAAAACAATTTTAAAAAACAACAAGTAAATTTTTTTCTTAAAATTTTTTTCCTTTTTTTTTCCTTTTTTCTCCCCAAAGCCCCCCGGTACATAGTTGTATATTCTTTGTTGTGGGCCTTCTAGCTGTGGCATGTGGGATGCCACCTCAGCATGGCTCGATGAGCAGTGCCATGTCAGCGCCCAGTATTCGAACCGACGAAACACTGGGCCGCCTGCAGCAGAGCGCACGGACTTAACCACTCAGCCACGGGGCCAGCCCCAACAGGTAAATTTTTGTAGATAACATTTTTTTCTTAATTTATGAGTTAAAATGGCTTACTGATGAAACACTAAATAGATAATATTGAAAGAAATATAAGGGTAAGTAACCCATTACCACAAATAATCATACTGTTAAGGGTATTATGACATCTAGTGCTTTTATAATACTATTGTTTGCAAAGCTTTTTCAGATATTATTTGATTCTTATCAGAATCCTATGGGGCAGATAGGATAGGTATTGGTATTAGTTTCAGCTTGCAAATGAGAAAACTGAGTCTTAGAAAAGCCACACGTGTTGTCAAAGTCCATTCAGACCTCACACCTAGGGCTTCTGATGGCAGATCTTGTGTTCATTTCACTGAATTTCTCTGTCAATCCAACTGCAGCAAACTTTTATTATAACAGATTCTACATTATCAAGTAGTCGTTCATTCCCTCTCCATGGGTTAAGAAGCTCTCACTAATTCATTTACTCATACACTAAAAATAAAATGTATTGGGTGCGTCCCATGAGCTCTAGGCACGCTCCTCAACACTGTAGGGAGGAGTCACAGCACCAGCTCGGCTAAAATAAAGCAACCTAACTTAGGTAGCTTTCGGGAATTGCCTTTTGGAAAAGTGTAGAGGAACTCTGTCCCCAACAAACTGGGAAGACTAGCTACATTATCCAAAATCTTTATCAGGTGGCTCTCTGAGTGGTCATAAGCAAACTTGGCTTGTGCCCGAGTAGCCGCTCAGTATTAGAAAAGAGCTCGTGGTCACCTCTTTTAAGGGCTGCGTTTTCAGATGAGGCCGAGGTTAAGTGTTAAGGGACCTCCCATGGCCCTACAGCTCAAGAGAGGCCAAAGAGCCTGTTCATCAGGCACAAGTCCCTGCTTTGGGGTTCTGTGTGCTTTCCAGCATTTCTTCCTGTGAAATTCACAGTGTTTTAAAGATAGCATTATCTTCTCTCAGTGGAGGGGCCCGAAACTTCATAAACGAGGGAAAACGGCACACAGAAGGGAGAAATATAAAATCACACAGCAAGTCCAGGCCTAATTAGGAACAGACACAAGCTCCTGAAAGCCCCTGCTGGCTACCCTGGCCCTTTCAGTGAGCACACGTGACGGGATAAACAGAGATCCGATAGAACGCCTTAGTGCTCTGCCTGTGGTGGTCCAGCCCAGTCAGCTGCTGGGTCTCTGTGAAGTCCTCTGGGGACTTGAATGACAGCATCAGCTGACTGAGATTGAATTACGTCCTTCATTTTCCTTATCTAGGATTTGGCTATAATCAAATCCTGGCCTATTAAGATTCACCCTTCTCACTTTTAATTGAAGGCTACCGAGTAAGCCACGTCTCCGACCCTTGTCCCCAGCTCTGAGGTTATTGGCTCTAAATGCATCCATGGCATGAGTCATGTGCTTGAAACAATCCCTGGGGGAAACCCAACAGGCAGGCTGCCAAGTCACTCCAGGTGACCTTAAACTAAGAAAAGTACCTGAAAATTAATGTCACTGATTTCAGGCCATACTTAGAATACCAGAATACATTTAATGAATGAATTAATCAATCAATCAACTAATTAATGTTTGATAACCAGACACTGGGGGTATTAAGGGACCTATGTTTTCATAGATGGTGTGGTGGAGTCATTAGGACCCAACAAGTTACCTGGCACATATTCAATAGTACAAGGGACAGCTTCTTCTTCCTACCTCCAGAGTCCAGCACCATTCCCATCCTGCCAATCTTGCTGCATCTATCTCCTCCCACTCTCCATCCCTTTCTTGGTTCTCGAAACTGTTCTGTTTGTTTATTTTCTCCAGTTGTCATCCCTAGTCTTAGAAATTTCCTCCAAACTTCTTCCCATGCATGAAGAAACCTGCTTCTTGTGTGTTCCAGCAAACATTTCTATGCTCTACAGAAGGGTGAGCACTGGGGTTAAAGGAGTTTTTATTTGCTTATAAACCCCTAGAATTGGAGCTGAGTCTTTGAAAATACTAAACAATTTTTGAGTGCATTAGAGTTAAAAAAAAACAAAACCAAAAACAAGGCACACAGGACCTGTGAAGGCAATCTAATCCAGACTTTCTTAATCCTGGCCGACAGACTCTTGGGTGGTTAAAGAATGGACTTCAGGAAGTTTGTGGGCCCCCCGTAACTGGAAACAATGAAAAAGTATAAATGGGTAGGGAAAGCTTTCTTTATTTTCAAACGATTTTGTCATCCCACAGGGTCCCACAGTTAGTCCCCAGTTCAGCAAACTAGAACGCCTGGAAGTTTGGGGATTCAGCCACTCTCTCCTCCTCTATTCAGGCCCTAACTAACCAAGAAGAGACAAATGTAGCCAAACTGGGCCCAACGAATTAATAGCAAAGAGTGGTAAACCTGGATTGAACAATGGTGGTGGCATCTGAGCCTTGAATGGGCATTCTCACTTTGTCCTTTCTGAAGTAAAGAAAGGCAGGACTAAAGATGTGGGCCCGCTTGACCTACCCACCTAGTCACAGGCAGAGAACTGAAGTTCAGCCTGCTTGCTCGCATTCATCCAAGAAGAAGGAGAGTAAAGGCAAGGCAGGTCTGGAGCCTTTGCAAGCCAGTGACCCCACTTTCTGATAACCATGGCCCATTGGATTTTTACCTATTACTAATTCACTGAATAGGTAAGTTATTCATCTTGTTTTAGGGAGAATCAAGTAAGAAGGAAAAAAGAGAAAGCAGAAATAACCCAATACTAAGGGGAGGTCACTTTGCCTCTGTGGAAACATGGTATAGGAGTAAAGGTTCCTGGCTAACAGGAAACGTGATGTACGTCACTCACAATCTACTTTCACTGAGCCTTGCAGAAGTAAATTCACTGCGCTCAGAAATGTAACCTTTGCACTAACCAGAAGTGAAGCCTGCTAATGTTTGTCCTTTAACCCCTTCCAAAAGGGTGCCTAAAATAGCATGGCGTGGTGACGCCTGCATTCCATACCTAGATCATTACTTGTGTGCCCTTGAGAAAGTTACTACAACTCTGTGCCTTAGTATCTTCATGTGTGATACGGGCAGTTAATATTTAACAGGATTGTTGTAAGGAACAAATGAATTGTACGAAGTGCTTAAACCTCGCTTGGTACATGATAAACACTCTAATTGTAACTTGCTAAGGCTTTGTAGTTTGTTCAGTAAGAAAAAAATCTTCCAAACTTCATTCTCCTATCCATACAACTTTATAGCATATGTCATAAATTTCATTTAGCAAGTCTTTCTCATACTGTGTCCCATCATCCCACTTTCAAAATTATCCACAAAATGTCCAAGGATTGGCTAAATGGCAGGATACTCTACAGCATTAAAAGTTATATTATGGAACAATATTTAATGATGGGGAGAGATATTTCTAATATATTCTAAATGAAACAGAATTTTTAAAGCAGTATGAAAAGTAGGATAAAGTTTTTTCTTAGATAACAGATATATGTTGATAAAGTATTTGGAAGAATTTACACCAGAATACTAAAAGTCTTATTTCTGACTGCTGAAACTCTAGGTGATTTTTATTTTCTTCCCTCTTACAATTCAACGATTGTGCACTTCTGTAAAAGCAATTGAAGTTATTTTTAAGAAAATAATTCAAGCTCAGCTCCTTGAAGAAGGTGTCTGAGACCTGATTCCATTCATCCCAAGCACAAGCACTCTACCACGATGACAACGCTTTCCTCATCCAAGGATTTAGCAACACTGAATTTCGCACATTTTAGCTGGTTACATAGATTTCTGCTCTTCTCCTTGAATGAACGCTACTTAACGTTGGAAGAGACCACAGTGGTCATTTACCTCCACCTCTCCATACCACACAGATCTCACTCCTGCTACCTACTCCCTCCCACCACGGGTTCAGACATATTCTTGACTTCAGTGTTTTCATTGCCTGAGAATCCACAAATTAGGGGCAGCAACGTCTATTGTTAGGTACTTCTCAGGTATTTCTTACTTGCATTAAACAAAAGCAACCCTTACAGGATTGGAATTGTAGAAACTTTTTGTTTTCTCTAGAGTAACAGAGTAATTAGATTTTTTAATGGCTAAGGTTTAAACACTTAACAAGAGTTTTATTTCCCCCCAAATTCTCCATCCTCCAGGCTAAGCTTTTCATGTTCTTCCAAGTTTATTTCTCTTCATTGCCAGTGCCATCACCCTAATGAAAGCTACCTTTATCTTCCTCAGCTGACCCACCAAAAGAATCTCCTCACCAATTGATCTCCCGCTTCCTCCCTGTCCTTCTCTAGCCCATTCTCCACCTAGCAACATAATATGTTAGTCAGATCATGAGACTTTCCGATTTTAAGTCAAGCTCCCCATTACACTTACACGAGAATCTCAACTTTAGTGTCCTGTAGAAGATTTGGCCTACTTTCTCCCCTCACTCTGTTCTTGTCACACCTCCTCCAAGGGGCCAAGCACCTTCCTACATCGTCTTACCAGATGCCCCACACTTCTCACACTAGTCCCTTCTCAGCCTTCAAATATCAACTAAAGGACACCTTCTCAGTAAGGCCTTCCACCTGGTCTATATCAGCCCTCCTCCACACTTATAATTTAAGCTTCATGTTTATCGCCTTCATTTACTTGTCATCATTTTATGCATATTTTTTTCTGTTCCTTATTTTTTTTTTTACCTTGGGTTCAGAGTAAACTAAACGTTCTTAGCGGTTAGACCTCTCATTGTTTTATTTAGTTAATTCTCCATTCCTTTCCCACCACCTTCCTGCCCCTATCACCCTTCTCTCACCGTTAGGCAACCATTCTGATGTGTTTTATATGACCTTTTTATGTTTAATCAACATAAGTGTTACTTAATATAAGTAACTTTTGACCTTTATAAAATGTATATTTAATTAATATACAAAAATATGCATTGCTTGGTCTATTTCTTACTTGCTTCGGCACCACCTTTTAAAATTTTAAAAAATCCACCCATGTTACTATGAGTATGCCTCCTTTGTTTCTAATGTCTGCTTAGTATTTCCCAGTGTGCCCTGAATTCTTTTGACTTTTTCATTATCCCGTAGTAGACAACTAGATTGCCTCTAATTCCCCAGCATCATAAACAACACTATAATGAACATCCTCATGCAAGCCCCTGTGTAGACCTACATGTCTCAGGCACATGTTCCCTCTGAGTAATAGGGTTTATTTATTTTTAATTTGATTAAGGACTACCATAATGGCAGTTCCAGCTCATCCAACCAGCATTGTTTAAGAGATATTTCTATGTCCATGAGCTTCTACCAACATTTTCCATCCTTCTATTTTTGCAAATCTGATGGGCATAAAGTGACATCCTACTGTTTTGATCTGTATTTCTGTGATTTTCAATAAGTTTGAGTATCTCTTTATTTGCAGGGCCATGATGTATAGATGTGTGCTGTGTACTTACAAAAGAATGTCTCATCAAGAATATGTGTGGGAGCTGAGACCCAGCCCATGATCTGCATGGGACTATAGCTATCTGAGGAGAGGGCTGACTTTTGCGAATTATCACCAAAGCAACACATGGGCTAGCACTAGCTGAGAACACAGGCTTATCAGTCACTCAGGTTTCAAATTCTGGGAATTCCTTGCTCATATCTTTCCCCCTCTTTAAGTTGGAGATCCTTTATTTTCTTATTGATTTTTAGTCATTCCTTGCATATTATAATCATTTTTCAGTTTTAGACATTGCACATTGCTTCTCCCATTCTGTCCACTGTCTATCAAATTTGTCCATGACATTCTTCTTTTAATAGGACTTCTTAATTTTGACAATCAAAGATAGTGATTTTTTCTCTCCCCTTTTTTTAATTGTGGAGTTTTGTTTAAATCCTTTTCCAACCTTATGTGTAAGTATATTTTCCTGCCTTATTTTGTATTAACTCTGTAGTGTTACATTTCACATTTAGATGTGTAATCCTTGTGGGATTCACCTTTGACCATGAGGTAGTCATCTGATCTTATTTTTCTCCACATTCTAAGACTTTTTCTCTACATTTGCTGAGCAGTCAATTTTTTTCCCATTAATTTATAGTGCTATCTTATCATGTAATAAATTGTCTCTGAGCTCTCTGCGTTGTTCCATTGGTCTATTTGTCCATACTCATGCTAGAGCCACACTGTTTTACTACTTTACTTGGTATATGTCTGTATATATAAGGCTCCTTTTTGCTTTTTTTTTTTAACAAAACGGAAGGTCTTCATGGACTATTATTTTTCCATGCAAACTTTAAAATATGATGGATGAAGTCCCTCAAAATACCCATTACAATTCTGATTAGCAGTTTATTAAATTTAAAGGTTATTCGGGAGAGAATTAACTTCTTTACATCCTAAAGTCTAAAAGAAAGAACTGACTCTCCATGACAGATTTCTTTGTTGTCTTTTAACAGATATCTAAATTTGTCTTAAATGAAACCTAATGTGTTCATTGTTAATGCACGTGTATCTCACGATTTGCTAGCAATTGTGCTTGCTATTTTACTTTTTATTTTAAGATTGAGTTAATTTGTCACTGAAGAAAATACTATTAATTTTGGGATTTTATATTATACCTGGCGATCTCATGAAATTCTTGTATAAAATCTAATAGTAAGCATATTGTTTCCATTGGATATTCTAGGTAGACTGTCATCTTATCTGCAAACAAGAACAGATTTATCTTTTTCCTACAAATTCTTATATCTCCTATATTTGTTTCTTTTCCTACGACTTTGGTCAGAATTTTGGTACTATGCTAAACAGTAGTAGTGATAATGGGCATCCTTGCCTCATTCCTAATCTTAAACGGATAGCATCTATAGATTAAGTATAAATTCTGCTGTACATTCTAGTATATAGCTTTTATTAAGCTCAGAAAGTGTCCTTCTATTCCCAGTTTCAAAATTATTTTAAACTGTAAATAGATTTTGCATTTACATGCTTTTTCTGCCTTTAATAAGATAATATTTTTTAACTCTCTATTACATAACAGAGAAAATTCTATGGTTTTTTACTCTATTTTATATACCAATGATATGCTTTCTGATGTTGAACCGTCCTTGCATTCCCGGCAAAACTCTACTTTCATGATGTAATTTCTTAAATATATTTTTGAATTTTCACATCTATGTATGTAAGTAAAATGTGCCCTTGATATTCTTTCATATATTGCCCTTGTACAGATTGGCACTGGCACCATACTATAAACTGGGCAGATTTCACTCTTTCTTTACATTCTGAACAACTGTAACCACATGGGTTGGGTTTTTTGGGGGGCAGGCAGCATGAACTCTGATCGCATTTTCAATTTTTTATTTCTTATTCATTTAAGCTTTCTATTTTCTCCTATTAAACATTTTGTAAATTCTTTTTTTTTTTCTTTTGTGAGGAAGATCAGCCCTGAGCTAACATCTGTGCCAATCTTTCTCTGTTTCATGTGAGATACTGCCACAGGGTGGCTCGACAAGCAGTGCTAGATCCACGTCCAGGATCCAAACCTGCAAACCCCAGGCCCCTGAAGCAAAGTGGGCAAACTTAACCACTACGCCACTGGGCTGGCCCCTTGTATATTCTTTTGTATTTTTGTAGAAATGTATCCATTACATCTAGAGTTTTTATATATTAGTGCCATCTTGCAACTATGAGGATAGAATATCAGCAAGGAGGAAAGGACCTAGATCTTTGAGATTATTATTGGACCAATGAATTAAACAACCTTAGAGTACCTTCCTTTTATATTTTGTTTATTAAAGATAGTAACTTATCTCTTAAGCCACTAAAATTTATTTATGTATGTGGATCCTGGTACTTTCTCTTTTTTCACTTTTCAAATCTGTTGTTCCTGTAGTTATTTCTCCTTTTTCTTTCTACCTTTCCTTTTTTGTATCTTCTCTTTATTTTGATCAATTTTAACAGAGGCCTATCTTGTTAGTATTTCCAAAGAATAATATTTTGGCTTTTTTTCCAATTATTTTTGTCATCTATTTCTGCCATTTTAAAAATATTTCCTTCTTATCTTTCTTGGGTTTATTCAATTGCTTTTTTCCTAATTTTTGAGTTAAACTCTTAGCTTAAGTTTTTCCTTTTTATGCTTTTATTATTTTCTGATAAATATATTTGAATCTACAAATTGTATACTAAGTACTATTTTAGCTCTGCCTTACAAATTTTGACAAATAAAATATTTCATTCGGGGCCAGCTCCGTGGCAGAGTGGTTAAGTTCACGTGCTCCACTGCGGCGGCCCAGGGTTCAGATCCTGGGCACGGACATGGCAGTGCTCGTCAGGCCACGTTGAGGCGGCATCCTACAGCCCACAACTAGAAGGACCTGCAACTAAGATATACAACTGTGTACGGGCAGGGGTTTGTGGAGATAAAGCAGGAAAAAATAAAATAAAATAAAATAAAATAAAATAAAATATTTCATTCATTTCTAAGTACTTTGTAATTTTCCTTAAGATAACTTTTAACTCAAGAGATTTTATATGGCATTAGGGTCCAGACATATATCAGTTTTTGCTATCCTTTAAAAAATTTGTTTCCTAATTGCATTGCATTATGACTTTATGACCCAACCTGTCAAGCGCCTCACCACCAGCATGCACACACATACACATCCAGAGCAGTTTATGACACACTTGGTCTCTCCAGAGAGACCTGGAAGAAGGTTGGATTGCACTGTCCAAAGCATCACTATGCTTATAGTAAATGCTCAATAAATATTTATTAAATTAATGATTAAATAAACATAGTATATGTATGTAATTTGAGAGATTGGAGGTTAATTTGAATATATTTGCATGAGATATTACAAGTAATTCTGTTGATTTATAAGCCACAGAAGAAAACCAGTATTGGGGCAGGCCCAGTAGCATAGTGGTTAAGTTTGTGTGCTCCATTTCGGTGGCCCAAGGTTTGCCGGTTTGAACCCCAGGCACAGACCTAGACCCACTTGTCAAACCATGCTGTGGGGGCATCCCACATAAAAGAGAGGAAGACTGGAACACAGGTTAGCTCAAGGCCAATCTTCCTCAAGCAAAAAGAGGAAGATTGGCAACAGACGTTAGCTCAGGGCCAATCTTCCTCAGAAAAAAAAGAAAGAAAACCAATATCGTTACTTTAGTCATACCTCATAAAGGTCAGATCCATCTACAAAGTGAATTATTAATTATTGACAGGATGATTATCTAGTCTGACACTAAATTTTTTTCCTCTGCCATTTCCTTTCTGGTATTAACTCTATGGATACTTCTCCTTAGGACTTATGAGACGTTGCTTTTTGGTAACCTATGCTTGCCTGGTGCATAGTTGGAGCTTAATGATTATTTGTAATTATTTATTGAACAAATGAAAAGTAGCCCCAAAGTAAGAGTTGCATTGCTCAGCAGTAAGCCAGCCACTTTAACAGATGTTCATTGCACTCCATCCATATACCCTATGTCATTTCTGTTTGTAAGCATGTTGGCCCTGTCTGTAGCCTGATCTACAGTATCTCATTGCTTGAGGACTTTCTTTGGCCACTGGAGTTCACTTTACCTACACATGAGACATGTCGGAAGTTCCAGGGAACTAATCTCTCCCACCCCAGGAACAGCTCTTAAACAATTATTTGAAAATTTATGGATAAATGTTCCAGCTTTCTTACCCCTTGGGTGGGCTAACTCTGAAGTGTGTATTCTATACAGTGAGGGAGGGTATAGATTGGGAAGTTTTGTGAAGGCAGCACAGGAAGACAAAAAATGTCATCTTATCTAAGTCTTGAAGAAATAAACCAGCTATCTTATGAGTAGCAGTTTTAAACCATGCTAAACTGGTATGTGGATAGCATTCTCCAAACCAAAAACAAACACCTTGACTATAGGAGAAGTAGTAGAGAGAGGAGTTTACGTGGATCAGCTCTGGAACCAGAGAGCCTGACTCTGTCATTTACTAGCTGTGTGACGATGAAGAAGTTACTTAATCTCTCTGAGCCTTACTTTACTTATCTATAAAATATATTTACTTTCTAAGGAAGTTATGACCATTAGATGAATTACTATATGTAAAGCCCTCAGAACAGTCTGTAGGATATCTGACCACTCAATAAGTTTAACATTATTATTGTTATTATAAAGGCAGTATTTTTATTTTCCTTCTACTCCACTCTGTTTAATAAACTTTTATCTTATTTTAAGGGCTAGAAAAGTACATGGGATAGCAGGTAAGTACCTAGAACCTTTGCAGTGGCTAGAGTAGCCTGGGTCCTCCCTCCAAGATTTGTCAATACAAATACATTTTCTTTGGACTCATTATAGCCTCCTTTGGTAATCTTGGGTACTTTTGTGGCTGCAGTTACCATATATGTTTTGACAACTTCCCATCTATAATTCTTCCCCTCACTGAACTTCAGACTTGTATATCTAACTGCTTACTAGACATCTCCTGACATCTCATACTTGACAGATACAAAGCTGAACTCATCATCACACTTGCAGCCCTGGTCTTCGTCCCCTCCTATGCGCAATCTCAGTTGTGAGGTGAAGGCCACGGTTGATTCAGTTGACTAATTGACTGGACTGGTACTTATTTCCTCATAAATCCATAACAAATCAGAAAGGATGACTTTACAAAATAGAGAAAAGCCATTCTTCAGTCAAGGATAAATAAAAAGCCATGCTTCCCATCTAGAATATTCAACAAGGCAGTTTAAGTGATTCCCTACTTAAAATTATGATGTCACCATCCTCCTAGCCACTGAAGCGGGGAAGTTGAGGGTCATCTTAGATTTCTTCTCCTACTCACTCTCTCGTTACCCTCAGCCTTGTTTTTATAACAAATCACCTTGTTTTTGTATTTTTAATGTATAAAAATAGAATCTTTCAATACGTGTTGAGTTTTCTTGCCCTATTTTAACTTCCCGGCTTCAGGCGTTCTTCATTTCTCACTTGGAATATTTCAGCTGCTTCCAAGCCAACCTTCCGACCTTTGGCTTTGGCTTAAGGCCTTCCCTCACATGGTTGCCTGATGACCTCTTGGAATTGCAAATCTGATCAAGTTTCTACCCCTGATCAACTGGCTTAAATGGTTCCTCATGACCCAAATATGAGTTAAAGGTCCTATGTGACCCTGCCCTTACCACTCCATCTTCCTTTACAGCCTCTGTTGACTTCACACGTCCTGTTTCAGTAATATGGAACCATTATATGTATTTTCCCTTTCGGGTCATACTGTTTGATGACTTTGTAATTTTGCTTGTGCCTATAATGATCTTCTCTACATAACTCCTACTCATCCTTCTAGGATAATCTCAGGTAGCATCTCTCCAGGAAGTCCTCCCTGACTCATTAAGTCTGAGCTAGGTGAGCATGCCCTGGGCCCCCATGGATCCCTGGGACACACTTCATCCAGTTATTTACTGTTCTGTATTGACAAGACACACTCTCTCCCACCAACTAGGTAGTAAAGGTCTCAAAGTCAGGGCTTTTCTGTCTTGGACCGCTAGCATTATACTTGAGTCATCCACAATAAATGTTTAACAAATGAGGTTAAGGAAAATGTGTACTGTAGATGTTCAAGCAGAGGTAAATAAGAGGTTCTCAACATGGGCTGTATATAGGAAACGTCTAGGCATCTTTTAAAAGTACAGATGCCAGTGACACATCCCAGTCCATTTAAATCAGGAGCTCTGGGAGAGGGCCTGGGCATTTAGACATTTAAAACTCAAGTGACAATGTGCAGGTGAGACTGGGAACCAATTGGTTAGATGATCACTGGGCAAGGATTTGGTGAATGGTATGCTACAGAAGGATGGAAATGATGCTTCAGGCACCTTTCATTCATGAAATTCTATGAGACACTTGCTGGAATTAGGCTTGTTATTGGTCAATTTTGTCAAGATATTCCCTGCACATTATAAAGGTTGTTTTGTTTTGCATGTAGGTAACATACTTGTCGAGCCAGGAACCAGACTGTGATTCACCCCATTACATTAATGTTCTTCAAAGAGCACCCACCACAAATACACATACATTTATTTAAAATAATGTAAGAAAACAGTAGCAAGGGGAAGAATGAGAGGAATGGATTTTTAGATGCTTTGTACATTCATGTCATGATAATAAGGAACAAAGTCTCAAATCTAAATACTTCCTGGTCCTCTTGCAATGCCACTTTTGTAACATTCAAATCTATTCTTGTCTTCTTGTCTACAGTGATGATGGCACTGGGCATCGGGATTTGCTTTCTTTTATAATATCTGTGTCTACTGTAACAGAGGCAATGCCACGTCTTGATTTTAGAAGCTTTTATAATTAACAGGACATGGTACAAGTTCTACATGGAATAAGAAAGGCTGGTTTGGGATATCAGTATTGTGGGAGGACTAAGTGACTCTAGTTTATAACTTCCCAATTAAACTTGCTTTCAAGAAAAGGAATAGGTTTCGAAAATCAACATAGAAACAGTGAAAAAGAAAAGGAACTCCTTTTTAAATGATCATCTAAGGGTTAGGAGAAAAATACTGTAGAGCTCTGTAGTCTCGAAAGTTATATTCAAACTCTCAATCTTTTTGATTAAAAAATTTTAATGAGCTGTAAAATAAATACACTTCCATTAAATATTAAATAAATTATTTACAACTTGAAAAAATACTTTTTATCTGCATGCCGCTTTATGTACAGAAATAAGACTTAGCATAAAAAGTGACAATTGAAAATTTAAAACCATCAGAACAAAAAGGTTCTGTTTTCTTATGATCCACTGAAAAGAGGCACCAGCTCTTCATGGTTGTCACATGACAGTGACTCCGATCTGCTACCCTGTTAGAAAATACAACAAAGTGTCAGAGAGAAACTCAATTCCAACATCGCTTGAAGAAAATGTCAAAGAATAATCAGGAATCAAACTTTCTGTCAATTTTTTTCTAACATGTCTTATGAAAAATGCTAAGAGCTTTCAGAGACAAACTATCACTTTGACTTGAATCTCTCTTTCCTACTGGCTTTGGTTATATGCCAACTCAGGAGAAGAATGCTGATGCTCCAACCCATTTCATCAAATCTGCTTGATAAAGAAGCAACAACAGTCATGAGAAATAGTTTTCCTAACCAAATCTATGCAATGGACATAATTAAAATAAAGATTAAGTGGCTTGGTGCATTTATGATATATAGTTAATTTAGGGTAGTTAGTACCGAGGGCATAATAATAGTAGCTACTGGTTAATAGGCAGCCACTATGTGCCAGCACAGCATATTCCTTTTCCTAAAATCATCCCAGGACCTACTCTGAAAAATCTCAATTCTACTAAATAATCAAAAATCCACCCTTATTCATGTTGGTGGTCTTAGCTTCAGAACATTAAGTCAATACATGAACAAATTTTGATGCAATAAGTATTGAGCATAGCATTGGCATACATAATTATCATTTCATGAGTTTGGGGCTTACTCTGTCGTAGGCTCAGAACATATGACCTGCACTTAACCAATGCTAAATGTAGTGGTTCTCCAGGCATCTGAAGTGTCAATTTAAAATAGAAATACTGATTTAGTAGAGTTAGAATTTGGCTTAGGAATATGCATATATTTAACAAGCATCTCAAGTAATTCTTGCACCACTGAAGGTAGAAAATCAATGACTTAAGGATGTGACATCTTTCCTGAATGTCCGAGGAAATGGAATTCCTTCTTGTGACCGACTTTGTACGTCCTTGATCTTCCTGCCTTTGGAAGTTTGCTTCCTTAGCTGTTCACTTTAGGTATCAAGGAAACATCACTCTACACACCTTCTTACCTTTTCCTAGAACATGTCAGCTCTCCCTCGTTATAAGATAATTAAAAATAAAAACTACACAATATACTCCATCCAAGCTCTCTCTCAAATTTGTACCCCTTCTCCCTTCCTAGTTCCTTTCTTTAAAAGGATATTCAACCTGCTATCTCCATTTGCTCACATTTGTAGCTCAAGCATCCTGACTCTGGCTCCCCACCACGTGAGCTCAACCTATCATTTCAACCTTATCTCCCCCAACACCCATCTGAACGAGGCCATTTTTCACAAGTTTCTAAAATGATCTAGTCCATCTCACAGTATTAATCTTCCTTTCCCTTCATAATTGCTTGTCTCAATCTCATCAGTCCTTTGAGGCTCACTTCCAATGCCAACCTAGATACACATCCTTTCCTGCTCCCTAAATGCATCCCCAATGGATTCTTTCCATCCTTCTTTGGAAAGAATCTCATATTCCACTGGTTCCTTTTTTTATAACATGTATTTTGCTTCCCCTCATATTCTGGTTCCTTTCACTATTTTCTGTCTACTAAACACTAAGTCCTTTGAGAAGAGAAGCTGTATCTCCTGCCTCCTTATAGCCCTTATAATACTGACCAAGGACACAGTCCTTTCTCAATATTGAACTCCACCTCATGCTCAAAGCATAAGACTTTAGTGGAGCCCATATTCATAGTGTATCCATAATGAAGAACACCGATTTCCTCATTTTTCTTGAGATAACAGATATTATATTTTTCAAAATTATAGGATATGATATAAAGATATCTTTTAAAACTCACATCCCACAACCGGAAGGATGTGCAACTAGGATATACAACTGTGTACAGGGGGGGTTGGGGGAGATAAAGCAGAAAAAAAAAAACCCTCAAACCTGTAATATTACCTTCAGTTATGCTATGGTATGTGCATTTCCATTTTCTTGTCGAAGTTTCTTTCGTTCTTCAGCTTCTCCCTCACAGTGCCTGAAGTATCGTTTTCGAAGCCTTTAGAGAACAAGATATTCCACTGTCATCAAAGTTGTATTCATCCTTATATTGACTGGAGTTTTCACAAGAAAAGGAATTCTTTTCGTGAGTTCTTATAGCCCATTACACACTGTACTCTACGCCAAACCAAAACTTAAACCCAGCCAGAAGATACTACCAATGTTCTTTTGGGGGGATGTTTATAGTGACTTTATATAAACATATCTCCAGAGTTCTGAGTTTTAAATAAATGTGCCTTGAGATGCAAACTTTCAGAAAGCATGGAACACCTCCATACGCATTCTGTTTTGTTTTTCAGAACTTAGCACAGTTGCCATGCACAAGCAGACGAAGAAGTAGATAGTATAGTTTTACCACAGAAGGACTTTATGCTGGTACAAACTAATTTAAAAGATTAGAATTTTTTAAACAGGCTTACAAAACAAGTTGGGTTTTATTCATTTCTAACTATAATAAATACTTCCTTCCAGTTTTATTTATTGCTAATTTTTATTTTAAAAATCTTCAATGGTTTAAAAACGTCTTGGCATTGTAGAAGTCATTTTACTTTTAGCAGCTCTTTCATCCATCTATCAAACTTTAATATTAAAATCAGAAAAACTTTAAGTGTGATGGTTGGGAAAAAAATTCACTTATGAAAAAACAGAAGTTGTGGCTTAGGATAGCGCTTGTGTTTCAAATACAAGGAGAATATGGGAGAAAAGAAGAAAAGTCATTGCTTAGTTTAAAGAGTACCAACATGACAATGTTTTTCCACACTTTCCCAAAGGATTATTAAATATTTCAAGTTGAATAATTACAAGTTTAAATAATTATTTCAAAACAGCTTCCCTAACTGGCAATTTTTTTCTTCTATCCTTCTATGTCAGATAATAATGGTTTGTTTGAGGGTATCGCTCCTGAACACATTTGCATATCTCACTTGAGGTACTAACAGATCAAAACAATTTCTAGGGTGTGCAAAACAAGTTTAAACCACATATCAAACTTTATGTGTATCATAACAGTTTTTTATGTGTCATTTTACCATTATCTGATCTGCATCTAAAATAATAGTAAACAATGGCAGAAGATAACCCCTTGTTTCCTGAATGGCAGGAGCAGTAGATCATGGTCACGGTCCAGTTGTTAAAGTAATTGACCAAGACCTAAAATTAGAATAATGAGTCTCTTGCTTTTCCCAAGCTCTAGTAGCACATGAGTCATTACAGAGCCATTCATGTCCTCCCCCAACTTCCTTAATTCACTGACTTCTGTTTGACAGACAATGCCATTTTGACATACCTACCAGTGCCTACAATCTGGAACAGTCTAGCCCTAACATTCATTGGTCATGAAGTGAAGTATGTGATCTGTTATTGTGAGCTCAGGGAAGATACTGAAGGAGTGAAACAGTAATAGAATTGTCCCTGCTTCCTACGCCATGCCATATGGAGGAAATGGTTTCTTTCTTTATTAATTGGGTTCCCATATTGCATTTGACAGTAACAAAACAGGCATAAGCTCTAAGGAAATTGGTACCAAGCTATGAAATTCCTAACTCAGAACTTTACATTCTAATAGGAACAAAAGACGTCTTTTCTTGGCTCCTGGTTTGAAGCTGTTTGTGATTTTTAGCAGCAAAGCAGTATCTCTGACAACCTACGATGAACCAGGTCTTAATTAGCTTCTGGAAGGCTTGCTTCAGCTGAAGATATTCATAATAGATACCAACAGTCTGAGATTTGGAAGTGCCATGACATGAAATATGACATGAAACAAAACAATCAAGTTTTAAGTTCCAAAAATTTCTAGATTTTTCTATAAAAGGGCTTAAAATATTAAGTTTCAATGGCGGTCAAAGTCATATAAATTTTGACCATATTCTGTGATCTTTGTCAATGAAGGATAAAGATATGACCAAAGATCAGTTACCACCAATAGAATAATTCATCTAAAAGATGATAGCACAATGTGATAGAAATACTGAGAAAAACTGACCTGGTATTATTTTACTAGGAATTTTTAGGTTACGCATACTTACTGGATTGTAATAACAACAGCAACAGCTGTGAAGCTCACGGCAGAGACAAAGGCAGCGATGGCCGCTAAAGCAATTTTTGATAAATTACTGTCAACCATGCTGTGAGTCTTCATGGACTTTTCCCCACACCGCTCACCAAAGTAATCCTGATGACACCTGTAAACGACCCACATTCAAAAATATAATAACTGAAAGCATTCCTTATATTTTAGGTCTACTTTTTAGGTCATAAACAGCCATTCAATTCTAACATCAAAAAAAAGGTCATGCCATCCATATATTTGTATTTCAAAATCATGAGACATGGAATGTATTCGAGCCAAAGATCTGTTAGTATAAGAACAAGTTGAGATTAGTTTGGGCGTGATATTCCAAGAAGACACGCCTTTTCATTCTTTGTGCTCCTATTATGACCAACTGATGAGTCCAGTGACTCGTTAGGCAGCCAACACATTCCACTATCATTTAATGTGCTATCAGCTTTTTTAGGGGAAAGGAGGATGAAACAACATTATGTGAAAAGTATCCTTAAGTCCTTCTTAAAAAAGAGATTTTGTAAAATATATTTTGTACAATGATGGTTTATACCAGGGGTCAGGAAACTATAGCCACACGTCAAATTTGGCCATTTGTCAGGTTTCTTTACCATATGCAAGCCAAGAATGATTTTTACATTTTTACATGGTTACATTTTAATTGGTCTTATAAGTACATAAATAATGTTGACCCAGGAAGCCTAAAATATTTACTATCTGGTCCTTTAAGAAAAAGTTTACAGACCCTTGGTTTATATGTTGGAAAAATAAATGGTTTTCTGCAGCCAGGAGTTTTAGACATGGTGTTAGAAACATAGAATTCTATTTAATTTAGGAAAACTTACTGGCACGTTACTGCTTCCAGGTGCTCTATATATTTGCATTCTCCATGAATGCAGAAATTTTGGAATTCTGCATCACATGGATTTTTCTTCTTTTTGTTTCTTCTATTTTTTCCATTTTTGCCTCCCTTTTTCTTTCTTTTGGGTTTATCTGAAGTCTTTTCACTCTCTGTTTTGTTTTTCTTGGGCTTAACTACCTGTTCAACTAAAAAAAACAAAGAAAAACAAGACTCATTGACAACAGTCTCTCTTCATCTTGAATATCATTTCAGAGACATAAGAGAAAGAAGTCCCAGCAGTGGGAGTTCTTTGGGACAATGGCCATATTTGTCTCATTATTTAACACAATTCATGCACAATAATTGGGCAAACAGAATATCTGTATTGTGTAACACTTTAAAATCTGAACTCCTTTGTTATTTTATTAGCTTAGAAATATATTTTGAATTTACTTGTATCAGTATCCTTATTGATCAAAGGAGTTACCTGCCTAAGAAAATCCACAAAATATTTTAAACATTTCTTGAATTTCTAATACAAACCAAGTTCTTAATAATGAGCCTTAATTTAATTAAACCCAAATCACAGCAGAATGTGTTGTTATTGAGATGATGGTGATGAGGAAACTGAAGCTGAGTGAAGACAAGTAACTTGCCCTAGGACACACAGCTAGAAAGTGGCAGTGCTAGGGGGCACCGTCGCCTCTTATTCCCTCCCTATACTATGTTTTCTCTTGGGAAAGGTCAATGCCATTAAATAAAGTGGGACTTGGGTATTTTTGTTGATTTCATTTACTCATATTGTTTGCGCTGTCTATCATAATTGGGAATTAGCATGTACTACTTGAGGGTGGACAAAACTGAGAATTATACATTAGAGTTGATCAATGTTCTCCAGCTCCCAGATTACAACAGATTATAATTAATCAATACCTTCCAGGGGGCTCGCTTCTGTGGTCAATCTACTTGAAAAAACAGGAGTCCAGAGATATTTGTACTTGATGCTTCAGAGATTCATCTGAACTCTTCAGATCCACAGAAACATTTGTTCAGTGTTACAGTTACAGGGGGTATAGTTTACCCAAATGCTAAATATAGGAAGGAGTTGTTTCCATGTTAGAGCCGCACATTTTTGTTATACTAATCCCCGAAGAGGTTTAACTGAATAAGCATTTAGCAAACAGAGCCCAGTGAAAAGAGGAAAATGCCATAATGTCTTAATACCAGTAGTCATAATGGTACTGCAGCACCCACTAAATCGAAAACATTAGAAACATAGGGAGGGATATCAAAGATAGAACTCTGTGATTAAGGAAATGACAAATAAATATCGGGAATATTTTAGCAGGTTATTAAAATAACATTAATGATAGTCAAAATAGGAACAATGTCTAATAAGTGGTTATGCAACTTTTATATTGAAACTGTCCTCTAATGATAAAAAGGTACCACAAATTAGAGTAAGTCCTCTAACAGAAGCATTGTAAATGACTATTACTGCTCTTGATCAGATATATTACAAACTTTTGACACAGATGAATAGTCACTGTGCTGAAGTGCCACAATAGACATTAACCCCACAGGTTTTACAGCCTCTTAGAGGAATTCAGCCAACCCTATTTCACAAAGCAGTGCAATTTTAAGCACTAGCCATTTTCACCACTAACAATTTATTTGGCCTTTTCAAATGTTAACAACTTGAAACATCTTTAAGAGAAAAGTTTCTAGAATCTTGACAGTCTAATCTTACCCCTCTAAGAATAAGAATTATAAATGGACCCCTTCCCCCACCTTCTTTAAAAGCACAAGCTCTGAAGCAAGGGAGTCAAGTGGAGTAAAGCTATTCCCACCTGCCAGCTAACCCAGTCACTGTCCCTGTGGTACCACCTGCACTCCCTTCACCAGTTCTGGGAGCCAGACAGAGGGAGAGGAGTCAGAGAAATGAAGGTCAGGAGAGAAAGGGCTTTATGGCCTGCCTCCATAGTGGATACTCCTAGACTATTTAGCTCTGATTTACTGATGACCTCATCTGTCCTCAGACTCTAAAGTCATATGAGGGTAATGAACAATACTTACCTCTTACTTTGGTACCTTACTTTTATGCAAATGCTCCTTTTCAAAGATCAGGTAACAGCAAAAGAGAAGAAAAACTATGGGTCACTATTATTCACTGATTTTGTGTGTATGTGAGGAAGACTGGCCCTGAGCCAACATCAGTTGCCAACCTTCCTCTTTTTGCTCAAGGAAGATTATTGCTGAGCTAACATCTGTACCAATGTTCCTCTATTTTATGTGGGACGCCACCACAGCATGGCTTGACGACCAGTGTTGGTCCGCGCCTGGGATCTGAACTGGTGAACCTCAGGCCGCAGAAATGGAGTGTGGGAACTTAACCAGGCTGGCCCCTATGGGTCACTATTATTTAAATGACAAATGGAATTTGAGGTTAAATCATAATTTTTACAACATAAAGTCCACGCATATTTGGCCTTTAATATTCCCAGAAGATTGCATTAGTAGTAGTAGTAGCAGCACCAGTTTCTCAACACCCATTACTTAAGGGCTGAAGTCCAATTGCTCCCTTCCCATTACTTTTGTCTGTTCCCTTATTTGTGTTAAAATGCAAATATTTAGGAAGAATGGTCGTGGGGAGCAGATACAAAAGCTAAGACACAAAGTAGATAGGAAGACTGATGTCTACACCTGTCTTCCATGGGGGTCATGCGGCACAGTGGGAAGAAGCAGAGTATCTGGAATGAAACAGACTGGAGTTCTCATTCTGGCTCAGCTGCTTCCCGGCTGTGGAACTTTGGGCAAAACACTTAACCTTTTTGAACTTCAGTTATCACATCCGTAAAATGAAAATTCTTACTTTGTAAAGTTGTTGTGAAGTTTAGACTTAACAGACCTAAAACATTTGTTACAGCTCCAGACATATAGGACGTGCCCACATAGAGCTCTGTCCGTCTCAGTTCACAGCCTACCCAGGGGGTATGCAACACACAAGAAAGCCACCAGAAGATGCAGGGAATGGCTTTTCTTTTAAAGCAGCTTTGCTCAAACACACACACATCTTCTAGGCTACATTTTCACGTTTTCCTCTACTCACCTCTGATGGAATCGTCTACAATATAGCCGGATATTTGTGGTTCGTTGTCATACTCTTCTTCATAGTCATAGTCGAGACCCAAGGGCAGTTCGCTACTAGAAGGCATTTCACTCACAGGGGAGATCTCACTTCCTGAGGTCACCTCAAACCCATCAGCACTGTGGTCCCCAGAAAACGGTTCCTCTTTTCCAGAGTAGGTGTCATTGACATCCAATCCAGCAGCATAATGGGCTGTGGGAGAAAGAACAAGGGAAGAAAAGAAAAGGTAAAGCAGAGTGCCTTTCTCATCAGTCAGCTGAGTTCAGGAGAAATATTTACCTTCCTATATCAAAGCAGCTATTGCACATGTGCTATTGTTTCTGATTGAGTCACATATGAAAGCAACTCCACATTTTGCCAACAAGCAAACTCAGCTGTTCCAATTACAGAGCTTCTTTCATCAAGGTTTCCTTTTCCACACATAGTCTACATTAATTTCCACATCAAAAAAAAAAAAAAAAAAAAAATACTGCCGGGGCTGGCCCCGTGGCCGAGTGGTTAAGTTCGCGCACTCCGCTGCAGGCGGCCCAGTGTTTCGTTGGTTCGAATCCTGGGCGCGGACATGGCACTGCTCATCAAACCACGCTGAGGCAGCGTCCCACATGCCACAACTAGAAGGACCCACAACGAAGAATATACAACTATGTACCGGGAGGCTTTGGGGAGAAAAAAGGAAAAAAATAAAATCTTAAAAAAAAAAAATACTGCCAAATAGGCAAATTAATCTAATTATTTAAGAGGAAATGTCTAAATATTCCCATCACTTCACAGACAAATGCATTCTTGTTTGCTAGAATGCTACCCGTCCCATTTCCATAGACAGGTTCTAGATATAAATATCAGATTTCCTTAACACATGCTCACATTTTTAAAAGATTAGAAATATAAAATGTAATATAAATGGTAGTTGATAATAACGATTCTTACTGCCATTGTGTCATTATTATTTTTCTGACATAGAGCAGAAACTGGGGACCAGGTAAGATTTGGGGCCCAGAGATTCAAGGCCCTGTTTTCTCTCTTAGGTTTCACTAAAACAGCCTCAGAGCGGGGCTTCTGACTTCTCCGTGGGACGCTGTGAGGACCCCTAGGAAGGTAAAGGCAAAATCACTAGGCAGAAGAGATGGAGAATTTGGGCAGGAGGCTCAGCAGCCCCGGGTCCAGGACTTAACTCCTCTACTCTAGGATCTGCGGAAATCACGTCGCCTCTCTGGCTCTCCGTTTCTTTATCTGTAAAACGAAGGGTTTGGATCACCGCATCTCTAAGGTCTCCTTCAGGGGGACTAAAGTAAAAGTACAGGGATTCTCGGGCACCCTCTTCCTGACATGGAACGTCTGTGACACCTGCCGCTTTTCTCCTTCTTCCGGTGAGTAACCTTAGGTAGGAAGATACCCCGATCACCTCCCGCGGGACAGAGTTGGGGGTGCCAAAAGGTGGCTTTCGGTTTTTGGGTTTTGGGTTTTTTGGAGAAGCAGCAGTAAAATTCAAGAGGCGCCAGCTTCTGCCTGCCGTGGGAGAAGCGCCGGGCAGCTCAGAGCCGGGACGTCCTCACCTGAGCCGAGGATCAAGAGCGACAGCACCACCGGCGCCGGCGGCAGCAGCGGGGCTCTCATTGGTCCCTCGGCGGCGGCGTCGTGGTCTCTGGGGCAACTCGGCGGGAGCTGCGCGCTGGAGGGGGATGGGAGAGACGGAGACCCGGCTGGGCTGCGGTGCTCGCAGGCCCGGCCGGGCTCGGCTGGATGGGAGAGACAGAGACGGGGCTGGGCGGCGGTGCTCGCAGGCCCGGCCGGGCTCGGCGCGGGACGCAGCGCCCGGAGCTCGCCCCGGGACCTCTGGGCTCCGACTCGAGCGCAGGCACAAGGTGTGTGAACATCCCGGAGGCGCGGCGCGCACCTGCCGCTTTATAGCTGGGCGGGGGACCGCCACTGCCCGTGACGTCAAGGCCTGCGCGGTGGGTGGGGGCGGGCGGCCTCCCCAGAAGAGGTGCCTACCCCAAAACCACACACGGATGGCGGGCGCTCCACCTCCCTAGGGGACAGAACCGCTGGGAGGAAATGGAAATTAAACCCCTCGCTGCCAGCTGAAAAATCCCTGATCCAGAAGCGAGGGCGGGGGTGCAGTTGGGAAGCTCGTATCTGACCGTGAAAAGTCTCAATTTCTCCAACCATCTGAAAAACCTTCGTATACACTTTGGTAGATCTTAATATTATAACAGACAGGGATTCATTAGAAAAGTTCCATAGTAAGATGTAAAAGTACTCTAAGACCGAGAGTGACTTAAGAATGACAGCCAGATGTCTTTAACAAAGATAAATGAAGTTTATTATATGACTAGAGAGAGCGCCTCCTAATGAGGAGCTGGTTTATTCATGATGGGCAGTATCTCAACCAAGGGCTCTTTCCCACCCACCGCTGTGAAGTGGCCAGAATTTCAACCCACCTCACTTCCTATTTCTATATGTGGCCCAGGGTCCTCATCAAAATTAATGTTTATTGACCACTTATTATTGCCGAACCAGACGTTGAAAATATTACATACACCATGTCACTCAAAAACCTTGCTGGGGAAGCATCATTTTCTCTATTTTACAAGGAGGACAACTGGCAGCTTTACAAGGCAAGGACTTTACACAGCTGGTCATGGCAGAAGCCAGATGGATTTAAATTAATCTGACTCTAAAGTCTCTGTCCTCTCTGATAAAAGAATTTAAACTGATCTTTAAAAAGGCAGTTTCTGGGGAGAACAAATACTTGCCTCCTAAAGGCATAATCCTTACCAGTAGCGTATCGGCATTTGGATGAAAGGTGGTGCCCAAGCCTCTCAAATACCAAGATAAAAGGACCAGCTTCCAGGGCCTGTTTAGAACCTTGTAGAGCATTGAATCATGACAAGGAGTAGATAAAATGAAGGAAGGAAGGAAGGAAGGAAGGAGCTGCTTAATTTGACTTAACTTTGATATAAAGACAACTCTAGAACTGGATTTTTCTTAAGAGAAAAAAGCATTGTTCTAAGTGTTTTCTTGTCCTGAGGATACATATCTCTTCCCTGATTGTTCCAGTAAAACAGCCTTTTTAGGAATGTGAGTTAATGCATTTGCTGTAATGCTGGGAATTTTTTTTTAAAGCCGCTAACTTTTTAATGGCATGTGGTAGTGAGTTGGCTAAATAATGCCATACATTTAGGAGGATGAAATAAACACTTGTGAATCATGCCTTCTCTCCTGTTTGACATTTGTTGAGAGTAAACTTTGTGTAACCCACTTGTTTTATTTATTTTGCTGCAGGGGGACAGTAAAGAGGAAGATTAAACGATGACCAGCTCCTCTCTGCTCTCCAGAGCTCATTGTGGTGTGGTCCATTACACAGGAAAGTAATTCTGTTAGATCAGATAATAAGAAGGACTCTGAGTGCCGTGGAAGACAGGATGCTCTGTCATTTTGATTTTGCCTGTGGGTGTCATGGAAAGCTTTGTGGAAAGATGGAGAGGCGACTCAGTGGCGGTCCCAGCAGAAAGTTTAAATGAAAATAATACCTGATGACGAAGTGTTACCGAAAATGGAAAGTAAGACTAGAAAAATGGCACTGCCCTTGCAAGGTGAAGCCGGGTCCTGCATTGTCATCTTTTCTAGTGGATGAGGCAATTGTGATTCAGAAAGATTCAGAGCCTTGCCCACAGATTTCAAAAGATGATGGAGATTTCGTTTAGATTTCAGGCTGTCAGCCTAAACGTTTGTACCTTTCTGCTCTCGTAGGTTTCAATTTTGTTCTAGTCCTGTTCTTCCCTTTCTCTTACTCTTTCTTCTTATTGAGGTGAGTGCAAGTTGTTTATATCTGTTGTCAGAAATGTTTTGCTTTGTTTGAACTGAAAGTGGGCTCTTTACATTGGAAATTGCTCAGTCTTTTTCCCATTAGAAATGTAGAGGGTGGTCATTTATGTTGGTGTGGAATATAACATAGTGTCATAGGGGCGGAATAGCTAGTGTTTAGTATGAGCTTTAGATTCAACCAATTGGGTTTTCATATACAAATTCTACCAGATACTAAGTTACATAATATTTAAAAGACTCAGATTCCTTATCTGAAAATAAGAATAAAGATACCTACTTGCTGTTAAGCAGATCAAATGAGAAAAGATAGATAAACAAGTAGCACAGATCCTAACATATGGTGAGTACTCAATAAATGGTAACTATTATTATTAACCTTGACATTACAATATTTACATTACAGTAATCACATTGAAGAACTAAGTGACTCTTAAAAATGGAGCTACTCACAGAGCAAGTGAAATAATCTCCTTCAATATTTTCAAGCCATGAACTTTGTACCTACTTCACATTAAGACTAACCATTTTGAACATTTTATGGTGCATCATAGGGCGACATGGGGCGTCATCACCATTGCATCACAATGGCAGCACCCCTTGATGACTCATGGCATTCTGGAATATACGCATGAGAAGGAAACCAACTCTGCGTAACTGTAGGATTCTTTACATGCTAAGCTGAGACAAGGAGGAACAATTTTAAGAAATCTAAGTAAGGAAGCAACTCTTGTTTATCCTGATAACTTGATGGTTTCCTCATCTAGTATGAGGTTAACGGCAACTCTAACGGCAAATGGCCCTAGCCAACCATTCATTTTGGTGTCTAGTATCTGGAGCATGATAAAATTTTATATGTATAGTGGAAGCAAACTCACTTTGAGTCAGCTAAAAGGTGTGCTATAGAACAAAAAGTATAATTCTGTGTTTGTTCGTATAATTGATCTTGAGTTTTTACAGATAGTGCCAGGGTCTGAGTAAGTATTACACTATGGTCATTTTTATGAGTCAACACACAAACCCCCAAACTAAAATTAAGAAATTCTCTATAAGTAACATTTTCTATATTATTAACAAATGATTAGCTCCATTTAGATGTCTATAATTTTCTACTTTTCGCCTTTGAATGTATTCATGCTAAAGAATATACGATTTCCAGTTCCTTCAAAAAGAGGCCTTAAATGAACTTGCTTATTGGGTGCCTTGGCATACTAGTAAAATAAAATTATTTGCCCTTTATAGCCTTAACGTGATGGCTTTTGCAGAACAAGAACTTAGCAGATGGGACTGAAGGCAGTGGATGATTTGATACAATGGAAACTGAATGTCATATACAGTTAATTACATTTACACAAAAAACTGAATCCTCTAGGTCGTTCATTTACTCAGCCAATATATTTTGAGAACAAGATACTCTTCTAGGCACTGGGAATAGAACTTTGAATAGGTTGTAATGTCCTTGTTTTTAATGACCTTACTTTCTGTTAAGGGGGAACACATAATAAGGAAACAATACACAAAATAATTTTAGGTAGTGAGAAGTGCTAAAAGGGAAATAAAATGTGTGATATAGAAAATTTTGGATGGTGAAGGAAGATGATTAAAAAGAAATACAAGATAGACCCTATGCTTAAGTAGTTCATGGTTTCTTTCTAGAGGAAATGGATGGAAGGATAAAACAGAGAGGGTTATTCTATTGAACAATAACAGCAGTGTGGAAGAGTGGAGATAAGCATGGACAGGAATGAGAGTAGGATAGAGATAAGCATAGACAAAAAGAATGAGAGATGCTGAACAGACAGAGGCATTGAATTGTGCCTCAAAAATGTGGAGGATTTTAGGACATTGTAGAATTCATTCATTCTACTAATCATTTCTCAAACACTTGTCTTAGCACTGCTAGAAAAGAGCTCTCAGCTCTTAACTAAAGGTCAACTGATCAGAACCACCAGAGAACGTTTCCAAAATGTACACTCCAATCTGCCCTCTTGATTCAGGTTTGATGTGGGGTCCAGGCCTGTGTATTTTTTTTAAAGAACTTTCAAGAGTATTCTGATATGTGCCTCTCTCTGATTAAGAACTATTCCACTAGGGGATACGTGAGTGAAAACAATCAAGGTGCATTCAGAGAGATTGTAAACTGGTGGGGCTGTGCTTCATGTAGATGGACGTTTTGTTGGGAATGTGAAGGATGGAGAAATGAATTTCCACAGGAAGCATTTAAATAAGTGTAATGAAGACATTTATTTTACCTCTAAGAAACTCATGTTACAAACTGATTCAAAGACTATCCCTTTAAATAGAGAACTACTTTAGTGTGAGAAAAATATGTCTGAATATATGAAAAAGAAAAAAATCCACTTTGCATGTACTTCTTCCGGAACCAATTTGTCACATAAATGGAATCATATCAACACCAAACTGTTGCAGCTGCTCAGTAACTCCATTCGGAATCTAAGATCAGAAAACAGGATGTCTGCAACCATCATACCATCAACCATCATAGGAAATGTGTCAAATTTTAGTGTGCTATTAATTCTTTATAAGTTTAGGATTTCAGGATAAGATTTGGCATTTTATTATTTCAGAAAAATAATGTATTGAAGTAAGGTGATTGAAGTAGTCAGAATCCTATGAAAGATTTTTGCAGACTATCAATTATAGTCATTAAATAATTATATCCTTGATATTTTTATTATTTCCAAAAATCACTTTGTATGTACTTAACCTTTCTTTAATGTATTTCTACTTTCCTTATTTTCTTGCATTTTATTTTACAATTTATCACTCCAGTGATAATTTCAATATTGTGCGATGACCACTTTTTCATAGTTGCCAAAACCTTGCATTTGCCCTCTTGTTACCTAAAAGTTGATGGCATATGCATATCTCTAAGGATTAAATGATCCTATTATTAATGATCATATCTGATTTGTTTCTATAATGAGTTTAGGCAGTCTCTTAAACATTCATGCACTTTTAGCAAAGCGAGGCTACATTGCACATAGATTTTGTTGTATTTTCCCATGAACATGACGGGCTTTTGTTTCTGAGTTCAATGAGAATAGCAGTTTTTTTTTTTTTTTTTTTGGAGGAAGATTAGCCCTCAGCTAACTACTGCCAGTCCTCCTCTTTTTGCTGAGGAAGCCTGGCTCTGAGCTAACATCCGTGCCCATCTTCCTCTAGTTTATACGTGGGACGCCTACCACAGCATGGCTGCCAAGCAGTGCCATGTCCGCACCCGGGATCCGAACCAGCGAACCCCGGGCCGCCGAGAAGCGGAACGTGCGAACTTAACCGCTGCACCACCGGGCCGGCCCCAGAGAATAGCAGTTTTTAAATATAGGTGAATAAATTACTAATTTGTTGAGTAGACCACTCCTGTATAGTCTATCCTAGGCAGAGATAGGTTAAATCACAAAGAAACTGGCCTTTGTATGTCATACTTCCCAAAACTTTCTGAATGTGTGTGCTAAAATTACGTGGCCAGAATAAGAAAAAGTATTTATAACTTAATATGGAAAATACAGGCACGTCTAGAACTCATAGAAAAAGAAGAGTTGAAAATATAGTTATAAATTTTATAAACATCGTGTGTCCCTCAGTATTTTTCCTGAAATCAATATTTTTGTCTTAAATCTGGATTTATGTACTCCCAAATGATCTTGCTATTTGCAGATGTAATTTCACTCCTAGATTTCTTTCCTTCCATAGGAATTCCAAAAATCATTAGTTTTGGTCTCTTCTCAAGTTAGCAAACATTCCAACAGGATTCTTTAATGTCGAATTGCCAGATAACTTTGTGATTCTCAAGCACTATCTTGTGTGACTATAAAGAAATATTTGGCTTTGCAGTAGTATAACTGGCCGGAACTAATTCTAGTATAATGGTGGGAGAGGGCTACTTACATGATAGGAAAAAAATTTAAAGAATGTTTTAAGGAAATACAAATTTGGTCAAATGTTCCCATCTGAAAAACAGTATCTACTAAAAGTCTTACATTTATTGAAATAGAAAAAAATAGAAACTTTGGAAATATGTTTTACCTAAAATTACATCTTTGGGAAAATTCATGCAGTTTGCACTTTTAAAAGTTATTTTAACTGCCAGATAGCTAAGGATATAATGACTTCTAAAAATTCCATGTTAAATTTTGTTTCTAAATTTGCCTAATTTGGAGATTTGAAGATATGCCTATACTAATTTATAAAATATGCTTCATTTTTTATTTTCCTGGCAACAATATTTCAATCTGGACAAAATGATTAGTTACAATTGGATTTTCCTGGGAAAAACTAAAAGTGTATCTTCATTTCTGCATTTATAGATTTTGGGGGCTAATACACGCACACACGAGGAAAGAAAAAAGAATAATAGTATAAGAGCAAGTCTACATTTTTAAAGAATCTGTTATTTTAAAGAGTAAGACAAGAAAGTTATATGGTCATATATTTATTAATATTTTTTGAATGTCTGAAACCTGTTATGTAAAAAATTAACAAAACTATGTACAGTATGAAACTTTTAATACTGTATTTACAAACACTTATGTACATATTATATATAAATATGTATTTATAGATATGCATGCATAGAAGCATCCTGAAAAGATATGTTAAAAATGCTTATCTTTGGTTGAGGAATTGCTTATCTGTATGTCCTAATATATGTACAAAAATCATGTATTACTTCTCTTTTTTTTAACTTAAAAGCCTCAATCCAGACAAGAGGATGATTTCCCAACAAACTGATTTAACATGATTTCTGTAATCAGTCACATCCGTTTTTCCAAAAGAGGATGTCAGTTGTGAAAGAAAATGATCACGTGAGCCGTCTGCTTTTCCCCACCCTTATTTACCCTTGTACACTTGCTCCCACATCTGTGCTGTCCTTTGCTGTGTGGTATATCCAGGGAGGAGAGTGAGGTGGTTAAGGCTGTAGCATCTGAGTTTGAGACTCCTGGATTTTAGTACAGCTCTTCCCCTTACCAACCGGGGCCAGTTATGTAAATACTTTGTGGCTCTAGTTTTCTTTTTTGTTTTTAATATTTTTTTTTCTGCTTTATCTCCCCCAAACTCCCCCATACACAGCTGTACATCTTAGTTGCAGGTCCCTCTAGTTGTGGGATGTGGGACGCCGCCTCAACGTGGCCTGATGAGCGGTGCCATGTCCATGCCCAGGATCCGAACCCTGGGCTGCCGCAGCGGAGCGAGCGAACTTAACCACTCAGCCACGGAGCTGGCCCCCTCTAGTTTTCTTATGTTTAGAAAGGAGATGATAATAATAACAATACCTAAATCATAGGGCTCTTGTGAGGTTTAATTGCAATAATACATGTGAAACACTTGGAGCAGTATCTGACCTTTCATAATCACTAAAATCTCTAATGTATTTTTATTATTATTAATATTGAGACCAGTAAAGAAACTACTAGGAATTCCAATGAAACAACTTTCTGATGCATTTTGTAGACACAAATAAATATCTCAACACTGTTATAACTGGTTTCATAACTTGAGAACCTCTGCTTACCGTGACAGATAAGCCTGTAAGAATTTAAAATTGTTTTAGAATGATGAGGGCAACAAGAGTGAGCCCTGTTACTAAGGTCCTGTTTCAAATAGCTTGCACTGCTGACTCCAGAGACAGGACATTTCCAGAGGGTTACTTGTTTTTAAATATCTAAAGGCTATATACAAGGATCCTCCTCTCAATTTTTCTTTTCTTTTTTTTTTAAGCTGTGCAATGCAGTAGTTTTCCCCTGGAGGGATGTGCTCCAAGACCCCCAGTGGATGCCTGAAACTGTGGACAGTATTGAACCCTATATATACTATGTCTTTTCCTATACGTACATACATATGATAAAGTTTAATTTATAAATTAGGCACAGTAAGAAGATTAACAACAATAACTAATAATAAAATAAAACAATTATAACAATATACTGTAATAAAGGTTATGTGATAACAGAGAAGGCTACTAAGTGACTAACGGGCAAGTAGCATTCATAGCGTGGATGCGCTGGTCAAAAGGATGATTCACCGTCCGGGTGGGATGGAGCAGGACAGCGCAAGATTTCATCACACTACTCAGAACAGCGTGCATTTTAAAACTTGTGAATTCCTTCTTTCTGAAATTTTCCATTTAATATTTTCGGACCCAGGTTGATCTTGGGTAAATAAAACTGAGGAAAGGGAAACCAAGGGTAAGAGGGGCTGCTGTATTTCCCTACCATGTGATGTCTTCGTACCAGCATTTCCTACAGAATCAAGCCCTTTCTGTTGTGAATTCGTTTGTTAGTGGAATTTATTGTTCACTGTAAACTAACTCAGTCAACACCAAAGTAAAAGGGAGAGCTATTTTTTCAATACGAATTACCACACCAATAATTTTGTTATAGACTCCACTATGTCCAGTCTCATCTCTTTCCTTAGTAACGGAACCCTGATATTGTGTAGACTGATAATATGCCCAGCTAAAATATAACATTTCCCAGGTTTTCTTGAAGATATGGTGGCCACATGCCTAAGTTCTGCCAGTGAGGTTTAGTGAACTGTAAGCGGAAGTGATGTGTAGAATTTCCAGGAAGGCTTCTTGAAGGGAGCTGGTGAAGGTGGGAGCCACACTCCTGTTCTTCTCTCTTTACTCCTTCCCAGTTGCCTGGAATATGGACACTTGGCTGCATCTCCAGGAATCATACTGGACCATGAGTCAACTTGAATCTGGAAGGCTTGTGCTAGAATAGTGGAAGAGAAAGACAAAAAGAGCCTGAATTCCTGATTTGGAGCTGCTACACCAGCCCTGTACTCTTTACCTTCAGGCTTCTTTTATATCAGGGGGAAAACCTTTTATCTTGTTTAAGCCACTATTGTTTTAGGTTTTCTGGTATATGCAGCTGAAGCCAATACTAAATAATTTGGCATCAGACACTCCGTTGTATTCATTATGATATTCCCTTCTATGTCCATGCCCTCCAAAGACCACCAGGAACACAGCTGAACAACTTGCAGCTAGGGAGAATGTCCACCATCGGAAACCGTGGGTGTCTTGTTAAAAGATAGTGTAGAGTAAGCATTAGAAAGGACCTAGAGGATTTGGGCTTGTGTTAGGTGGTTTGGTTTGAGGAGGGTTGGAGGAGCGACATTTTGCTGTGGATTGAATGCTGTCAGGAAGTGGGCATAATTCAGCAACTGGGTATCTTAATAAGTCTTCTATAGAAGGAGAGAGGCTAAAGCTGTCACTGTTAAAGAATCCGCAGTCACCCATAGAAGTCAGGATAGGAGGATATTTGGTCACTGTTGTGGCTTGGCCGATGTTCATGTCTTGTCTGTGTTCAGACATGATCATGGAATGGTCTTGCTTTTGCTGTAATCCATCGTGGCCACAGAGTGGCCTTGTTTGATGTTGACGTTCTGTAAAATTGCTTATGTTCAATAGGAGAACATCAAGGCCAAGATGACAGTACCACACCAGCCCCAGGACGTCAGGGACTACTTTTTTCTTTCTCACCTGTCACAATGCTTGGTGCAGGATAAGGGCTCAATTAATTTTGGTGGAATGAATTGAATGAATTAACAAGCGTTTAGTAAACAAATCAAGAACATCCATTTACTATCTCTATTTCACAGTCACCAAGATAATATTTAAATGAACTTACGTCATTTTTTAAAATAAATTTTTTTCACATCGGAAAACGTTGTAGTGATTAGGTTAATATGATTACCAAAGCAACGTGAAAGAGATATTTGAAAAGCTACTGAAAATGAGAATTAACTCTACCCAACCTGGATAATTTGTAGCACTAGGGGCAGAGATGTATTCTCTTCATCTGTTCTTCACCCTTAATTCCTAGCACATCTTTATATATTGGATTTTCTCAGTAAATAATATTATTTATCATTGTATACAGGTCCTGAGATAAAGAATAGAAATCCATTAAGTGTTTCCTACACTAAAAAAATACTCACAATTTATTGTTAATTCAGAAACTGTTAGTTTGGGTTTCTTCTTCCTTTACAGTGAAAGGCGCCTCTGACTAGAGAGAATCTTTAAGTTGTAAATATTTTCGTGTCATTTAGATAACATTTATCTAGCATTTATGCTCGAAGCATTTGATAGATTTCACCTCATTTGGTCTTTATAAAATCCTATAAAGTAAGTGTTAGCATCCCCATGTAACAGATGAGGAAATCAAGGGTTCAGATAACTTGCTGGAGGCCATGCATTTATTTGCTAGAAGTAGGACCCAGACCTAGTCTCTTTAACCCAAAGCCCAGCATTTAATCACTATTACATGAAATGACTAGCATAGCCCCATAGCACTAGGCATACAGTAGGTGCCAAACCAATGTTTTTAAAAGGAAATTAATTGCTTGATAAATGAAACAGTAGTGATACCATAGTGTAAAAGATCTTAGAAATAAATTGACCTCTGAGTTTTTAATTAATAGAGCAGAGCAGACATGTGAAATAACTCTAAATGATCAAAATTGCTCATAGGCCTACAAGACATCGACTGTTTTAATAAAACCGAAGGACAAAAGTGCCATCAGAAGGGAGATTTAAGAAGGCTGAAGTTGGCTCCGTCCATCTGAAGATGTTTCCAGGAAGGGTCTTCTCTGGCTGAAGGAGTCCATCTCTTTTATTCTGTAGCTGACACATCATTATTGAAAAATTAGATATGTCCATCTCACTCAGTCCAAGGCCATTGCAACTTTCTGCTTAGAATTTCTCTTCTCTAGTTTCCCAAGGTCCGTGCAGGCCAGAAGGATTCCTGTAACCAGGCACATCAGCAGTCACAATTCTCACTGTAAATTACTAAATTGACATGTGGATTTCTTCCTCACTCTATGCAAGTTTGGTTAGATCACCTCTGAAAGTCAGCTTCGTCTTTCAAGAACGGCCATGATGGTGTTCTGAACCGGCAAGTCATTTGTTCATTCATTCATTAATTCAACACCTACTACCTGTTATGTATTATTATGTATTACATATTATCATGTATCACCTATTATATTCCAGGCACTGTGATAGGCCTTAGGGATACAAAAATGAAAAAGATAATTTTTTAAAGCAATTTATAGTGCAGAAGTAGATACAGATGAGAAGCAAACAATTACAATGGACTGTGATAGTGGCATGATAGTAACTAAAAGACATGGTACTCTGAGATCTACATAGTATGGGAATGTAGCCTAGACTTAAAAGAATCAGCTAGACTTCTTGGGAGAAATGACATCTGGGAAGGAGAAGTTGGAGTAATTGTATGAAGAGTAGATGATTATGCATGTAAGTTTATGGTGGGAGTGAGGGTGAGGATGAGAAGAATGCTAGTGTTTTAAGTAAAGGCAGCAGCATTTGCAAAAGCTGTATCTAATCAGGAGCCAGGGACCAGCTGCTCACAGAGCTCTGTCTATTAGTTGACTGGGCCACTGTCATCAGCCTTACAAAGTTGTGATGAAATAGATACGACTCTTAAGACATATTTGATGTCTCATTCTTGTAATAACAAATACCCTTCTTCTGTGACCTCTTTTCTTTGTTACAAACCACATGAACAGACAGGAAGCCAAAGACCAGGCAGTCAGTGGCGCTCTTCTGTACTTCTTCCTCTGTGACATCATCTTGTTTTGTTTCCTCATGTTTTGAGAAAGACTGTTACCTACCAAGAACTGTTGCTGTGGCAGTTCAATTAAACATGAGTCATTCCGGAGGCCTTAACATATGTAGCACCCTTCATGCATTCAAGAGTTCTCAAAATGTGTACTGTTTGCAAATGACACGTAATTCAGGGATCTGGAGCCTGAAGTCGGACACCTCTAATATTATTTTGTAAAATTTGTAGGAGGAATCAAAGAATGACTTTCACAGCGCAAGCTGAAGAAAACATTCTCAAGAACTTCAACATGGGAAAGGGAAATTTTAAAATAGAATAATATTGAGAACAGTTCAGAATAATAGGGAATATCGACATGTCCTGCTTATGAAAGCTGAGGCGTGTGTCGTCTGTTGTTGATCTGCTGTCTCCTCAACACAAGGAATGTCAGTGGTGGAGAAGGACAGTGAGAAGGTGATTCTCTGTCATCTCCCAAATCATTAACATGTTCCCTTATAGCAACCACGTATTTGTTTTAAGGATATTTTCCCTCCAACTTCTTATATACTCAATGTCCAAAGCATATCTTTGAAAGAAACAAATTCAAAATGCTTTGTTTATGAGAGTAAAAACTTTTAGCAAATATAAAACCAGAGAACTCATAGAACTGAGCTTCCTTAAATTCTTTTTGGAATATCCGTGAATAAAAATGACTAGATTACAGAATTTAAAACAAGTTGTTTCATTCATTTCATTGTTAAATTTTCAAAGTAATTGTTGGACATGTTTAAATCAGATCAAGAATAAAAGTGTCCATAAAATAATTCACAAAGACCTTCTGACCCTACCACCTCCCCCAGTGCCATTTCTCAGAGGTAACCACTGGCGTCTATTTGGTTTTGGTTCTTCTGGTGGTTATTATATAACTTTATATAATACGGCTGTAGCTCCATTCTTGACTTATCAGTTTTAGAGATTATTTAGTTCCCCCACAGAAGGAAAAGAAATATATTAGTTAATACTGTCTCCCAATCCCATCTGGTTTCCAATTTTTGTAAGCTATAATTATAGTTTTCTTTATTCAGTTGCCTTTATGACCATAAACAATGCCCTTAAAACACTGTTTTGAATTTATTGACTTTATATGGAAAATATTGACTCCCTCCAAATAAAAAATAGAAGTAGGTTGACTTTACTCTTTCACTTTTCACTTGTTTTTTTTTTTTTTTGCTTGAGGAAGATTCACCCTGCACTAACGTGTGTGTCTATCTTCCTCTATTTTGTATGTGGGACGCCGCCACAGCATGGCTTGATGAGTGGCGTGCAGGTCCATGCCTGGGGTCCAAACCTGTGAACCCTGGGCTGCTGAATCAGAGTGCATAAACGAAATCACTGTGCCACCAGTCCAGCCTCCACTTCTTCTCTTATTAATCTCTTTCCAGTGGTTATTTTATTACACTAGCCTTATTCTGTTTTATAACTTTGAAATTCAGTTATGTCAAATAGAAGAATACATTCAAATATGTTCACATTATGACTATCATGTAATTTTGCTTTTTTGTATAGATAATTTAAAAATTGGAAATTAATAGTGTCTGCCATCTTCCAAGCATCTCTGCCCATCAGTCTATCCCAAAGTGTCTTGCTATTTAATTTCCTTCACCTCTTGCGGGTAATATTCAGCTGCTACTCTTTCTTTTACCACGTCATTCTCTTTCATGTTCTCCCATTTCAATTTTTCTTTCCCTGGAGTATCTCCTCAAATAAACTGTTTAACATAAGAGTGTATGAGCTGTTAGTTGCCCAAGTTCTTATATATCTTAAAATGTATCTTTTTTTTTACATTTGATTGATAGTTGGCTGTGAATCAACTTCTAGTTTCAAAGTTATTCTACTCAGAACATTGTAGTGACTGTGTCGTTGCCGTCTGTGCTCAGTGTGGCTGCCGAGAAGTTCACCATCACCAGCCTGCTTCTCCTCTCAGGACACCTTTCATTATCCCTGTGAAAGCTTTCAGGCTTCTTCTCAGAAGGCATATGGTTATGAATTTTAGATATTGTTTTTAAATCAAATAGGAGATTGGCATTCTATTCTAATATGACTTGTTAACACTTGTAAGTGTAAGTAAATTTAAGTTTTCCAGCTATAAATAATTTTAATGAAATGTTAGTACAATAAATAAAAAAGCTTAATAATGCAGACAATGAAATGTAGAAGGGCAGAGTTAAAATTTCTTGATGGATCTTTAAGTGGGAAATGTGTTATGATGCATTTTTTCCATTTTTATCATCAAATTCCATACGAACAAAAGCATATTTATAATGTATCAGTAATTATGCAAAAGAAGTGTTAACAAAGAAACAGCACTTGGTGATCCATTCTCTAGCTTCAGTATCACGGTCACCTCTACGATGTTAGGAAATCGTTTAAGATAGATTCCTAATCACATGTAATGATTTTTTTTTCTCAAATGACTGCTGTCTAAACCACTGACCATCACATTTATTGGCTTTTTTCTACATGTTTCTTCATTCGTTTCCATCACAGAGCTTTAACTGACTTCAAAAGGAGCTCCGTGTAAGAAGGAACTATGTGGGATACAAAGAAAGAGCCAGACTTGGCCTTCTGTAAACATGCCGTGTACTATTTCTGACTCATAACCATTTTGTTGACTGTTTACTTTCCCTGTTGTCAGCACTGTGGAGCTAACACCAACGACTTGGAAGTGAGTTACACGCTATTCTTAGTTTATTACGGCCAGCACTTGATAACTTGGGGACTCATTATGTACTCTGTGAACTGGTTTCTTTTCTCTCCTGTGGCCTGGAATATGGCCTTGTGCCGGAGCATTAGATGCTTTAAAACCAGAACTTTCATCACAGTGTCAAAGTGTGAATAAGGGGAATGAGGAAAGTACAAAATTCAGCCTGCACGTGTGATACTTAACTCAGGGTAGAAGATTTGACCAATCTCCAGTGGGCATAGAATTCTATTATCTCTGTAGTATTTTCTGACTTTTAAAATTCTTTCATATTAGAGCAGAAGCTTACACTTTTGGCTAAAGTGTTAGTAGAGATGATAATTAGTCAAGAAAAAAGATACCTTGATTCTTCATGGAGAGGGTCTAACAATTAAAAGGGCTTACAGGGGGCCGGCCCGGTGGCGCAGCGGTTAAGTTCGCACGTTCAGCTTCTCGGCGGCCCGGGGTTCGCTGGTTCGGATCCCGGGTGCGGACATGGCACTGCTTGGCAGCCATGCTGTGGTAGGCGTCCCACGTATAAACTAGAGGAAGATGGGCACGGATGTTAGCTCAGAGCCAGGCTTCCTCAGCAAAAAGAGGAGGACTGGCAGTAGTTAGCTGAGGGCTAATCTTCCTCCAAAAAAAAAAAAAAAAAAAACAAGAACAAAATAAATAAAAGGGCTTACACTCTTTATTTTTCTTTAAACACCTTACACGTGTTAGAATGACCATTATCAAAAAGACAGAGATAAGTGTGACGAGAATATGGAGAAAAGGGAACCCTTGTACATTGTTGATTGGAAGGTAAATTTGTGCAGCCGCTATAGAAAACAGTATGGCGGTTCCTCAAAAAGGTAAAAATAGAACTACTATATGATCCAGCTGTCCCGCTTCTGGATATGTGTCAAAAGGAAATAAAATCACTATCTCAAAGAGAAGTTTGTACCCCTATGGTCATTACAGCATTATTTACAATAGCCAAGACATGGAAACAACCTAAGTCTCCATTGATGAATGAATGGATAAACAAAATGTGATGCACACACACACACACAAACACACACACTGGAATATTACCCAGCTATAAAAAAGAAGGAAATCCTTCCATTTGTGACAACATGGATGGACCTTGAGGGCATTATGCTAAGTGGAATAAGTCAGACAGAGAAAGACAAATACTGTATGGTCTCATTACATATAGAGTCTTAAAAAGTCAAATTCATAAAAACAGAAAGCAGAATGTTGGTTGCCAGGGAATAGGAGTGGGGGAATGGGGAGATGTTGGTCAAAGGGTACAAACTTCCAGTGATAAGATGAATAAGTTCTGGGGATCTAATATACAGCAAGGGGACTATAAAAAAATTAAAATTAGATAAAATAATACAGAAAAATGAAATAACTGTCAAATAATATAAGCATTATTGAATAGTGGATAAGAGCCTGGTTTTGGGGTGAGAGACTGTTTTCAAATCCTGCTTGGTATTGCCTTGGTATTGCTACTTACTATGCATGTGACTTGGAAAGTTACTTAATGTTTTTTTTTAAAGATTGGCACCTGAGCTAACATCTGTTGCCAATCTTCTTTTTTTTCTTCTCCTTCTTCTCCCCAAAGCTCCCCAGTATATAGTTGTATATTCTAGTTGTGGGTCCTTCTGGTTGTGCTATGTGGGATGCCGCCTCAGCATGGCCTAATGAGTGGTGCCAGTGAAACCCTGCGCTGCAGAAGCAGAGCGCGTGAACTTAACCACTCAGCCACAGGGTGGGCCTCTACTTAGTCTTTGATTGCCTCAGTTTACCTATCTGCAAAATGGTGGTGTTATTTTGTCTCAATAGATAAATGTGAAGGTTAACTTAAAAAAACCATTAGAGCACTGTGTTTGGCTAATTGTAAGCACTCAAACAGTATATTTTTCTTTTTGTTAGCTGCTTTTCTTTCTGTTCTTTTGCCTGAAACACATTTTCTCACCTTTGACTACCTTGTATTCAGTCTTCGATTTAGACACTAATTCTCTCAGGAAGACATCCACGACTTTTGCCCCAAATCCAAGTTGCCTGTCCATTCTACATATGTCCAAGGCACCCTGTATTTCCCCAGCCATACTGTACCATTCTACAATTCCCTCTGACTGCCATGTGTTCCTAATTGCACAGAGATCTTAATGAGAGCAGAAGCAACCCTTAAATGGAAGACTTTATTTCCCCAAGACGTCCCCATATTCCATATGAGTATCCATATGGAAATCAATGAACTATGACTTATTCTTACATCACACATGAAAATTAATTTTACATTCATCCTAGATCTAAACATAAAACCCAGAACCTTAAAACTTCTTGAATTGCTCTGTCTAGTATAGTAGTCATTAGTCACATGTGTCTATTTAAATAAAATTTAGAAATCAGTTCCTCAGGCACATTGAAAGTGTTTAATAGCTGGATATGTCTAGAGGCTGCTGTGTTGGATAGTGCAGTTATGGAAAAGAGTTCGATCATCAAAGAAAGTTCTACTAGTCTGTGCTGTTCTAGAAGCAAATATATGAAAATATCTTTATGACCTTAGTATAGGCAAAGCTTTTCTGGACAGGACACAGAAAGCACTAAATAATAGAACAAAAAGTTGCTATTTTGGACTTCTTCAAAATTTATGAGTCTCGAGTCACCATTAAGAAAATGAACAATCCACAGACTAGAAAAATATATTTATGGCACATATATCTGACAGAGTTTGTATCTAGAATATATAAAGAATTCAATCAAAATGACAATACAAAAATGAATAACCCAACAAAATAATGAGTAAAGACTTGAAAAGGTAGTGCACAAAGAAAATATGAATGGGCAACATGTGAAGGAAATGATACTGGATATCATTCATCTTCAAGGAAATGAAAAGTAAAACCATAGTGAAGTACCATTTCACACCCATACAAATGGCGAGAATTGAAAAGACTGACAATACCAAAGGCTGGTGATGATGGAGAGCAACCAGATCTCTTCTACATTGCTCATAGGAGAGTAAAATGGTGCAACTACTTTGGAGAACTGCTTGCAGTTTTTAATAAAGCTAAATAATATATTTCGCTTTTGAGCCAGCAATTCCACTTGTATGTATTTACTGAAGAGAATGTGCAAGGCTATTCACAGCAGCCATATTCGTAATTACCCCAAACTGGAAACCACCCAATATCCATCAACAAAAGAAGAAAGAAGCAAATTGTGGTATGTTTGTATAAGGGAATGCTACTCAGCCATAAACAAGAATCATATAGACAATAACATGGCTGAACCTCAAAATCATTAAATTTAGTGAAAGCAGCCAGATACAAAAGTTTCAATAGAGTTTATTGTTTCAATTATATGAAGTCCAAGAATAGGCCAAAAGAATCTATAGTGGAGTAATTGAGAAAGCAGACCCTCTAAGAACAGATGAAAGAAAGAATTGATTAGAAAGGGAAGTGAGGAAATTTCTGGAGTGATAAAAACATTTTATATCTGGTTTTGGATGGTGGTTACATGGATGTAGTACCCATGTCAAAACTCATCAAAATGAGGTCACGGGTCCAAAGCAACACTCCAAACATGGGTCCAAGGCAGGAAGAGCAGAAATTCAGGATCTCAGTTGGATGAGCAAGATAAAGTTCTAATTATGGGAACCATATAAGCATCTAGTTACCATAATCAGGGAGAGCTGAGGGAGGCACCAGGCAGAGAAGGACCAGCAGCAAACATAGCTTGATGTTGAATCACAATACAGGGGACTGAGGACACTTTAAATCTCTTCAACCTCACTAAAACCACAACTGGTCCTAGTATATGGGACAGGGATGTGGCTGGTAAAGAGAGTGGCCGTGAGAGCAAAGAGCCAGCCAGCTGCATTGGGACTTTAAGCTCAGATCGCACACTATAACGGCTGCAGTCACACTTGAGGTACCAGTCACTCCCGCTCCACCTCTTCTTTTCTTGAGAGCTGAGTGGTGGGAATGAGGTTACTCTACTCCTTTCCAAAGTTTTCCCTTTAAAACTAAGTTTCACCTCCTTCTTTTCTCCTCCTACCTCATCCTCTCCACATCCCGTACCCCAACTTCTCCCTAATCTTACTTGAAGATATGAGTATTTCCTTAAAAAGTTAGAATGAGAGCAAAAAATTCTCCTTGTTGTTCAGCAAAGACCATAAAGAGAAAACTGGAGGCCGGAAATTGCGTGAAAGGAGAGTGATATCTGTGGTAAGAGAGAAACGTAAAATCTAGATTAACACTGAGCCAGATATTTTGGTGCCAGATGTAAATGGAGGAAAAGTGGTTCTCTGTTTAGCCTCATTTTGTGCAATAGGTGATATAGATGTCCATATCAAACAAACTAAAAAAGATTTTAGAAAAGTGACCGTCAGAATCCTGGTGCCCAGAGCCTTAATATATTTGTTTTCTTCTCGCCATCATCCCTTCCTTTCTTCCTCTCTCTCCTCCTCCTCCTCCTTTTCCTTCTTCTTCTTCTTCGTAGTGGTGATGATGAATTAAGTCAAAGTCACAGTGGAAATGAGACCTCAGGGAGAGGAACATGTTTGTGAGGAGGCAGAAGAAGTGAATGATCCATGTTGTCCTCCATATTTCAAGGAAGTCTATCATTGCCACAAGCTATCATGTTTCAATACTGGATATGGTGTGGAGTAAGGAGTGAGGACAGTAGTAACAGGGTGGCTTCCTTTTTCATACGTCATTGCCCTTCTGGAGCATCACGGTATTGCAGAAGGCATTAGCTTTGGAGTCAGGACTAGCTTTAGTGCTAAGTTATGTAATCTTGAACAGGCTATTCAAAACTCTTTTAATCTCTGTTTCCTCATCTGGAAAATAGGGCTGACAAGAAGTATTTTATAAGGTTGTTTGAGGGCTGCGATTGTACCTCGTCTGTGGTAGACAGGTTTGGATTTGGTGATAGTTGCCTCCCTTCTGTGTCCGGCACCTTTGGACAGTTCATTCTCTCCCACGTCACCATTGTTTTCTTCATCTTCAACAGAGAAGTAGGGTGAATGTAAGATGACTCTTGGTAATAGAAATAAAAACATTTTCTGTTTATAAAGTACTTCACAGTGTACAAGTCTTTTCCTATGAGTAAATTAAGAGCATCTGGGGAAAAGAAATGAGTAAGCAGATGAAAGAAGCCTCAGAACCTATTCATCTTCTGGGTTTCGGCTCATAGAAGGGCCAGTCTGTGTGTTAGCCTCACCAAGAAATGTCTGCTTTAGCTTGTTTCAGTTTTCAAGTGACTCTTTAGAAAGTTGCAATATGTAAGCTTTACTCATTGCTTTCAATGAAGTTATTTTATCAGTATAATTTTATCAGTATAATTTGCATCAAGTGTTTGTTTCATTCACTCATTATTTAATAAATATTTAACATTAATGAATATATTTTAAAGCACAATGTGCTTTAATAGACATTGGAGAGGAGCAGTGAACTAGACACGTGAGCTCTCTTGTCTTGTTATAATGGAGGGATACAGACAATAAACAAGTAGATAAATAAAGACAATAATTTCAAATGTTAATAAGATTATGTAGAAAATAAAATGAGTTAGAGAGGGCTGGAGTGATCGTGACTACTGTGTATTGAGAGGGTTCAGGAAGTTCTCTTAGAGTATGCGTTTGAGCTTGGATGAATGATGGTGAGACAACCACGCAAAGATCTAGGAGGACAATGTTCAAGGCAGAGGGAATAGCAAATGCAAAGCTCCTGAGGCTGGAATTATTTTAGGGCATAATATCCTGTCCTAGGAGCCCTTAAGAGCAAGCATACAGTGGGACCTACAGTCATGTGGAATTATGTGATCTGTGAAGAAGGTAGAGTCACAAACACATCCAGCCACCTAGTCCCAATTGAACAGAATGGACTAAGATCCTTTCTACATCCAACTTAACAGTTTGTTATCATCTCTTATCCACAGGGAGAACCAGGTTCACGTGTCCCCAGAAGAGATTTCGCGAATAACTTAATATACTGAGTTCTGTTAAATTTTATTCTTTGACTTTTCCTACCATTTGAGGAAGTATCCAGAAGAATGTAGGGATGGAAGAGTTTTGTTGACATGCCCTCCTCTGCTCTCACCCCCACTTCCTTTCTTACTCTCTACAGAGACAGCCGTGACATCCTGCAAGGATAAAGAGATGATGTATATCTTCTACCACCCACTTAGAAATAGTTTGGTGCCGTTGGCCACAGTTGTTTTCTCTCGTCCCCACCCCCATCTCTAGCCCTAACCACCCTTGTGAGAACATGGAAACTCATTTTGGAAAATGTGACCTAATGGTCCTCAATGTTAACATTGCTTATCCTTGGGTGGTTATATTAAGGGTGATTTTTTTCTTCATTGTATTCTGCTATGTTCAATTGCTTTTTGCAAAAAACATAAAAAGTTATAGCTTTCTTACTTTTAAAAGACATGTTGTCTTATAGAACTAGATATAATCAGAAAATGACCTTTACTTTTTCGAGTGGCTGTATCAGCCCCTAGTTGTGACATGCTAAAAAAGGGGCATTTAAAACTGGAGATGGCTGAAGAGCCATATTTTTTACAGGTTTACCTCATTTTGACAAACAGCATAGGTGGAAATCTTTACTCAAAAAACAGATAAAGTGGTGGTGAGCAGGTAGGAATGACTACTTCCTCTTCTTTATTTTAAAGCATTCTTCAGAGAACTATTTTCAGTAGCAAAGATATTGTAGTGCATTTGAAATAAATTTGATTCAGTCACAAATGTTAAGGACATCTCTAGCACAAAGGGCATTAAGCGTGCTGGGTGTAGCAGGGGCTGGGGATAAGATAAACAGTTTGAAAAAGGATGTGATATCACTCCTCTCTTTAGGAAAGCATTTCTCTGTCTTAGAGTTAGAGCTCCAGGCAGAGGAAGTGGGAAGGCGGGGAGAACATGGACCGGTTCCAGAGGAGAGGATGGGTCATGGAGAATGAATGAGTCAACTGGCATCAGAGGGTGTGTAGAGAGGGGTTGAAGAAGAGGGAAGAAAGGAAGCAGTGGGGCCTTTGAATGCCCTCACTCCCACACCCGTGTACACGCATCAGGCTCTTGGGGTACATGAACAATCCTAGCGTCCTAAAAGAGTGACTGTGTTCCCCAAGCCTCCAAATCACTGCCAGAAACCGGCTTGGCTCTGGGGGAGAGTCTGACACACCAAAGTTAGGGAGGTGATGAGAGTCGAAGAATCACTGCCATAGACAAGCATTGTAAACTGTCAGCATTTTGGTCTTCTGTTTAGAAAGGTTGGGAAGGAAACGAGAAATCATTTCTTCAAGAGAAGAAATGTAAAGAAAGCTGGCGGCATTTAGTTGTAGCAAAAGAAGTTGTTACCTCTGTTGAGATAGAATTATCTCAAACAACCTTTTTCAGTTGTTTTAAGGTATCCCAAAGGTCTCTCTATATCATCTGTGTGAGGTGTTTTAAGTTCCTAGTGGACACAGATGGGCGATGGACCATTGTTTATGTCTGCACCTCAGGCCTCTGGCATGTACACCTCACATTTGCCCCAGTCTTTCATCATATCTCGTTTATCATTTTAGGTTCCCAGTATTAAAAATTCTTTGAATTTATGTACCACTTGATATTCTAAAGATCTTAAAATTCTTTACAGAAATTTTTTACTTAATGCTTATGCACTTTTAATTAAACAAATGGAAACACTTTCTAAATTCATATGCTAATATATGGCTATTAAATCTTATGTACCCACATGAAACAAATAAATGGACAAAATAAAAATATTACCTTAGTCCTTCTCACATTAACGTTCTTTTTTTTTTTTTTCTTTTTAGCTAACATCCATTGCAAATCTTCCTCTTTTTGCTTGAGGAAGAGTCACCCTAAGCCAACATCTGTACCGATTTTCCTCTATTTTGTACGTGAGTCACTGCCATAGCATGGCCACCAACAAGTGATGTAGGGCTGTGCCCGGGAACCAGACCCGGGCTGCTGAAGCAGAGTGTGCCAAACTTAACCACCAGGCCATGGGGCCAGGCCTATGTTCTATCTTTTTGAGACTGCTTCTTCTGAAGTAAATAAAAAATTTTTGGAAATAAAATAAAAAGACTTTGATTTTGCCATCCTTATAGCTTCTAGAGTAAGTGAGCTATTAAGCCATAAATGAGATTATGTTACTCCTATAACTAGAAGGTCTTCCCATTGGAGGGAAAAAAAAAAAACCCAACAAATTCATTATGGCCAAAAGAACTTCTGTGACCTGGCCTCTGTGAGCTCCCTCACCCACACTTGGGAGGCGTAATACACCGTGATTTATACCTAATTGTCTTAAAGTAGTTAAGAACGCATTCTGTTACAATCAAAAATATTACTAGATAATAAATTAGGTGGTCACTCCACTCCAACCTCATTTTTTTGCCCCTTAGGGTCCCTGCCCAAGACATCTTTCCTGCTTGGAACACATTTCTCCTCCCCTACGTATGGTTAATATTTAGGCATCATCCAAGTCAACTGAAACTCACTTCTGCACACCCCAATATGAATTGTTTACTCTCTTTCATTACATTCTTCATCGCTCATGTCACAATTTGTGATGATGGATTTACATATATGTTTATTTCTTTAATATTTGTCTTCTCCATGGGACTCTGAGGCAGGGACTGGACTGGTATTCAGTTGATTCTCACTACTACGGCCTGTAAGGGCTGCTGTGTATCTGGTTATTCCACCATGGATACCCACTGCCTGAAACATAAGAGGCCTCAATATATTTGTTCAATAAATAAAAGAATGACAGTCATAGCATGCCCTCATGAAATCATTCTCCCGAATTCAATTAATTCAGCCTCTATTGAACTCTTACTCTTTGTAAGGCATGACCAGAGTGGTTTAAGAACCATCAGCATCAGCATCAGCTGGTGCTTGATAGAAAGACTGAATCTCAGATCCAAACCTGCTGAATCATAATCTGCTATTTAACAAGAAACCCATGTGATTCCAACGGCACATGAAAGTCTAAGTGCACTAAGTTAGTGCACATTTATGTAATAAGCATGGAAAAATAAGAAGCTAAATTACTACTCACATTTTCTTCACTTTTAAGCAAGCTTCATGGTCTACCAAATGGGCCAATTCCTATTTTAAAGGTGGGTGAAAATTTTGTCAATTATTCTGAAATTCGCAATGCTATCCCTGCTCTTTCTTGTAAATCATATAGCAAAAGAGATAATCCTGTTAGAAAGTTTCTGATTTCCTGTCTTGGTGTGTTGTCCTAATCTAAACAAGAACAGTCAGATTTGAGGTCTAACATAAAATAAACATAAAGGTACACAGAGTATTGAAATTCTACGATGATTTTAAAACAAGTAAAATTATCTCATGAAAAGAATACTAGAGATTTAAAGCAAAATCATAGTGATACAAAATAAACTCATTCAAGTTAGTGACTCACATATCATTTACGCATGTCTTCAAAGGTCCAGTGGACTCTCACATAAAAAGAATTTTTGCCTTTTACTTAATTCAACAGAGTCAATTGATTTCCTGTTAATCAAGATTTTGAAACCTCAACTGAGGTTTACTTTAGAATAAACAAGGACATTTTGGGAGGACCCAGGCCAACATCCGGAATGCCAGAGGTGATCAAGTGAACTTTGATTCAAAGCAAATAACGTTATAAATTCCATAGCTGATGGGGCATTCTCATTGACTGGGAAGCTTTCTCTGTCAGCCTGAATGCCATAAAGAGGGCAGAGAGAGCAAACTCATTTGCTTATGCCAAGGCATGTTTAAGCTTAGCATTTAGCATGCTAGGTGGCTGCTAAATACAAATCTTGAATGTTAGGCAAATCTTAACATATATGGTTATCATTGTACTCATTAAAATTTTTTGACTCAGAGTGTTGAAAAAAATAAGGTAAGCCACTAATTTGTCTTATAAGATCCCAAACTCAGAACCTAAAAACACGAGGCCCTATGGATTACTAAACTGAGTATTTGATTGCAGTGTCTGCTGATGACGTAGGATGCTTTAGCTTACTTCCCTTAGATTCTGTAAATACCCAAAAGAACAGAGAAGAACCATGTTTCAATGAATGTAAATTCAGGACAATCCCCAAGTGTAGACATATCCAAAGCTTCTGGAAGGAACAAGAGACCTGTGGGAGGCTCCAATATCGCCAAAGCAATACAGTGTAGAGGTAAAGGCATAGGCTTTGGGGTGAACAGGACTGGACTCAAATCGTCGTACCCATCACTTGTACGAAGCCTCGTTTATGAATAAACAATAATAATTACCTCAGAAAGATTTTAAAGGATTAAATCAAATCATCAGATAATACATGAGAATTACTATTAACAATGAAAATAGGACAATAGAATTAAAACAAAACTACCAGAAAAAACATTAAGCTTTCTGTGAATTTCAAAAGTACTCACAATGGCGTAAAACAGCTGTATATTTTTTCTTGTTACAGAAATTGATTCATTTATTATAAGCTAGCAATGTTTCAAGTGGTGGAGCTTCTACTGGTCTTTTGATTCCTTCAGTCTTCTGATTTCGGACTTTACTGTGATGGCAGAAGTGGTGTTTAGCTCCAGGCATCACTGGCCGCCATTTTTATGCAGGAACCACAGTGCCAGATTCCCACAGCTCGTCTCTTCATCCTGGTTTTGCCACAGAAGGAGCAAGTGTACTTGGCATGCTGGCTGATTTCAATTTTCTTCACCATTTTCCTGTGGGAGGCACCACGACATGTTCCATATTTACAGAGAATTCTGATCTTCTTGGCACATTTAGCCATGTTACCTCAAACCGGGTCCGAACCCAGAGAGCTAAATTAGCTATATCTTAACACAACGCTTACCAGAGGTTAGCTTCAGACAGTTCATTCATTCATTCAATTGTATTGATTGAGAGGCCACACTGCATTGTGCCAACTACTAGGGACATAAAAAGAAAATGAAGATTATGTGAAGTGGAACTTGAAATTTAATAGAGAGAAGATTTTTTAAAAAATAATAATCATATCATAAAAAACTATGTGAATTGTGATAAATATTATGGAAGAAAATCATACAATGCTATCAGAAAATGCATCAAGGAGAATTCACTTAAATCATAAGGTCAGGATAGGCTTCTGAGAAAATGTGGCATTTTGCCCAAGATGTGAATAATGATTAGGAGCTTGCCAAGGCAAGGGCCAGGGGAGCAGTCCAGGTACAGAGGTCAACATAGATGTGGCTTTGAGTTTGGCAAAGTTTGCACTACTGGAAGAGCTGATCAGGCAGAGTGATGGGAATCCAGATAAAGCTGGACCGTGCAAAGCCCTGGGAGTCTTTTATCCTCGACCCAATGGGCTGCCTTTGAAGAATTTTAAGCAGAAGAATGATGTAGTCTGATCACCCTGTCTTCAGTGTGGAGGATGAATTAGAATGGGACAATAGTGGAAGCAGGGAGACTATTAGGAGGGAGTGTCTTAAAACATTGGAACATAAATTTACCTTTAGCACATTCTTTGTGTAGGCAACTTTGCTGAAGCATGAGAAGCATGGAGTAAGTTAAGGTTTTACAAGCTCACATTCCAGTTCCCTTTTTGGACATTTTAAAACATGTGTTTGCTGAAGGATTAACTAACAACTGTGTATTTTGGCTCATTCACTTCCAACAAATATGTATTAAGATTTCTCATGTGCCACTTACTGTCTTAGACGCTGGGAACAGAGCAGTGAACAAAACACAAGAAGACATTGTTCTCATCAGTCTTACATTCTAATGGAGGGAGAACTTAAACAAGTAAACAAATATATAATGTATAGTATGATAATACCTGTGTAGAAAAATAAATCCATGTGAGAGCATAGAGAGTAAGGGAGGGTGGTACAGTTTTGGGGTGGAAGATCTCTCAGATAAGGTGATTTTTTAGCACCAATGGAGAATAGGACTTTTAAAGTCTAGAGAATGATCATTTCAGGCAGAAGGAACGTAAATAAGAGCAAAGACCCTGAGATAAGTGGTGTGCTTAACATTTTCAAGAAACGGCATGGAATTTTGATCGAAATTAATGTGATTCCATCATCACCACCACCACCATCAACATCATCATCATCACCATCACTGCCACCATCACCCCTACCATGACCACCAACATCATCATGTAACTGTGGAAAAGCTTCCTAGAGGCTCCATAGGACATAGTGATATAGTTCCATCAGAGACAGTTTTACATTAGGCAGAGCTTAGAGCTCAGTATAAGTCTAAATCTTTAAGTACTGCCAACTTTTATAATAGTTCGGTTTTAAAAGTTGGGAAAAGAAATCGTTTTAAGATAGATATGTTCAGTCTTCAGCATGAGTAAGAATCAACTGGGGCACTTAATAAAAATGCCCATTCCTGTGTCAAGATTTTGATTTATTGGATCTAGAATGGAGCCCAGGAATCCACAAGTTTAACAAACATCGCAGATGATTTCTTGATGCAAGTGGTCCAAAGACTGTGCTTTGAAAAATGCATTTTAATGACCTTTTAGTGATTGACATGTCACAACTCCTACAGTTTGCACCATTGCACAACTATGCTTGAACTCAATAATGGGAGCCTAACACATCATTCTCCAAATGGTAAAAGTGACAGACATGTCAAGAAGAACCAAGCTTAATGAGAAACCATCTACTATCTGGAAATTGATGGAGAAGTGAAACAATGAGCTCAAATTCATTGGCACTTGAAGTACAAGACTCATGATACGTTAATAATTTTTCTGCAGTGTTACTTTTCGAATTGGCCTCAAACACAAATCTTTTCTAGTAATATACCTTAAGGGGGAATTCTTCAAATAGATGTTATTTACAAAAAGTCTGGCATTTTGTATTCCTAGGGAATAATGCTATAGTTAATTAAGATATGCCAAACATGGCTTACATAGCACTGTTAATTTTCAACTATTAGAGTATACAAACACAGTTGTGTGTCTCTTAGCAACCAGGATACATTCTGAGAAATGTCTCATTAGGAGATTTCATTGTTGTGTGAACATGATGGAGTATACTGAAGGGGACAAAATTTGCCACCCCAATATGTGTCACTTTAACATGAAGCTATTTTAGGCTGACTATTTTTAAGAAACAAAAGACTCAGAAAGTTTTTCTTGTTACTCCCCCTTAACTGCCTAAAAGAATTTGGATAAAAAAACCTGTCTCGGGAAGCAGACTATCACCTTAGCATAACATGCACTGGGTGGTAGACAGGGAGGATCCTAGGAAAGCCTGTTTGTTGGGCTCTCCTCTGTGTTCTTCTGTTTTTGTGCAGCCAAACACTTGTTTTCCAAATGTTTGAACCCACCTGGGAATTGCCTCCCTCCCCGTTGAAGTCCCAAACCACTACCCCCAACATCCTCTTTTGTCTTTAGCTGAGGATGTATTTAGGCTGAGGGCTTTGGCCATTTGGCGAGTTACTCGATTTTCCTGGGTTTCTCCCAGGTATACACGTCATTAAACTCTTGTTTGTTTTTCTCCTGTTAATCTGTTTCACGTCACTTTAATTCTTAGATCAGCCAGAAGAACCTAGAAGGGTAGAGGAAAATTTTTTCCTCCACTACAGTACTTACACAAACACAGAATGTTTAGCCTCCCACACATCTAGGCTATATGGTACTAATCTTATGGCACTAGCATCGTAAACGTGGTCCATTGTTAACTGAATTATCATTATCTAGCACATGACTGTATGTTTGGCCTTTAAATAATTTTTCACAATATTTCAATATCCAGTCTTGTAATACTGAATAAAAACTATCCACGTACTAGAAATTTTCAGAAGTGCCAATTAATAGAGAACTCTGATTAATAAAATGCTAGGTAACAGAAAACTGATATAACTATACTTCTTCCTTCAAATATTAATATTTGCAACATAGAAAGATTGTGCTTTCAGTAAAATTTCCCTTGCCTTTATATCAAATATCAGTTGATATGTTCGCTTTACTTAATTACTTGGTAGCAACGAAAGTGTCCTCTATGCAACCTTCCAAGATGATTCTCTCCTGTTAGCCAGTTTCCGATCTTTGAAAGTAGTCACTGGATCATCATCCTGTTCTGCCTTAGAAAAGGAAAGTGATACCTAATATGGGTCAGCTGTTTGGATACACAGTGTGGTTTTTTTCTTCCCTAGTAATTAGCTCTTTTTCTTATCTCATTTCAAAAGGATAATAAGGGACTGGGAGACATCTACTGTTTTTGAAAACATAAACCTGAGATTAGCATTTGTAGAAACACAGCAAGGGATATTAAGAAAGAAAATACTAACTTTAGATCAGACTCTGAGATTCTGAACTTCAGATGATTTGCCACTTTCTATGTGAATTTTTTTCAAGGTGCTTTTAAAAGTGGTTATTACGATAAATAATTTTATTTGGAAGTTGAATTTGACAATAGACTAATGTTTTTCCATCTGTGTATATCACATTTATGTTTGAACTCAAAACTCAAAATAGCTCTTCTTCCATCCCCACCTCCACACCTCAGATCCCAGTATAATGGTAATTCTTTAATCAGGTGTTTGCACTGAATATTATCTTGGCTCAGTATTAAGCACAAATGGTTTTTGAACAGAATCACCGCCATTGGTCCATGCGGCCTGCCAGGACTTCTAAAAGACATTTTGATCACAAAATCCAATGAGCCTGAATTCTAAAACCCAAAGCAGAATTGTAATAGTTGCAGGGAAATTTATTTTTGGCCACACCTCACCCAGTCCACTCTAGGTGCCAGTGCATCAGAATGCAACTCTGAGTAAAGTAGGGGCATTTCTGATTTTTCTTCCTCCTTCCCAAGGGCACTTTTGAAATCTGAAGGGCCAGTGAGCCTGATTCTCAAATCTCCTATCTTCAGATCATGTTATAGCCCCATCTGTCTTTCTGATGATGCCCCATTTCCATTGAAAGGAGAGTACAGACCTTAGTCTTTGCTTAAAAGGATGATAAACAAGCATCTGACACTAGAGCTGTTTGGGAGAGGGAGAGTTTTTACTAACAGCAGGCCTTTTGAAGTTCTTCTTAATCACTTCTTCAATTTCATGTAACCTAAAGAAAAGCCACCCTTATTCTCCTCAGAGTTGTCAGTGGGAGGTATTACACATGCACACATATAATTTTATTTTAATTGAATATTAAATGTGTTCTCACGCCAAGACATCTCCTTGGCAAATATATCTGTTTTTAACATCGCGTGAGTAAATCCCCAGTTCAAATAGAAACCTCAGGGACAGTCCTTCCAATGAGGAAATTAAACAGAGATTACATGGCCACCTGAGGCACTGGCATCATCTGTTAAGATTTCAGGTTTCTGTTCTAAGCATTGCTAATACATTGCTTTTTAAGTCCCCTGTGTGAGGAAGCTCAAAGTAACAGGAAGTTGTTCATTTAAGATGATAGAAGGATTGCAACAGTTCGAGACAGGCTGGTTCTTGACTGCTTGTTAGCAAGGGAAAAGGCACGTGTCGCCTGGGTTTTTTGGCTGGTGCCAGTCCCAAGCTCTGTTGAGGCATGTCAGTACTGATGCAAGACATATGCGGTAGTCCTGGAGGTTGAAATCTTAGTATTTCATTCATTCCCTGGAATCTAAGCTCCATGCAAACAGGAGCCGTGTACATACAGTTCACTGTATCTAGAAGGGCTAGAGAGAGATGGGCACAGAAGTGCTCAATAGTATTCATCAAAGCAAATGGAATTATCCAATCATTTATTCCAGAGAAATTTATCAAGCACTTACCAAGTAAAAACATTTATCGAACACTTGCCTGGGTTACAAAGATAAATAAGACACAGAAGGTAACCTTAAGGAATTTTCAGTTTATTAGAGGAGCTAAGCGTGAGTTAAAATAACTGATAATACAAAGTGGAAAATGATAAGCAATAATAGAGAGGTATTGGTCTTATATTTTCTAATTATTTTCAAAATATTTCCATACCTATTTAATATGATCTAATGCCTTGGAGAATACTCTGAAATGTACTGTATGCTAAATAAATGTGAAGGATTATTGTGGTTATAAATGGCTCTGTTGTGTCTGAGGAGATACAACATTGGAGCCACTGCTTTAGGAGGATTCCTCTTCTTAGATTTCTGCAGATCTCTAAACAGAAGATACGGGCAATGTATAAGATCATCATTTTGGCCTGGCTGTATTTTAGAATCACCTTCAGAATTCTCAAAACTCCCAGTGTTCAGACCGCACCCCAGATCAATTAAGTCTGAATCTCTGTGGGTGGGACCTGAGCATCCCTACTTCATGAAGCTTGCCGAGTAATCCCATTGATTGAGACCATTGTTCCCAACCCTGTCAGCACATAAGCATCAGGAGGAGCTTCCAGAAACTAAGTCTCACTCTAAGAGATGCTGATTAATTTGTCTGGAGTAAAACCTGGGCATAGGTATATTTTCTAAATCTCTTGTGTTCAATAGTGATGTGCAGCCAGGGTTGCTATGCACGGAGTTAGAGAATAACAAAACTTATATCTTATCATAGAAGAAGTATGTTTTTGTCACTGGCTATCATCACTGTGAAACCAGCAAACAGCCACTGATGATTAACTATCTAGGTACTAAAGTTTTTTCCTTTTTGCAATTACTGATTATGGCTTTCAGCTGTTTAACCCACCCATTGTTAACTGTGCTGTTGAGGCAATATGCTATCTGACTCCCACTAGGCTCCTACAGATAACATCTCCCTGGAGCCTAGGTCACCATGGTAATGGGTGTGTGAGCTGTTTTTCAGGAATTAGAACTCCTTGTCAACTTCAGGCCAGTTGAGACCACCAACTCATCAACTGGGCCCATGGAGATGTCCCATAGGCGATATTTTAATGTGAAGAGGCTAAAAACTCTACCCTCAGATCATGCTAATGCCACCATTTTGTGAACATGGGTCCTACGAAGAAGCATGAAGTCTGACTACGCTTGTGCAGATTATCAATTACCTCACCTCTCCTCACCTCCAATCACCTCTCTCCATATTTGAGACCACCTTGCCCCCATCTCATAAATATCCCTGAGTCCCTATTTTCAGGCAAAAGAATTTGAGGCTCATGTTCTCACTTCCTCATGTGGCTGCCTTGTGAGTAAACCCTCTCTGCTGCAATCTCGTCATCTTGGTGTTTGGCTTTCTGGGCGGCGGGCAAAAATGAACCTGGTTCGGTAACAATCTGGCAAGCCAGCCAGGAGCTAAGTCCAGATGGACCTTTTTGCCCAAGGTTCGTCAGCCCCTTGTCAGTGTAGAGAGCCTGTGGGTGAGTCCAGCAGCTGCCAGGAGTGTTTCTCCTGGGACTATTTGGGATTCTTTACTGGCTTGGTGCTGCCAACTTCTTGGCGCATATTTTCACTTTGCAGTAGACAGATGGTTCCTTGGTTTGGAAGACGTCCTTTTGGTGAGTAACTTTGGTACAAGTGACTGCATTCTTATTTCTTCTTCCTTTAAGTCTGACTTCCAACAAAGGAAGCCTTGGTCTAGCCTTCATTGTGAGGGCCTTGGTTTTGAGGATGCCCAATAAGAAGGAAGAATTAGGGAATCCGCTCACAGAAGTGCTCTTGGCTTGGCTTGGCTTGGCTTGGGTTGGTTTGGAGATCTGGTTCTAGCTGCAGCATAAGTATACTTTGACCAGCCATGTCTAAATTACACTCATTTGATTGCCACCTGCAGCCTCCAGGCTGCCTTCTTCAAAACTGGACAACATTCTGTTACGAGTCCATGAAAAAGAAAAAGATGGTATTTTTCTGTAACACCACGTGGCCACAATCAGAGAGCTCTTACAATGACTAGTCTTAAGAACTTAATCAAATTTGGAATCTCAGCTTCCACTCGTGGTCTTACAGATGCTAATGAAAGCTCCACAGCCCACCCCCACCCCGCCTCTGCCTGGTGTTGAAGAGCCCGTGTTCCACCCGGGAGCTCTCCTCTGGTTTTCGGGCACCAGTAGTGATTCCAGGTTGGCCCATTAGTCAATCCCTTGACTGACAGTCTGGAACCCTGTTTTGTCTCCTGTCAAGAGCTTGTTGAGAATTTTAGGCACCTACTAAGTCAATTGTGGGGACAGGAGACGGGTACTTTATTCTGTAAACTATCTTGCCCAGGAACTGTTGTTTGTGTGAACTTTATCTTGATAACTCTTGAGAAGAGGCTGGGAGGGCAAGGCCCGATCACCTCTTTCCCTTCTTTGTCTCTCTTTACCTCCCCTGTTGTCATCAAGTCGGGGTTCAGTTCAGGCTGGACCTGAGCAGAACCTAGACCTTCTGTAAAATCAAAACTTGGAAAACTTTCTGCTAGGGACTTAACTCTCAACTCTGACATTGGGAGCCCATCCTCGCCAGCTCCAGGCGTTTGCTTTTTGCCTCCCTGGCTTGGCTTGTGCTGGCTCAGGGACGAAGTGCCTGGGCTGAATGGGACTTGAGTAAATCTTATAACTAGGTTGACACCTGCAGTCGGGCTCCGCACCCTTCTCCAGCCCACTGTGAGCCAGACACTGACGGTGCTTTATCACCATGGGGAATGCCCCAAGCATCCCCAGAGACTCACCCATTGGGTGCATTTTAATTAATTGGAAACACTTTCAACTTTAGATATGTTATGCCCCAGAAACTCCATCTTGGAGAAAACTTGAGTGGTTCCTCTGTGCCTTTATGATGTAGTTGGACAGGTAGATCAAACCATAATGTTGTTTGAGTTACAACACTATTTCTGAGAAATCAAGAGCAACTGTCCTAGGAAAATCCTTGTAAGACTGGAAATGCAGCTTTAGAGGCAGTTCCACCCATTTCCCTTATCTCAGAGAGCTTGCAAACCCTCTGGGGACTATCTAGCCCATCACTAATTCCTAAGACTGAAGGAAAAGAAGAAAAAAGCCAAAAAAAACAGCCAGAAGAGTGCCCTCGCCAAAAATCTAGCATCTTGAGTGTCTTCTCCACAAATATTAATAAAAAAGGCTCAAAACAAAATTTGGATTCATAACTAGAGAGCCTCGTACCTGATTCATGCCAGTAATTTTAAAACAATAGCTGTGCAGTCTCTGTGTATGTGTGTCTATGTGTATGTTATATGTGTGTGATATTTTTACCTCGGGATGGTATGGCCAAAAATTAAGAGCTCTGTTTAATTGGCTTAAAGTAAGCACTTACCTAAATTATTTCTAAATGGAAAATAAATTAATCCAAATGTCTTTTAAGTTAACATGATATAAAATTAATCTTTGGTAAATGAAAGCTTATTTAAATTTGTGGGTTTGATTAAAATGGACGTATCCTCCAGAGTCAGCACTGGGTATGATGCAGACATACAGCCTTTATTCTACATTTATTGGTCAAATAAGCTGGTGTTATATCTCCATTACAAAACTGGTTAGCAAAAATAATAATTTAAAATGATGGCTAATTTTGTCTAATGCCTCATGAAGTTTTATAGGCAATCTAAATAATTATTTAGAATTAGCAAACTAAATAGATGTGAAAAAGATAAAAGTGTTGGATGAACTTTTTAAAATAATTATGACTTATAACAAGTATATTTAAAATAACTTCCAAAATCTTTCTGATAACTTGAAACTTTGAAGTGTTGCTGGATAAAATTGAATGATAAAAAACTCACTGGATATCTGGGTCGTTTTTCAAATAAGATGAAATATGAAACATTATCTCTAGAAATGTCTAGATTTACCTACTTTCGGCTTCTTATTACAAAGAAATTAAAAGACGTTTGGGTCTATTAATAAACATGTCTTGTACTTTATTAAGATTGTACCATGAAGTAGCATGTTTCTAGAAATATAAAGCATATTTATAAATTTGCCAAGCCACAGGATGCTAATGTAAAGGACGGTTCATAATTGCTTAGCTTTTGGTTTTTACAATGGTCTGTAAGGGTTAAAAATTCTAATTAATATATATGTAACTAAAGCTACTAAAAATTGATAAGGCAAACAGCTCTGTATACAAAGAAATTAAAATGTATGTTTTCAGTAAAGAAGGTATAAAGAATGGAAGTATTTTTGTTTGTTGGGTTAAGAAAGATGAATTTGGGGGCCGGCCCAGTGGCCGAGTGGTTAAGTTCGCTGCTCCGCTGCAGCACCCCAGGGATTCACTGGTTCGGATCTTGGGCGCGGACAGACATGGCACCACTCGTCAGGCCATGCTGAGGCGGCATCCCACATAGCACAACCAGAAGGACCTATAACCTTTAAAAAATTTTTTTAAAAAATTAAAAAAAAAAAAAGAAAGATGAATTTGTCCTCAAGTACTAGAAGGGAAGAATGAAAGCATGGGACAAATTCTGAATGCAAAAAGGAAGTTATAGAAGATTTGTGAAAAAAAAATTCTGGAAGGAGTTTTATGCCTGGTCAAGTTGGCTAAGATTAAAGTAAATCCAATTAAGTAAATGAGTTTTAACGTAAAGAAAAATATATGAGCTGGTGCAAAAATTAAAATTTGGTTTTCTCTCCCAAAAGGATAATTTTCTTGAACTTTTGATCCACTCTTGATAAAGAGGTTATAAAAGGTTTTTTCTTTATTTTTGAAAAAGTCTACCTAAAAGACAGAAAAATCTATGTTTTGTTAAAATAATTTCCTGTGATCAGAAAGACTAAGGTCTCTCTATTAAGATTTTTTTTTTAAAGATTGGTGCCTGAGCTAACAACTGTTGCCAATCTTCTTTTTTGTTGGTTTTCTTTCTTCTTCCCAAAGCCCCCTAGTATATAGTTGTATATTCTAGCTGTGAGAACCTCTGGTTGTGCTGTGTGGGATGCCGCCTCAGCACAGCCTGACAAGCAGTGCTAGGTCCATGCCCAGGATCCGAATCGGTGAAACCCCAGGCTGCCGAAGTGGAGCATGCAAACTTAAGCACTTGGCTGGCCAGCCCCTCTATTAAGATTTTTTGACTGTTTTAACTGTTTGCCCTTGACTGTTTCTGTCATCACTTTGAATAGATAACTGAGGATTGTTTCCTATCTGAACAAGTGTTTTAAAACCTTTTGATATTTTTGACAAGCTCCCCCCTCAACTAAAATATTCAAATCCTGAATAAAGGCTTTCTTTTTGCCTGGAAGAAGGAAGAGAATTTCTCTGAGGATTTTCAGAGGCCCCCTGTGACTTCTCAAAGAGATTAGCTCTCTCTTCCTCTAAGGAGGAAGACACTAAGCTAATTAGGCTTATTTGGTATGTTAAATTACATGGGAAGCATTATCAAATAAGTGATGATAAACTTTCTTAGCTGGTATTATGTGGATAAATGTTATTAATATAAATGTTTTAAAAATTATATAACATTCCTAAAATTCTCATCAGTCCTGCTTGTCAGCCATAATTCTGGTTATTACTTTAAAGTATCATATGTCACAAAATTAACCAAATTTCTTTGTCAGTTGCCATTTTGGAATCTTGTGGTTTACAGACAGTTAATGTTTTACTCTGATACTTTTGCAAAATACGTTTTGTCTTCAGAGAAATTCATGGAAAGGACTCTGACACTCTAGAATACAGGTTTCTTATAAACTTTCAGATTGTAAAACTGAACTGGGTAAGAAATTACAGAACTCTAACAGAGAAATGATCACCTTATAAAACTGCCGACAAAACATTAAGATCAAAAATTGATTATGCAGGACTGGATGAACTGATGAGGTTGATTATAATTTATATGACTTTTCATTTGAGATATTGCTGATTTTTTGATGTTCTGTTTTGTTTCCAGATTTAAGGAAGTCTTTTTCTCTCATGGTAACTATAACTCATATCAACTTGATAAATTATACCTTTGTAAGCAGATTTGAAATATTTATTTCTCTCCCTACCTTATCCCTCCAGGATTTGAAAACTGTTAATGAGTGAGTATTGTTTTCATTGCAATATAGTTATTTGCATAAGTTCAATAAGAATCTGTTTTCCTTATAATAGGACACAATTGGAAACATTGGTTATCTTACCAAAGCTTTGACTGGAATGTCATATTTGAGAAAAACATACAGACTCAGATATGACAAGACAGCTTTTAAGGAATAAAGTTGTCTTCCTGGAGTAACGCCACTTGGAAATATTGGCCTGGTACCTTGTTTATGAGGATTCCAGCAACCCAGGTAAGTAAGGATGGTCACTTATCTGGCAGGTACCTGGAGCCTTGAAATACTTTGTGGAACCTCAAGAGAAGACAGGAATCCACCCAAATCTGTAGGTATTGCAGGCAAAATCTGATGACAGGTCTTTGGCTTGGCTTTCCTGGCCTCGAGAGGCCTTTAAAGTTCAACCCAAGATTCCTCAGAGAGTTCCAGCAAAGCAGATTCTTGCTGTACTTATGTAAATAATTGGGCCAAGTTTATTGAAACTAAATTTATTTTCAAACCAATTAGTCTTAATTTGGCTATCTTTGGTAAAAATGAGGGTGATTTTAGAGAGAAAAATTACATTTCAATGAAAACTATAGTACACATTCATGGATATTAGGTTCTAGTCTTGATAATTGTCTTTGAGGTTTTTATTTTATATTTGTTAACTGGACTGCATCCTAAATTCTTCTAGTCTCTTGAAATATCTGTCTACAAATCTCCGAATTAACGTTTTTAATTTTTTTCCCATCATTTTCATTTGGAATCATTGAGAACTGAACCTACCCTTTTTCCTGAAGCCTTGCAAACTGAAGCTGGACAACTTGATATAAACTTAAGAGAGATTCATGTCTGTTGCTGTGTAAGACATTCAGTAAGATACCTGAACACCTGATGACATCATCAGACACATTTCAAACTGCAAAAGATGCTTCGACTCTGACACCTAGAAATCTTTTGACTGGCTGCTGCCTGGGCTCAGGAAGGTTTATAATTCACTGGTTTATAATTTGCTCCAAACATTAACCTTCTTTTACTTTTTGTCTCTTAGAAATACTTCTTATTAAATCCCTGTTTACTTGCTAACACAATACAGGCTGAACTTTGGGAGCCCACCTCAACCACCATCTTACTAAGAGGCTGGTTCAATGAGATGGAACAACCTATGCCCCTCATCAACAGGATAATCCCTCAATATTGAAGATAACAAAAGGGGGGATTGATACCAGTCAAAACAAGGTTAACATAAGAGACGCCATATTGTAAAAAAGAAATCATATTGTAACTTTGAATGACCACTGATTAACTAACCCAGACATCCTCTGTAGATTTTATGGACCTTCGCAGCTGCTATAAGTTGATAACTTTGTTCTTTTGAGTTCCTTAGGAATGTGATGACCCCCAGGCAGAGAGTCTGTGCTGATGGCCATCATCAATGACAACTGAAAGATCAGGGCATAGGCTGTTGCTCCGATCTCTGAAACATAGCCAGCAAAACAAAAGACTATCAGGAACTGAGACCAGATGTCTGCCTCCACCTAGAGATCAGATGGAGGCCCCACTGGGATTAGGTCTATTTTTCAGGGACTATTAAAATTTGGGTTGTCTATACTTCTTACCCTTCTGGTAAGCCAGGAACAGGAGAATATTTCCAAATAAGTGCTAAACAGTTTCGTTCCTTTAACCCAGATCTACACTCCAATTCAGCAGGAAGTAGCTAGATCAGTCATGGCCCTAAAAAAATCTCTCAAGAATGAGGAATGACCAAAGAATAGGGGGGATTGAAACTGGCAAACAGCCATTGATGATTAAATATCTAGGTACTAAAGTTTTTTTTCCTTTTTTAAATTACTGATTATAGCTTTTAGCTGTTTAACCCGCTTATTGTTAGCTGTGTTGCTTAGGCAATATGCTATCCAACTCCCACTAGGCTCCTACAGATAACATCTCCCTGGAGCCTAGGTCACCATGGTAATGGGTGTGTGAGCTGTTTTTCAGGAATTAGAACTCCTTGTCCACTTCAGGCCGGCTGAGATCACCAACTCAACAACTGGGCCCAAGAAGATGTCCAATAGGTGACCTTTGGACACCGAGATGCTAAAAACTCTACCCTCAGATCATGCTAATGCTGCCACTTTGGTGAACATGGGTCCTATGAAGAGGCATGAAGTGTGACTACGCTTGTGCAGATCATCAATTACCTCACCTCTAGTCACCTCTCTCCACATTTCAGACCATCTTGCTCCCTATCCCATAAATATCCCTGAGTCCCTATTTTCAGGGAAACAGATTTGAGGCTCATGCTCTTGCTTCCTCACGTGGCTGCCTTGTGAGTAAACTCTCTCTCTACTGCAATCTTGTCATCTTCGTGTTTGGCTTTCTGGGCAGTGGGCAAAAATGAACCTGATTCAGTAACAACTGGTCACCTGTAATAACTAAGTAATATCTAGTTTAAGAGACTATTTAACTAATTTTTCCCAGTTGTAAGTGGTTATGAGGATGATCAGAAAGGATTTCTACCCATGAACCCATAAGAGTTTGGGCCTGGGCAAGCAAGAAGACTGTCCTGGAATTCTTGGCCCCATGAGCAAGTTTGGTCACTCTTAGTCATTTCTCTTTGATGGAAAAAGCCCGGACATGAATAGCGTGCAAGCGTACATGATCATTTCACCATAGATGTCACCACCTATACAAACCACCGTCTGGGAAGGAAATTGACTTACCCTTTGCACATCTTATGAGGATAAAACAAAACATCGTGTTATTTCAACTATCATTTGTTTGTAAATACTTTTATTGTGTAATCTGTGGTACAGTTTGGAAATTTCTTGGATACCAGTTTCTCAGAACTATTGATATAAATGCATCATTCTGATGCATTATATTCTCTGTTCCTGAAAAGAAAGTATTACAAAATTGAAAGTTTATTGAAAAATTCAGATACCTTCCACCCACGGCAAAATTATCTGCTTTAATTTCAAAATTTGAATAATGGTATGCTGGTTTAACAATCCTGAGAGAGTCTGTGATTTAGATGTAGAACAGAGGGGCAAATTCAAGGTGAAGGACGAGTGGAATAACTACGAGAAGACTAAAGATTCTAAATGATGTCAGGAATTCTAGAGCTTTTGGAGAAAAGAGCTGACTCATCTCTCAACATTTAGCTTATTTTCCGGATACCTTCAAATAACTTTACATTTCCGTTCCAATGAGTCACATGAATGGTAGCCTAGGGCAGTTTATTTGGCTAGAATTTTTTGTTTTCAGCTCCACCTGGACAAAGTCTGACAAGTTATTGTGGATTCATGACTGCAAAGATCATTTTTGGGGAATACAATTTTGATGAGAAATGGGATCCAAGACCGCATCGCATTGTCTGGTGCTTTTGTTCAACTTGCTTGCATATCTTCTAGCCAATCATAGCCTCAAATACCAACTACATTTTTACCCTGGCAGTGACACATTCTAATCAGACTGAGAAAAAGGAAGGACAGGTTTAATGGGTCAGCTCCTCCTGGTTAGCCTTGGCTTCCCCTAAGAACAGTCTTTCTCTCAGTAGAAGAGAAGGGAACGCTCAGGTACTGAATATCCATTGGATATGTTATTCCATGCAATTCTCATCGCAATCCTAGAAGTCAGGGGAGATAACTATAACTAATGTTAGAAAGTAGAAATTATTAGAAATAACTAATATTTATGTTTTAAAACATTTTATAATGTTAATTTTTATAGATATAAATATCGAATTTGAAAAAAACCAACATCTGTATTTTAAACTATTCATTTGTACTCAGGTGATTCCGTACCAATTAAATTACTTGGAAGCCAAGTGAACTGTAGACATCTAAAAAAAATGACAGGCATAGGAAGAAAGAAAATCTATGAAATGCTATACTCTCAAATACAAACCTGAAATGTAACATCAAACATACTTGGATAAAGGGATTGAAAATCATGTGTCTTATATTCTCCTATCTGAAACTTTGAAAAGCCACCTTTCCAATAGATATCCCTCTCTTTCTTCCCTCTTCTTTTTAAATGAATCTTTTTCTTTTCTGGCACTCGCGCAAAGTAGGGTCCTGCTAGTTGTCTGAGCTGACAATCCAGACCCCTCCACCTGGAGCACGTCTGGGAGCTAGAGAAGAATAAAGAAATTAAAACCAAGTTCCTTATTGTAGCTGTTGAGCAGCAGCTCCTGTAAAAGGTGTTGGGTGACTGGGGACACCATTGTAAGCGATGTGTTGTTGCTCATAGGACATAGTCCAAAATCTCTATATGGCCTTAAGGGCCCCCCCCCCCCACAAATCCGTCCACCTCATCACTGCCTCCTCCCCATCTAGACCCTGACCACAGGCATTCTCCCTGGGCTTCAAATGTGACCTGTCCTCTTCCAGCTCAGTCTTTGCTCAAATTCCTTCTTCTGACTGGGTAGGAAACCCCTCTCCTCACTCCTTCCATTTTACCAAAATGTGCTTAGGGCTCAGTTTAAACATGTCCTCCTCAGGGACCCTTCCCTGATTCCCCCAGAGTTGTTTGGGTCCCTCCGGTGTATACCCCATAGCACTCTGGGGCTCCTCTTCTTTAGCACTTAATGGCTTTACGATTTCTTAATCTGTCTTCCCTAGCCATGATGATGATGATAACTAACTCAGATTTAATACCAGGAACAACTTCCTGAGGGAGCTATTATTATTCCTATTTACAGATGAGGCAACTGAGAGTTAGTGATGCGGAACGACTTACCCAAGGAGACAGTAAGTGAGAAAGCCAAGCTCTAAACCTGGGTGCTTGACTATAAAGCCATTTTTTGACCTCTTTATTGTTCCCTGTGCTCTATCTGGTTGCCTTGTCTTCCGATCCATGCCTTGCACCTCACGCAAGGCCAGGCGCATCCTGAAACCCATAGACATTTGTTGCATGTAGGAATAAATGAGCTGAGGAAAAACTAAGATTGAAATAAAATTACAAGGCCCTGGTAGCCTACAACCCACAGCTAGGCCGTGGTGTCCCCCAGTAAATATAAACCATACACACAAAACATCAAGAAGAGGCAGACAGGACTACGCCACGACCGTGGTAGAACATGACAAAAATAAGGCCGCTTTCCGGTCATGTGTGAACACACAGACAGGGTGCGATGCAATTACAAAAGTAACCAAATGTCCCCCTTTCCTAGTTAGCATGAGTCAATATTATTTCTTTACCAATGACAAATCCAACCTCGCATCCTTCCTTCTGCCTCTTACATAAAAATTTTTCAGAGACCCAATTGAATTACCCATGCTTTCTGACAACAGCCAGGACAGAACAAAGCTGGACTTCCTTATCCTCTCCCCGACATCATCCAGCAGAGTCCCAAACCCTATCAAAGCCCCTCCTGACTACCCTCCACCAAAAGCACCCTGTGGCATGTGCACTCCCTTGCTGCAGCAGCAACACGCTAAGAAATAGAGCTTTTTTTTTTTTTTTTGAGGAAGATTAGCCCTGAGCTAACATCTGCTGCCAATCCTCCTCTTTTTGCTGAGAAAGACTGACCCTGAGCTAACATCTGTGCCCATCTTCCTCTGCTTTATATGTGGGATGCCTACCACAGCATAGCTTGCCAAATGGTGCTATGTCCACACCTGGGATCCAAACCGCTGAACCCCAGGCTGCCAAAGTGGAACGTGGGAACCTAACTGCTGCACCACCGGGCCGGCCCCTAGAAATAGAGCTTTGTTTGACCATATGTATGTTCTTAGAGGACTTTCACTGCTGGGCACCGACAGAGCAAATGAGTGGTTATTTAATAAAGTTGTGGTTAAATAAATTTAACCTCAAAAAGTTAGGATTTGTACACATCAAACTGCTAGTATTCTTATTAGTTACTTATGCTAATAATAATTTTATGATGGATTTTACAGTGACTACTGAATTATCTTAGTCCTGATCCATTTAATGAAATATTTATGGATTGAATTTACTAAGTGAACATTCTCCTGTTTTAACCAATATACTTGAGAACTAACTTAAAAAGCAAGTAAACAAACAGTCAATCCCAGCTCATGTTGTCGCTCTTTGGGAAAGCATCTTTAGTTAGCAGAAGGAGACATGTGAATTACAGCCATGGCTGTAGAAGAGAGATGGCATGACTAGCTCGCTTTATAAACTCCACTGCATTCATTGCAGAATTTTCTTATCCTTAAGACAGCTGGTAAAAAGGCAAAAGTTCTATATTGATGTCCTCCATATCTCTGTGTAACCTCCCTTTATGTGTTGTCACCACTCTGGCCTTCGAAGCCTTCCTCCTGTCATCTCAATTCTCACAGTATCCCTCTAGCTCTCAGCCAGGATTATCACCTTCAATAACTCTCATGGTCTGCATTTTCCTTCACTCTCCTCTTGTTAAAATTTCTCTCCTTTAAGGCACACGTTTCTGCTAATATGCGTATGACTGTGTGCTAATGTCGTTAAGAGTGCTAATGGGTGAATGAGTTATCCCTCCTCTTTGATAATGGCCTGTTAAAGAGGGTCATTTGTCTTACTCCAAAGAGTTGATTAATGTTGGGAAGACTACTATGGTTTAGCTGGGGAGATTTTGAATAAGAAAGACATTTTAGCACCCACCAGCTATATCATGTAAACTATAATTAGAGATCCCTATATAATTATTTTCTATTTTAGAAGCATCGCCACTGTGGAACTTCAGCTTGTAAACTCATATACACTTTCCTGGATACAAAGGGGTACAGGGCAAAAGCATGTCAACTCTGCCTGCCACCAACAGGTGGCATTAGGAGTTATGAGTGACCACTTCTGCCTTCAAGCAATATTTTGTTGGCTGTTTTGCTTAGTTTTGAGGTATTTTAAGAATATGGATTATTACACAGTAAGAGAAATTCATTTTATATGTGGAAAGTGTTGTTTATATGCAATCCACGGTAATTAAAGACAGGAAAAGTGATAGACAAAAATGGAAGAACTTCAGACTATGGCTAGAGAATACACATCAATATTGGGCCCTGTTAATAGTCATTCAAGGAAAGAATAGATGGGCTGACCCAGTGGCACAGTGGTTAAGTTTACACGTTCGGCTTTGGCGGCCAAGGGTACACTGGCCTGGATCCCAGGACTTACACACTGCTTGTCAAGCCAGGCTGTGGTAGGCGTCCCACATATAAAGTAGAAGAAGATGGGCATGGATGTTAGCTCAGAGCAACAAAAAGAGGAGGATTGACGGCACATATTAGCTCAGGGCTAATCTTGCTAAAAAAGGAAAAAAAAAAAGAATAGGAGTTTGTCTAGAAACTTAAAGATTAAACATGGTTCAAAGTATAGCTGATGAAAACTTTTTTTAGCCAGCCACAGATGGCTCACAGGTGTGAGGACTGTTGGATTCTAAGCAACATCAAAGAAAGTGGCACATGGGGCCTAGGAGCTCCACATTATGCTGGCAAAGATGATAAGGGAGGATGTGATGGCTCCCAGCCAGCTGTCAGTGGAGATGATACTGGTTTATTTTAGAAAAAGATGCTCTGTAGAATATATAACAGCAAGAAAGAGACAAGTACGCCAGACTTTAGCAATTTGGAGGACCAACTTACTTTTCAATTTGATAAATACCTGTAAACTGACTGAAGAGAAAGCACTTTGGAACATTCTTTCAGAACCTAACTTGTTCATAAGAAAAGCATCTCTGGATCATTCTGCCTTAGTTATAAATGTGATTATTGTTATGACTTTTTAAAGCTGGAAAAATCTGTGCTGCACTTGTAGGTTGTAAACACAGGGTTGCAAACGTGGAAGAGTTTCTATCTTCCAGTGTCATAATCATAGTTGTAGCCTCCAACTGTTCATAAATATTAAAGAAATGTAATACTCTTTCAAAATGTGTCTTATTTTTAAATTATTTTCTGTTTGACTACTGTAACAGTCATATTTGCCTAAGAATATGACACACATATTTATTATGGTAGCCAAAATTAGAAATAATTTGAATGTCCAATAATAGAGGAATGTGAAAATAAGCCATGATCTTTATAACGAAATATTATGTAGCTATTGAAATTATGTGGAGCAGTTTGATGCTAAGTGCAAAAAAAGTATGAAATTACATTTGCAGAGATCTGCATTAGAAAATAATATCAGAAACACTAATAATCATTATCTTTAGGCAGTGAAACCACAAGGAAATTTTTTCATTCTATTTATATTTTCCAAATTTTACATTTCCTTTTAAAATAAAAATAAGTAAACCTTTTCAAAGTGACTTTGCAGGCAAGTGTGAGGAGATTACAAAGGTTGTAGGGTGTTGTTCCTTCGCTCGCTGGGAAAGATGGAGAGGAACCTTAGGACTTGCTATTTAACTATAATAAACGTCGATTTAACAATTTTTAAATAGTGCTGAAAAATTTGTTTGCATTCACAGGGAAATATTTAATGAGAACTGGGCTTTCTCTGCTAATCATTGAAGAACTACACATCATTCTTATAGCAGCAAGGGCCTCTGGGAGTCTCTGTGGCATGGAGATCTCAACAAGCTTTTAAGTATGATTGATTTCAGATGGGAGGAGGAGGAAATATTTAATGCTTTTTCACACTAATTTCCATGTGAGCCGTTTTTGAATCAATTTTCTTTTTTTTTTTTTTTCCAAGAAGATTAGCCCTGAGCTAACATCTGCTGCCAATCCTCCTCTTTCTGCTGAGGAAGACCGGCCCTGAGCTAACATCCATGCCCATCTTCCTTTACTTTATATGTGGGATGCCTGCCACAACATGGCTTGACAAGTGATGCCATGCCCGCACCTGGGATCCGAACCGGCGAACCCCGGCCGGTGAATCGGAACATGCACACTTAACCGCTGGCCACCCGGCCAGCCCCAGTTGAATCAATTTTCTTAGTGTAAAAGGAATGCACGCTTATTGCAGAAATTTGTAAAATATGTAAATGACTTTTTACAAAATTCATATTCCCACAGTCCAGAGATGATCAATATTAACCTTATTTTACTTATTTCCCTTGTCTTTTGCTTTCTCTCCCTCCATCTCTTTCCTTTCTATTTGTCTTTTTTCCCTCTTTCTCAAAAGTGAGATCGCACAGAATAGTGTTTGCTGTAGCGTGGAGGTACCCAGCCAGACGTCCCTTCAAGAAGGAGTGCCCTGATCAGCTGTGAGGAGTACAACTGGCTGACACATCTTGGCTGCAGCCTCTCTGGAATCTGCCCCAATGATTGAGAAGACCGCACTCCCCTCAGGCAGGTTTAGCCCATGGCTATGCAGAGCGCAGGGTAGTAGGGCCTGGCCCTGTCTGCCCAACACAGGACTCCTCCGCAAGCAATCTCATGCCAGAGCCCCTCGTTGGCCTGGCTGAAACTTTCTCACAGTCTGAGTCTCCTCTTACCCAATCCTCCTTCTCTTCCTTGTCTCCTTTCACAGATGTCAGACCTACATTGTCCTCCAAAGTCTCTCCCACTTCTCCTAGCTCCTCTCCCTTATCTTTCACAGGTATTATTCTGCCCCAAAATCTTTGCTTCCCAGAGAACCCAACCAACACGGTTTTATATCTTGATTCTCTCATTTAACATTAAACTGTGAGCATTTCCCAATGGCACTAAAATATCTTCATAAACATTATTTTCATTCCATGGATTCATTACGTGAATGTATAAGACGTTCCCAACTTTTTGCCGTTATACACATTATGATGAGCATTCTTGTTCGGATTCTTTACATGAATTTCAGAATATATTTTCAGAATACATTCCTCAATGTGTAATCACCAGCTTAAGCTTACTACTTTTTGAAAAATGGATTTCCAAAGACAATGTCAACTTAATATTTTAACCAGCAATTTATTCCCCATTAATTGAGCCTTCACGGCGTCCCTAAATTTGTGATCTTAAAAGTAACATCACAATTAATATCTTTACCGATAACTCTTTCTTCACATTTCCGCTTTTCAGTTCCTCCAGCTCTGGTTTCTGTGGGGTCTTCTATGATGTTGTGTAGACCACTACACTTCCTCTTCCCCATTCCTGAACTCCGGCCTCTGACAGAAACAGCAACCCCTCTGACGTGGCTCAAAGTTTTCTGTACTCATACTTGATGACAGTGCAGCACAGAAAGAGGTCACTATGCTGTTCTGCAACCACAGTGATTCCAAGGAGACCCAATGTCTCACTAAAAGGAAACGTTCACCTACCAGCTTCCCATGATTCCACCTTCCACCTGCCCTGGATGCCGTGGGAAAGTTGTGTATTTCTCTGCTTTATACTGCCAGAGAATACTTCTGACAAAAGGTTAAGAATGCGTTACTGAAAACTTACCAGAAACAGAAATTACAAAAGGTTTAATTATATGAGGGAGAAAACCACAATTACCCCATAGGTAATTTAGGAGTAACTGGAAGTGATTTGAACAAATTATTTAAAATTTTAGCTTCTCCCAAATAACTACCAGTTATGAGGAAATATTCTCTTTTGAAATAGTGACAACAGATGGCATTTGTTGTGCATTCAGTATCTGCTAGATACTATGCTTAGCGTTTTACATGTATTAATTCAATTAATCCTTATAGCAGCCTTATAAGGCAGGGTTACTATAAAGACAAGAAAATGGAGGCACAGAGAGATTTAGTAACACGTCCAAACTCATAGGTTAAGTAAGAGGCCCAGGGTACCAGAGCCTTCATTGGATCTCAGTCAGTCTGGATCATGAGCATGCTCCCTTAGTCTCTTTATTAAATTGACTTGAAAGGCCATTTCTGTTTAATTTATAAAAACAATGATAGAACAAGGACTCATAAGTTCATAGTGATTACAAATAAATAAACAAAGCCTTAGGAAAAGCTTTTCCTTATAACAGAATGCCCAATAATAAATGTAGAAGAAATGACGGATTGGAAACACCATCAGTGATGCTAAAACTAGTGGATGAAATTTTGGTGAGAAATAGTTTATTTACATAGTCCAAAAATATCTCCCTACAACGTAGTTATTAACCATAAAGGGAAAAAACAAGTAACTTCACAGTGGAGAAATCTAGTGGGTAGTACCTTAACTCAGTGATCAATATCACTTACATTGTGTTAATATCACAAACACTAGGATAAACTGATATCATGAGGTTCCTAATATAATGTACTGCAAGAAACACACTATTACTTCCAGCATATTCCTTCCAAAGATATGCACCTGAATTTAATCATGAACCAATACCAGAGAAATCAAAAATGAAGAACATTTTAGAAAATAGCTGTACTGAAATCTGTACAAATGTCAAGATCAAGATGCTGAGGAACTGTTCCAAATTGAAGGAAATTAAAGAGACCTGACATTAAATGTGATGTGTGATCCTGGATTGAATTCTGGACCAAAAATAAATAAATAACCATAAAGGACATTATTAGGACAATTGATGAAATCTGAACATGAAATAACATCAGATAATAGTATATTAATGTCAAATTTCCTGATTTTAATAACTTGACTGTAGTTATATAAGAGAATATCCTTATTGTTAGGAAATACATACTGAAGTATTTAGGGCCAGACAATATCTGGAACTTTTCTCAAATTGTTCAGAGAGAGAAGGAATGACGGAGCAAGTGAGATGAAAAGCTGATAGGTTAATTCATGGTGGAGCCATTTGCCAAAGTCTCCTATCAATATTAAGATATATTTTTTATTTTGTCACCTGGAATTTAAAAAATAACATCTGAGAGTGTATCAAAAGCAAAATTTGAGATACCCTTCACTATGTCCCAGTAGTTTCACCTTGGGGCATTTATTCTAAGGAAGTAATCATGGAGAGGCACAATGCTTTTGTTTCAAGGATATTCATCAAAATTTGTACATAATTTTGGAAAATCGGAAACTATCTACACATCCAATAATATAGCTTTGTTTTAATATTATACAGTCATTAAAATGGTTTTGAATAGTATTTAATGACATGTTAAAGTGCCATTATTAAGTAATAAAAACAAAATATAAAACGGTGCACTCAGAATGACTCCATTTCTGTATACAGGTGCATAGAAATATACCCACAATCTCCTACACATAAAAGACTGCAAAACTGTACATCAAAATGTGAATGTGGAGATTTTAAGATATAGGAAAGAAAGCTAACTTTTAAACTTAGTTTTATTTGACAGTATTTTAAAAATTTGCTGAAAACATACATATTATTTTATAATTAAAAACAGTAATTATAAAAAATAACTTGCTGGAAGTCTAGAGTATGTCTTAAAAAAAGAAGTATAGGCCAGCCCTGTGGCCTAGTGGTTAAGTTTGGCATGCTCCCCTTCAATGGCCTGGGTTCAGCTCCCAGGCATGGACCTACACCACTTGTCAATGGCTGTGTTGTGGTGGTGGCTCACATACAAAAAGAGGAAGATTGAAAGACAATGTTAGCTCAGGGTGAATCTTCCTCAGCAAAAAAAAGAAAAAGAAGAACCAGCCATAAATTTCAATAAAATTCTGATCTGCTTATTCCACACACACCCACACCCCTGTTACATAGTATCACTTCTTTGCAATGACACAGGATCCTACTGCTGAAGTTGGTGAGTGACTGGTAGAGCTTGACCCCTACACTCTTCCTTTTGTGGAATATACATGCAGGAAATTCCTCTCTGTTGCTATAAATTGATGTATGGTTGATATAAAGGGGCTTGGCTCATTGGATTTGTTTCCTGACGGAACTATCAAGGCTGAAACCAAATGCTGCACATTCTGATAAGAAAATGTGATATGATTTGTTACTATCTGTGAAAAGGGCACACTTCTTTTATTATACGTTCAATTTGCATTTTTTAAATACCAAGGACTTCCAAGTAATTCAGTTATTTCTTTTGTGATTTGATTTCCACTGTTAGTTTCTTACATGTTTTTTAGGACATAAATTTCAGATAGTATGGGCTGGATTCAGAAACTACTTCTGTAATCTTTTTTAATCTTTTCTTTGTCATTCACCTCTGAATGTGTTTCTTTGTTGTTTTGTCTGTGTATTGCTATAAAAACAACCTGTATTGTATGTGTGCGTTTGTGTGTGTGTGTGTGTGTATTTGCCTTAAAAGGCATACTCTGTGTCTGTTATAGTCTTGATTTTGGTCTTTTTTCGCAATCTAGACTGGTCCTAATGAGGAATCATTACTTATATTATCTTTTTAGTAATAAATATTGAACTCTTCTACTAAGTACCACAGAATGACAGATGGCCAGAAAACAAGTATATATTCAGCATATAAACAACTGGGAATTGGGTTCCAATCTACAATGGAGGCTGTGGACTGTCAGAGACTCTAAAACACAAATTTAAAAGGCGGAAACAATGTTGTAACATGGCACTTTATTTCATCTACAAGCCCGTGCTAGGCTTCCCAGTCTTGTTATATAAATGAGAGCAAATTGCTACCTTTGAGGAGTCAACTATCATTTGTATCCATTAACCTGGAACCTCTTACTCATGATTTCTAAATTATATGACACTACCAACAGATCAAGAGCCATCATGTTCATTGGAGGAGGAATAAATTCTCAATATAGCTCCTGGTATGTTCTTCAGTTCAACTTTCTCTTCCATAGCCCAACCCATGTTTTATAAAGAGGCCCTACCCAGTGATAAGGGGCTTATTTATATTCCCACAGCCAGATTCTCCCACTGTAATCTAGACTTCATCTTATGTAAGCACATGACTCACATGCATTGGTCCCTTTCCTGAAACTCCAGGTGAGAGCCAACTCTCAGTTATCTATGGTATGAGTGCCAGAGGCGACTGGAAGAAGTGAAACACATTGGTTATTTACAATTTACATTTTAGCCAGTAATCTTAACCTCCTCCCTAATGTCAACTTTCTTTTACTATTGATTTTAAGGAACACAGGAAAGGCCAAAGAGAAAAGCATAGGGTCTGATAAATTAAAAAAACTGCATGATCATTGAACAGTCGAGAGCTTATCATTTCCAGTCTCTTTCACAGTCAAGATGCTAGATAAGTATTTTCTACCAGCAGCCACCACCAACTCCTTTAATCTAGTACAATCTAACCTCCACCTTCATTTTCCACTAAAAACACTTTTTCAACCTTCATGATGTTTGAAAGTCAAAACCAGTGGCATTTTCTCTCTTCCTCAGTTTTTTTCTCCTTTTATTTGTCCTGGACACTGTTAACTATTGCTATAAATCTTGAACTTTTTTTTCTCCTGACTTTCACACAATTGTGTTCTCTTCATTTCTCTCCTGGTTATAGCTATCAGCAAGTCTTGTTGATATGAAGTATATTCTAAATACAGCACAAGTTCAACCACTTCTCATCACCTCCACTACTGCCGTCTCTGTCCCAGCCATGATATAACTTAAGTGAGTGATTAAAATAACCCCCTACATTGTCTTCCACGTTTCAGTCTTGCCCCTCTTTAGTCTCTTTTCCACAGAGCAGATAGACTAGTCTTTTTGAAATGCAAATTATATCACCACCCTTTCCCTAACCCTCTGATGGCTTATTGCATTTTTAATAAGAGGCAAACACCTTACCGAGGTCAATACCCCCTACATTTTCTACTCTGGCCCATCTGTCTGACTTCTCTTGCCACTGTCCATTGAGCATGCTTCAGCCACACTGATCCTACTGGCTTTTGAACATTGGAGTCCTTATACTTATTTCTCCAGGTCAAGAATACTTCGGCTCCACACGTTTGTATGGCAGCATTTGCCTCATTTCTCTGTGTCTCTGCTCGTATATGACCTCCACAGAGATGCCTCCCTACCCACTGAGCTAAAGCAGCCCTGAGGCCATAGTATATTATGTATTACTACCTTATTTCATCACTACCCATGAGCCCTTGGGCAAGTTACTCTGTGCCTCAGTTTACTCATCTGAGAAATTAGTCTTATAAAAATAGTTACACACTCATAGGGTTGTTATAGGGATTTAATAAGCTTTACATTTAAAAAGCTTAACTGCAAATAGTAAGCCCTATATAAGTATTTGCTACTATAATTGTTACTAGTATTTATTTATTTTCCTTCTTTTCTCACTAGAAATATAAATTCCTGGCATTTTCTGTCTTGTCCATCACTTATTCTCAGCATATAGAACAGTAAGACATATACTAAGCCTTCAATAAGTACTTGTGAAATGAGTGAGTGAATGAATGAAATATTTAATGATTTCTTTTGCCTTCACAGCTCTTTTCTTTTACCAATTCCTCGGGTGAAGACATTTCCTTGGACTCAATCATTGGTTTCCTTGGCATTTTTCCTCTACCCTCACTCCACTGAAGTGTTTAACTCAAAATGTTTCTCTGGCTTCAGCTATAGTCTCTATGATGGGAATCCCCACCATACATCTTTAGCTCAGACCATACAGCCAAGCTCCACACTGGGGAGGCAGCTCTAAGTGGGTGGAAATGTGGCCTGGGACTCAGGAGATCCTGGATAGTGTGTAAGTTCTATGACTTTACTTGCTTTGTGACTCAGGGCAAATCACAACCTTTCTGGAAACTATATTCTCTTGTAGGTGATAATTATTCATCTCTACTTTCCATCTCAGAAAGTACATTTAAACAAAGAGTTAATAGATGTGAAAGTGTTTTGTAAATTGTAAAACAGTATATACAATTTTGAAGTTTTGTCAAATATCTCAAATATGCTATTTCTACATATAAACCCTGCTATTATCTTAGGGTCAATGTATTTAAACTAGATTAATTTTATTTTTCCCAAACTGAGTTCTTTCTGACTTCTCTTTCTCTCATTTCCCGTATCCAATCACTAAAGACTTTTGGTTCTCCCTCTGAGATATGTCTAAAATTTGCCTCCTGCTCTCTGTTCTCCCAGACACAGTCTTAGTCTAAGCTTTCTTCACCTTACATCTAGGTCGTTACAACACTCCATTAGCTGGTCTCTCTGCCTCCAGCCTCTTTCTCTCAATCAGTCTTCTCAAAAAGTGTCATTTCAATCTTCCCAAAATTATATTTGGTTTCTTTTACTGCTGTAACAGATTGCCACAAATATAGTAGCTTAAAACAATAGAATTTATTATCTTCTAGTCCTGTATATCAGAAGTCCAACATGGGCCTCACTGGGCTAAAATCAAGGTGTCAGCACTGGGTAAATGTCAAGGTATCGGCAGGAGCCTTTCCCAGAGCCTCTAGAGAAGAATACATTTCCTTGTCTATTCGAAATTCTATAGGCCACCTGCATTTCTTGGCTTCCGGCCCCCTTCCTTCTTCTTCAAAGCCAGCAACTGCGGGTCAAGTCCTTCTTGAAGCACAGCTCTCTGACCACAGCTGGGAACAGTGCCCTGCTTTAAAGGACTCACGTGATTAGATTAGGTCCACTTGGCTAATCTAAGATCACCTCGCCATCTCAAGGTCTGTAACCTTAATGATGTCGGCAACGTCCCTTTTGCCGTGTAAGGCAACATAGTCACAGAATCTGGGGATTAAGACATGGACATCTTTGGGGGAAGGGAGTATTATTCTGCTTATCACACCAATTTAATGGTATCCTTAAGCTGATCAAGAGCTTTAACTGATTCTTTATTACCCATTAATGTCAAGTTTATCTTCTCAGTATGGCTTTGAACATCTTTAAAATAAATTCTTAACTATTCTCAGTTAGAGAGCCTGTACTACTGTCAGGACGGTCTCCCTGACATACCTTAAACATGCTGTGATTTTCCTAGTGCTTTGGCCGATTATTCTTTCATTTGAGAAGTCTGACAGTCCTTCCTTTGCTTATCAAAGTGCTATCAATTTTCCAAGATTCAGATAAAGTCCCACCTCCTCAATCAAAGCTTCCCCATTGATGTCACCTTTCTCTAAATTGTTTGATATGATACTATTTAGTATATATGCTGGACTTCTGTTTGTTCAGGATTCACTCATTCTCCCTCTGGTGATAGCACTCTGGTTTTCCTTTGGGGGAAAATTTTCTCCCATTGCATACAAACTTGGTGGCTTCTCAACTAACATGTACTGTCCTCTTGGCCAAGAGGTGAGCCCATACTCCCAGCTAGGCAATCAGAGGTATCTCCCAGACCACAGGCACCCAGGGTTGAGTTCACACCTTCTAGAAGTGGCACACTGCTAAGTCACTAGAATTTTCCTGGTTCTTTGCCTTTTACTTTAGGTCTATCTAACCCCCCACATCCTTCCTGCAAATTTCTTCTTGATTAAGCTAGAATTGTTTTCTGTTCCATAAAAATCAAAGAACCTTAACTACTATTCTTTAAATGTCTCCATAACTTCAAATTCCTCCTGTAAGTTTCTTGAAAACTATAGTATATTTTTACCCTTCTTTTGAATACCCCACAACCTCTTGTATATTACAAAAAAAAAAGCTCTTTTCAATAAACATTGGTTGACTAATTCATAAAGTATTGATTTTTATCATTTTTTTCAGCTTCTCATAAGTAGTTGAGGGCCAGGAACGTGACATATATATTATCCTTAGTACCAATCTTGCCAACCCCAGAAGAGGAAATAGAAAATCATTGCTCCCTTCTGATAGACTGGTTGGAAATGTCACCATTCCACTGATTGTACTTTTTAGGTTCATTTCTTATATCCAAATGAGTATAATCAAAGCCTTTATCCAAAGTTTTCTATCATCCTGTCACATGGCCTCCATCTATTTAGCACGTAATGGATCCATTCACAATACTGCATTAAATGAGCCAGGCTGTGCTTATTTTCTCAACAGGTACAGTGCACTTCAGGCTTATATGAAGTTTCTGGAAGACTTTTCCCAAATAGTTCTCTGATATTCAGATAAACTGAATGGAGTATTTGTGTTTGGTTTTATGCGATGGGTAGTTACAATTAGCTTGTGACCAGAAAGGATAATCAGAAGTTATTCATGTTTTATGTCTCCTTCTTAGTGAATCCATGTTGGAACCAAATGAACAGCACTTATGTTTTATAATGTTTTGTGGCCATTTGGGGTAAAATATATTCTAGAATTGATCAAAGTCAAATTTAGTGCCTATAATGTCCTCCTTTTAAAATTGTGATATTCTGACTCTGGTTTCATGGAATCTTTTTCCTTCTGTATAATCTCTTCAAAATGGTCAATTCTGCCATCGTTGTAAAAAGTTTAGCATAATCATCTTTGAAATTACTTGAAAATGAGTCCTTCAGCACCTCCCAGAGGATGATACCAGGTTTTTGGCCTGAGATACAAGAAGGATGGAATTGAACTTAATTGAGATAGGAACACTGAAGAAGAAACAACTTTTCAGGGGAATGAGTTATTGAACATGTTACCTTTGAATGTCTAGTGGACATCCAAGTGATGTTACGTGGGTAGTCAGGTGATGAAGTTTGGAACTCAGCAGAAATATCGAGGCTGGGAGTAATCACTATATAGATGGCAATTAAAGGCACAAGACTGTATAAAATAAAGTAGGGAGTGGCTATACAGAGAAAAAAGTTCCAAGATTGAGTTGTGGGGGCACTCTAGGATTTACAGATCAGTGGTAGGGGATTGGAGATATTAAAGAAGGTCCAGCGTGAGACTAAGAAGCAGGTGGAAAATCACATGAGTGTGTCATCCTGGAAGCCAAGTGGTAAAAGTGTTTCAAAAGAGTTCGTCTCCTTTACCCTCTGGGTTCTCAGACTTTGAACAGTCAGTCTGATTGTGCTGTGAGATCCCAAGAATTTCATTTTACAAGACTTTCTATTTCTCCCAAGAAAACTCTAAACTAGATCTCAGATTAACTCCACGTGATGGTTCTGCTGCCTCTGACATGGCCAGAACGGCAGTGGAACTGGGGATCAGAAAACTTGTTTCTCATGCCAGCTCCACCTTTTATTTATCCCTGTGACCTGGGACAAATTACTTTACCTCCATGTAAAGTGGTCATTGCTATGCCTCCCTGACCTATCCGCAGGCCAGCGAAATGGCCTAAAGAGCTGATAAATGGATAAAGCCCTCTATGGGTTGTTGAAGAATTTGTCAAGGAAGCCATCGTTGTGATGGAGGTTCAGAGTGACCAATGCTTCCTGCTCTGAAGGCCCAGGGAAGCCAGGCCTCTTGGTTGGGAGATGCTAAGGGAATCATGAGACACGCTTCTGGCTGATACGTCCTTTCAAAAGTTGCTTCTCAGTAGGACAGCTATAATCTTTGAAAATAGACTAACACCTAGAATTTCATAACTAATGTGGCTTCTTTTATTTCAAAGAAATTCTTCATTATGGTAGGCCATAAAATATGATACATTTATTTAACGCTTTCCCAAAGTAAGATCATATGTCTTTATATCTAAACACATTGTAGTCCTGTCATTGCTTTGAAGCCCTTTAATGTGTTATGGAGAAAAAGAAAAAGAAAAAAAAAAGAGAGACTATGTTTATCAGTGAAGTTCTTTATGCATGGTGCCGAATGCATTTTTTATTTTTAAATTGTGTTTTTTTCCCCAGTTCCCAACAAAAATAAATAAACGTTAACAATATCTTGTAAAGTATCTATATTCTCCTTCAATATCTTAAGGTACACAATTATCAAAGCTGATATTGAACACAAACAAATTGATACAATTCAGTACTCTGATAAAATTCACTGTCAAATAAGTTACTTTAAACTGTATGCAATATAACTTTATGTTCCATAACATCTTTAACATAAACTCTATACCAAAATGGCTCTTCAAACTTAAAAAGTGCAATTACAGAGTGCAAAAAAAGCAAAGAGAAAAATACATATCTTAAATTTAACATCATCTAATTTGAATAACAGATATGGTTTAGATAAAATTATTCTTTAGTTAAAACATTAAAATGTACTCCAGAACACCATTTATACAAGTTGTTACCCTCTTTCTCCCATATGAATAAGAGGAGGAAAAAAACAGAAAATATTGGGCAGCAAATTAAACACATCTTTTTCCCCAAAAGTCTACAGCATGGATATTGCAGCAAAACATGACAAAGTGGATCAGACACAAGTCTTTAAAACTGCATTATTGAAATTAATGGAAATTAGAAACTAGTATCATGCATTTGCTCCATAAAAATTGATGGGCTATGTGACAGCAGTTGAATTTAGCTAACTCTCTTCTCAAGAACTCAAAAATAAAAATCTGGGTTAAGACATAGTCATACCAGTGCACCATTTTTCCCATTGCTTTGACTTTTGGCAGAGAGAGCAAAAAAACATCTAGGAGAACATTGAATTCTATTGTATTATACATGTTTAACATACTACATAAATCTCAAATTTGATGTTAAACCTTTAGTACTAACCATAGAACTTTATGTCCTTGGTCATAGAGAGTGTCAAATGAGTTATTGTGTGGCCTTGGTGGGAAGCCATAAATTATGCATTGGATTTGCATTTGTTCTCAATATGTTGGATATAAATAGCCCCTTCTAGAAATTCGTATAGTGAGAAATCTGTAAAATGAGGAAGATAAACTAAATGTGAGCCACAATCTTTCCATTGTTTTTAGGAAACATGAACTGATAGCAATCATCTTTCATGTTTGCTCAGCATTATCCTCATTAAAACAATTATTTTTTACTTATTTTCACTTATAAAAAACACTTTTGGTCATACCTTTTTATTTAATATTCATTTATAAATATAGATTTAACTTTTACAGGGGTTCATTTTTTAAGCATTCTTAAATAAAGATTAAAAACACCCCAAACCACATACAATTAGTTATGTAATACGAATTGAGATGCTTAAGAAAAATAATATGATTTGCTTTTTGTGAATAAAAGAAATGGATTACAGATGATTTCTGGGTTAGTCAATAAATTTTCTTTGAAACAATCAAAGTCACTTAAAACAGGCAGACTTCCTTTACCCAGAGGAGGTGTCGATGGGTATGTGCAGGATTTAAAATGTGTTCTTACACAGCACATTTGACTCGGCTATAATAAATAGGAAACAGAAATATCCTTTGGGATCTCACCGAATTTTATTTTATTTCTCTTTGTTTTTGTTTTATACATTGTTGATAGAGCAACAAATGACTATAATTCTAATTGAGCTCATGTGTACATGTGCGTTTGCATATGAGTAGGCACATACATACACACACACACACACATGCAACCATATATATCTATGTTTGTTTTGTCTGTTTGCTGCCCTAATAGTAAGGGACCAGATCCAAGACTTTGGAAGAGAGTCACTTGAATGCACCAGGGTATACAACACAGGGACACATACAGAGGCAAGCCTTGGCACCTGGCACTTCAGAGATGAGCCATTGCTTCCACTTTCTTTGTTGCCCTAGCCTAGGCCAGGAAAAAATGTGGAAGAATAGACCCTAGCTGACCATGTGTGTGAGCCTGAGAGACTCTACCCAAAGGGCTAGCATTCAATGAGGCAATCTCCCAGGAGATCTGGCGGTGGTGACAGCTGTGGCTCGCTATGTAGTTACCTCAAGTACCCTTATGAACTCACTGAGACCATGGGTTCTGAGCACAGGAGAAACCTTAGTCTCTTCCAAAACATAAAAGACAGAAAACAGGACCCTGGTTTCATCTCAGTCTCCATAGGAAGGTGTGGTTAAGTCTCTAAATTGTAAAAGCTTTCAAATGCATTTGTTCTTTTGGAAAAATACACTATAATTAATTTTTCTTATTTTTCCCACTTCCTGCATCAGGATTTAATTTTTAATATGTAATTTTAAATTGCAGAAAAAGCTGCTTACTGCATTGTTTTAAGTTAAAACTCTCTTGCAAAGAAAATGAAATAACTGTATTTCCATCTTTAGAAATATATGGAATGATTGTCTTAGATTATACTTTAAAATAATAACTAGTCCATCAAATTTTGGACTATGATTTAACCTTAGAATTCTTCAACAAAGTCCTTATGAAAGTAAATACTCTTAAAAAGAAGCATAAATTTTGACTTCAAGTGTGGATTTTTTTTTTTAATTGTTTAGGAGCAACAGTTACTGCACATAAACTTACTTTAAAAAAAGAAACATTGTGAGGCTACAACATACCTGCTATTTATATAAAAGCTGGTATAAAATTAGGTTCTCAATTCATTCCACTCAAGGAGAATCTATTAGATGCAGGAGTTGTGGGGTGGAATAGGGAATGGCCCACTTCCCCTCCAGGCAGATAAATATGGAGTTACAGCTGAGGATGGGGCTGGAGGGAGCGCAGCTCTCTCCCAGGTGTAGCTTGTTTCAAACAGCTAGTGTTTAGCACGTGCTCTACATTTGCTTCTCCCCCATTCCCATTAGCATCACGTGTTTAATACATGACACAGTGGTGTCGACTCATATATCAAACTATGAAATAGTCAAACCAATTATCATTGATTTGAGGAGTAGAAAAATATACTTATTAAATTGATTTGACCATATATTTAGGCTCACAGAAATCTGTCATTTGTTGACACTTCCTGAGCAACGAACTGGGCGTTGCTCACTCCTAAGCGTTGTGCAGCAAACAAAGCAGTTTTGAAGCTTTCAATAAAGCATTTAGTCTGAGCAATGATTTCTTACAAAAATAGTGATTTTCTTTCTATATTAAATATTTTGTGTACATTATACATTAACAAATAGTCCATCAAAAATAAAACAAAAATAAAAACTTTTCCAAGTATTTTTAAAAAAACACCATGTTGTCTTAACACATTGTCCAACATAAATATTATTAACAAAATAGGAATATTAACATAATCTGGCATGCTGCGCATCCCTGTCCGTAAACTTGATGGCACCATTCAGACTTGTGGCAACGCTGGATCCCCTGAGGTCACCCTTTCATATTCTTTCTTTGATTCTTTACTTTTTTGATTTCTGTACCTAGAAATATCCAGAAGTGAAACTGTCAGCACTGGAGTTAACAGTAAAGAACAAAGTATGTTAACAAAAGAAACAAATATATGGACGTAAAAGATACAGCAGCATAGTGTTTCCAAAAGGACAAACGTGAATAGGTTTAGGTTGGACAAGAGAAGAAAAGGAGGGAAGAAGGGAGTAGCGTTCTGTGGTCCAACAGTTTGGGGAGGAAATGGTGAAACACAGTTAAAGAAGTTCAGAGGCTTTTTAACAAGATCATGAAAATTGCAAAATTCCAGGAGAGCATGTGACCACATTAAAGCCTTGATTGTTTTTTTCTCTCTCTCTCTTTCTCTTCCTTCTCTTCCCTTCCATTCCCTTGTCTTCACTCTCTCTCAGTCTTTCCTTTCTTCCTTCCTTCCTCTCTTTCTTTCTTTCAAGGAACTAGTATTTTGAATATTACACTACATTCTAACCGTCACACTGATATAATGTTAACATCAATACAAACAAAAATAATTAATATTTATTGGGCACTAATTAAGCAACTGACAACATTCTAAGTGCTATACCTTCATTATTCATTTTATCCTCACACTTATCCATTATCATCCTGATTTTACAGATGAAGAAAGTGAAGCATAAATGGGTTACACAACCTGGCGAACTTCTCCCAGCGAGGACTCACGGATCTATCGTGATTCAGAATCTTCATTCATTCAAGCTATCTTCCCAATATTTTGAGTTCATTTCCTACCCATTTTGGAGATGAGGCATGTAGCCTCGAGGAAACCACATAATGTCTATGCTTAGTGGAAGAATAAGACTAGAAAGCCTTTGTTTACACTCCATTCTGCCACTTGTCAACTCCATGAGCTGAGGCACCTCAGTTCGCCTCTCTAGGTCTCATTTTCCCCATCTTTATAAAGGAAAGGACTGTAGTCAAAGAACTTTCAGGTGTATTTCAGTTTTAATAATATTCAGTTCTGTGATCATAACTAATTAGGAAGGCCTTATGATTTGATAAATACTTGGAATCGAATGGCAAAATCAATTTAATTTTAAAGCAGCATACTTTCAGGCCTTCAAAAGCAGAAGTACACTACTTTCAGCAAAAGTAAATAATAATAATAAAACTCACTCAAATCTATCCTGAACAATTTGTACCAGCTCCAAAATAAAAAGGATTTCTTGGAGACATTTTAAGGGCAGCTGTTACTAACTAGTTCACACTATCCCATGCCCTGGTCCAAACCCTAAAAACTGCCAGTCTGATATACTGTCAGTGGTTCCCATGTCCACTCTACTTTTTCTCAGGTGCCAGCATACGTCGGTATAGTATCACACATGAGGAGGGAGTGTGACTGTTTTGGGGGACTGACATGAACCATTTTTTACAAGTAAGCTTTTATAATTGTCTAGAAACTCATTTCTACCAGTCTGTCTTAAATTTTAAGATCCTAAGCCTCTGGGCTTACTAATTTACAAGACTGTGTTTTATGAAATACAAAATTTCATACAAGTGGCTAAGTATAACATTGACATCATGCCTTTTGGATTACTTTCACATGCATTATCATGTTCAAAACTGAAAACAGTCCTCTAATTAATGCAGGATAAGGATTTCCATCTGTATTTTATAAAGGAAGGAACTGATTCTCCAAGTTTGACTTGCATAAAGCCACATAGGTAATAAGTGACAGCTAAAAATAGAATCAAATCAAGATGTTCTGCTGCTAAAACTTCTTCACAAATATCATCAGTGCAGAATCTATTATCCCTCTAAATAATACGTTGTCCATATTTGTAAGCATATATTGTAATTTATAAGTAAATTATAAGTAATAAATTATAACAAGTAATTTATAAGTAAGAATAAGTAATTTATAAAAGTAGAGTGTTAAAAAACACTGGCTTACCATCTGCAGAAATAGTATATGGAACCGGCGACTATGGCCAAAAACAAGATAACAAGAATCACAGTCAGAGCCACATATTCCTTGCTCAAGGGCTGTTGGACAGTTAAAAAGAAGTGCTCACATCGGACGCCAGTGTAACCCACTTCACACCTAAAGGAAAATGCAAGAGAAAGATCAATTATTTAAAAAAGAAATCATAATTATGAATTAGTTTTGTAAGAACTAATCTCACACTGTAATGCAAGAAATCAACAAGGTTTGCCAAAAATTGTAAAGAAGAAGTTAAAGATCAACCTTGAAGCTAGGCCGACATCGATAAAAGAGCTCCACATGGCTCTCAAGTTAAATTGCAATATTAAAATGACAGTCTGGTTCAGACTGACTATCTAGAATAGTGTTTTATAAGTTTTGTAGGTTTGAGGTGCTTTTTGTCTAAATCAATGAAATCAGTTCTTAAAACAATGGCTGATATATAAGTCATTGAAAAGGTGAAAAGTGGAGCTGCTATTGTGGGAAGTGGGAGAGGGGAGCGCCCAAAGCTTCCCCCACTCTGCATCCCTGAAGTTTCTTTACAGCTTGATAACTACTATCTATTTTTAAAAATTCACTTAATAAAGTTCCAATAGAACATATAAACTGCAGCCCATGGAAATATACAATAACTTCAAAAAATAGAACATAGAGACGTATGGGTTTAAAAACGTGTTTTTGGTTTTTTGTTTTGGGGATATTACCTGCAATAATTTTCATTCATGTCCACCAGGAAGATGCATTGTCCATGCAAACAGTAGCCATTCATGTCAGAGCTGCACTTCGTTATTGATACTTGAGCCACACGTGGATTGTTTTCTGTCTGAACTGTGAAGGAAATGGAAAGTTGAATATATTCTGCTGCCTTCTTTTTTCCTTTTCTTTTTTTTTTTTTTTGCTGAGGAAAATCCACATCTGTTGTCAATATTCCTCTTTTTTTGCTTGAGGAAGATTAGCCCTGAGCTAACAGCTGTGCCAGTCTTCCTCTACTTTGTGTGTGGGTTGCTGCCACAGCATGGCCAAGGAGTAGTGTAAGTCCATGCCCAGGAACCAAACCTGCAAACCTCGGCTGCCAAAGCAGAGTGCGCCAAACTGTAACCACTGAGCCACGGGGCTGGCCCTCTGCTGCCTTCTCTGAAGTATTAATCAACCTTTCATAATAGTGACCATTGAGCTACTGTAACAAAGTAGGTCAGGTGCCAATCAGTGGAGGAGAATTTTCAGGAGAGGGAAGTTACTCTTGTTATCACAATTCCCAGGCCAATAAACAAACAACTGACCCCAAAGGAAAATGTCCAAGAGACTAAACGAAACAAAATAAAACCTGGGAATTTAATCCTCAAAAGACAACCTTCAAGGATAGAAAAAGTAAGTTTAAGACACAGACAAAAATCATTACCCTCTGCTGTTATTCACTGATCCAAGCAAAGTTTGTGTAATTTTTTTAAATCTCAAAATTTCTGAACTTTTGAGCCAAATTCTGAAATTCATTACTCCAAAAGCAATTGCAAGCTGAGTCCATAAATTAATTCAAGAGAGTTTAATTCTATAGTGAGATTTAAGCTAGTAAGTCTTGTTTTAGTGTGCATTCCCAAATTTTTGAGGTTATCGTCAAAGAAATCAAAGTCTCTCAACATCTCTAACAACGAGACCTGAATAAACCCTGTGTTAAAAATGTCTGAGGTAGGCAAATATAATATTAAAAATAAGAGCCTCATTAGAAATAGCGTTGCAACCTACTTGTAAAATTCACTTCAGTATGTTTTAATTTAAAAACGTGAAGGATGCTTATGAAGTAATCAAAAAATAGCATCTTGATTGCAACATTCTTGTTCAAATAACCAAAAACAAAAAGGGAAGGAGGGAGACCAAACCTCCAGGGAGCCCAATGATGTAAGAGGACAAGAGAGAAGGTGAAATTATCGTGAAAAAGACCCTGGTTCCTTAGGATAACGCTTGACTCAGTAGTTCAGACGGAATACAAAGCAGATCTCTCTTGAACCACATCCAGAGCCTTCTAGGGTCTTTAAAGGAAGAAGACTGTGCGTCACTTTATTTTTGTATCCCTGTGCTTCAGCACAGAGTTTGACATGAATTAACATTGCGTAAATATTTTCTGAATGAATGCTGCAACTAGAAAGAAAGGACATCATTTGTTCCTTTTACAAAAAATAACAACAACAAATACATTGATTACCTATGGTGGTGTTGTTGTTGTTGGTGCCAATGTGTTGATTCCAACCCCTACTGCCCCTGTATACAGTAGAGATGAACCCTGCCGTCTTTTTGCCCCACTCTCTCCCCTTCTGGTGCTACATCAGACAATGCTCTGCTGCTAAGCATAAGATTTTCGTGGCCAATTTTTTCGGAAGTGGGTGGCCAGGTCCTTCTTCCTAGCCTATCTAGTCTGGAAACTCTGCCGAAAACTGTCCACCATGGGTGACCCTGCTGGTATTTAAAATACCAGTGGCATAGCTTTCAGCATCACAGCCACACACAGCTGCCACAATATGACAAGCAACAGGTGTGGTTCCCTGACCAGGAAATGAATCCGGTCCCAGTGGTGAGAAGCCGAATCTTGACCACCAGGACTGGCTATCTATTGTAGAAAGTTTAAATTTTCCTATATTGCCTGGGATTCAACCCCTAACAATGGTTTCACATCATAACTCTGGGGACTGGACGAAGGGAATCTGCTTTTCTTTCTTCCCTATCTCTTTAACATCAAATCTCTCTATATAACTAGATGCCCAGTCTGTCTCCCACCAGCTATTCCTTTATCTAGCTTTTCCAGATTGCTAGCTCATAAGGGGGTTAAAAAAATCCTTTCCTTAATATAGCAGCTACCCCTTGCCTTTTTCCACTGTCACATATTTAGAGTCTTTTAAGTTCACATTTCAGTCAAAAATCTGTCCTCCTTTGCTGCAGCATTGACAAAGTTGGGCTTACCTAAGGCTGTGCAGTTGTCTTCAGACTCTCCTGGGATACACGAAGGGATCACGGTTGTACTGAGAACTGCTTGGAGAAGATGGAAACCTATTGATGGAGGAAAATCAAATACACAATTAATCCTTCAAAGAAAGAAACTCTGATCAGATTTCCATACAACTGCAGTATTTATGGAATTGTTATAATTTGATCCATCAAAACCATAAACAAAATAATTCATGGAAACAGGCTTATAATTAAAAACAAAAGAACTCCCAGCTCTTCTAGCCAAGGGTAGAAGCCTTGGCCTTACATTCACACTCATAGATTTGAGTTGCTCTAAATGTTTCACGGCCACCTGATTTTGAAAACATCCCTGATTTTGAAGTTTGATTTCCTAAGAAGTTTATCAATTGGAAAATTGGGGTATTTCCACTGTTTTACTCCATGATGTGTTCAAAGCAATCCTCCAAAGTAGAACCTATCACAAAAGAAGGCTTCAAATAAAAATCAAGTTCTATTTATGGCAACAACTAAACAGGACTCTCAACCTAGGGTACATTCATTGTTGATTGACGTGCTTAAGTTGCTCTTTGCATTGTATCAGGAACAAAAATAGATTTTAATTAAGAAAATGCAATCTAAGTAAAGTCAGCATCTATCTTATCTAATATGGGACAGAACACCCATACTACATGAACCACACTGAGCCCTCGAATCCAGTTTCTGTGAGGCCAGTAAGAGTCTGAACACGGTGTTTCATCGTGTGTCTCCACGGAAAAGATGAATGTTGGAAAACAGGCACTAGAATGATTCAAGTTTCTGAATTCCACAGAAAGCCTAAGGAGAATCCTTTTAATATTTTCCTTACCTTGTAGAGTTTAGGGGAGAATTAGATGAAGTGGTATTTTTCTGAAATGCCTAACATACTAGAGACTTCCGTCAGTGTTCCTTTATCCTCAACATGCAGCCATTTAGCGGTATATGTAGGTAGTGCCCTCTACTGGTCTAATACAAGATTACAAATCTCTTTGCAATTTGGTATTTTAAAGGATAACTTGGTCCATGTAATAAAGCATTTTATTTTATTTTTCTCAGCCAGAGGAAGCTTGAATCTGTTAAGCAAATTGTCTATGCTTTGGATACTAAAAAATAAATTACATATCAGCATGATTGTTTGTAATTTTATGTTTCAAACTCGATGCTTATAACCATCCTATAAAGTAGTCATTAGCCCCAAATCAGCTCAGTTAAATTAAATGTCTTGTCCAAGACCAATAATCTAGTGACCATAGAAGACAAGAGTTACGCATCTGTCTTTTGACATCAAGGCTCATAATCTTTCAATGATTTGAAAATGTTTTTTGAAAAGTTTAGGATGATCTCCTTCCCACTCCTCATTTCTCCTACAATATAAATGCTGCTTCAATTGCTCTTATAAGAAAAAAAAATCATCTTTCTTAAATGACAAAAAAATGGTTAAACTTTGGGTTTCATCATTGGTTTAACAGAGATTTTAAAAAGGTGACTGTACACATAGGTTTCTATGGAGGATGAGCTAGAAATGCACTCAGGCCAACTTTGCTGTACTTCTCAATATAATTGTGCCATGCAGTCTCACTACTGAATTAAACCCTTTAACTTACACAGTCTGTTCAACACAAACTGGAGTTCCAAATGTGCGTTTTTATATCCTTGACACTCCTATTCCTTCACGGTTCTTCAACTGAGGAAAGGACTGGAGCAGACATTACCAATTCTCCCACCACAAAGTGGCCAGCCAGGTCCATTGTGCAAACACACATTCAGAGCTCATTTCTCTGTCCTTTGCAGAAATCAGAGACTAGCCTTTCCTGTTTGGAATTGCTTACAGCTGCAACCCATGACTATTATAGAATCTAGCTAATTGCTTTGTGGGGTTGCTTCTTGGTCTTTTTTTTTTTTTAAGGTTTTTAGTAATTGTTGGTTTTTCCACTGGTGGAAACTTTGTTCCAGTTTGTCAGGCCACAGGTGAAATATTTGTCTTGGTGAGTTAAAGAATGCTCAGCCCAGGGTGTGCCTCCACGAAAACTGGGCTCCCCTAACCTGTGACGCTCCCTTGGACACAGTCCATTACTCGGGATGGTTTCTGTGAGACTTGCTTCATTAATCCAACATCCGGGTATTTTACAGATGAAATTGTAAATAATTTTAAATACTTCTCTCAAGCATTAGACTACAGTTCCATCATGGATGTATGTAGCCAATGAAATAGCAAAACTGGTGCTAAATCTTGTGTCCATGTGCACAGATCCATGTAAGTCGGGGTGATCAGAAGATTGAAAAAGTCCACCATGGGAGATTCTGATATCCACCACCCTGTCACCTTTAAGAATCACTACTCATTATTTTAAAGTCATACAGGGAGGGAATAGATTCTAAAGTCATATCCATTTATTTCATGAATCTTTCAGTTTTTCATGACTTTAATGTTATTTGAAATAACAATTGCTCTATGATTCAACTGCAAATATTTTACTAATGTTTTGATCCTTCACTATGGGTGCCGGCTAAGAAAATAATTCACTACGATACTAAAGATTTTGGATAGTGTCAAGATGTCAGAAAACAGATCTGGCGGCAAGCTTTACACTGGTAACTAAGATAGAGGGGAATTCTGCACAAGGGGACCTGGGGTAAATGATCTGTAAATTCAAAATTGTCAGTGGGAACCTCTGTTTCATCAAGACTCCTTTAGAGGTCATTTTTTCTGTCAAACTTCCAAATGATTTTAGGAATTTGAGGCTCGCCTATTCATCTCCCTACCGTCACCTTTCAGAGATTGCATTTCAGTGCATCTCAAATGTGCCAGCAGGAAGTGGGGCTGGTGACTCAGAGGATACAAATCACCTCTACCCTGTGAGTCAGGGCAGGACCCACACCCTTACACAATCTTGGGGACGGCGTGGGGGAGGGGTTGAGTACCTCCCCCACCACCCCCCCCCCCCCCCCCCCCCCCCGCCCCGAGAGGGGTAGCACTAAATGTTGTGGGACCTTATCGTGGCCCTGTCATGGGCATTAAGAAGTCTTTGCCCAATAGTTAGGCAGAATGCCAGATGTAGAAAGCATCCTTCTTATTGCACATAGTTTCTCTGGCCTTGCTTCCTTATGGCCACGCTGAGGGGCTCATCTAGAAGGAAGCTTGGATTTGGTGACTGGCTGAGCAAGCCAAGTCTGCAAAATCAAATGCACTTCTCGGAGATAAAATGGCTCTCCTGAAAAACAATCTAGCAAATAAAAATGACCCCACATTAAAATGAGGCAGGTTACAGAAGGAAAGGAATGCCCTTGCTTTTCCAATTTAACCTTTTAGAATATTTAGACCAGAACAGCAAACTCATAATGAATCATAGTATTTGTCCAGCCTAAACAGGTAGCAAAATCCGCTTTGTTCACACTTTTGCTGCGGTCATACGCCAACCGACTCACAGACTGTTCCTTTCTACCTTCTTGCACGGTAGCCTATAATTTTAGGATTTGTCTTCAACATAGTAGGCTTGTTAGGTCTTGTATACTTTCAAGGAGGGAATATGCTTCACCATTTCCAGATGCCTTTTTGTTTCAAGTTAAATCGCACTATTAGATAAGGTCTTGCTTCATTTTGTTTAAAATAACTGTAAACTCTTTATCACATCAGATACTGAAAAGAACTAGTGTCAGTACTTTCTAGTAATATCCTCTTTTTCAGAGAATAACATGCATATATACACACACTTAATAAACCCTGCCGTCTACTGGCAATCATTCTCTTCCTACAGTTTTTCAATGTTAACTTTATAACTAAGCTACATTAAAAACTAAATGTAAAAACTAACTATAACCGTTTGAGGTAAAACAGGATGAAACCAGAGGCTGATATAATAATGGTTTACAAAACAGTATTCCTTTTAATTTTGAGTTTTAAAAGACAGCCATAGGATCTTCCTTGTCAAGTGGCAAGAAAAGATTTAATAGGCTATGTTTTCAGTTCATAGGCATTAAATTATACTTTTCCATTTGGTAGTAATTTCTAAACCACACTTCAAAGTGCTCATATATTTTAGTCATCATACAATGCTATCCCTAGAGATATCCAAATATCAAGAATCAGTGAGTCCAGGGTCTGGCCCCGTGGCCGAGTGGTTAAGTTCGCGCGCTCCGCTGCAGGCGGCCCAGTGTTTCGTTGGTTCGAATCCTGGGCGCGGACATGGCACTGCTCATCAGACCACGCTGAGGCAGCGTCCCACATGCCACAACTGGAAGAACCCACAACGAAGAATACACAACTATGTACCGGGGGGCTTTGGGGAGAAAAAGGAAAAAAAATAAAATCTTAAAAAAAAACACAAAAATCAGTGAGTCCAAATATAAGGGTTTACCCTAAAAATGGATTTAAACATGTATATCTTGTACACACGGAAGTGTTCTCATAATGAAAGAGAATGCTTGTCAACTCTTGTGTAAAGGGTTCAATTTATATTAATCTGAGTGTTTCGGAATTTTGTGACTAAGAGCTCTAAATATGGGACTTGCACCCCCTAAATGCCAAAGATTCATTTCTAGATATTATTTCAAATGTTCTATCGGAAATACCTTTTTTTCTTCAAGATAATGTTACATGGGAGGTTCTTTTGATAACCTTTCTACCTTCCCTTTCTTCCATCTTGCTTCTCCCCACACCTATCCCTATAGATCCAATTCAGAAATTTGAATTATTATTACTTTATTGTTTCAAAAGAAAAATGCAACAGTTTGGATTACGAATGTTTTCCATTTGCCTTCTTTTCAGTATGATCATATTGTGGCCTGAAGCTTTGAATGCTTAACAGCATTTATAGAAGTATATTGATTATTATATCATGGCTTCTTTAGAGAAGCCTGTTGCAAACATAAACTTGAAAAAGGATAGAGTTTTAATGAGAGAGCATCTAATAAAAGAGGAGAAAGCAAGAACAAAAAGATAATTTTACATAATGCAACTAGCACCTTGGAAGCTGCTAAGAAATTTTATTTTGTGAAAATACATTTTTGGTTAACATTGGAGACCCCAACTTCAGTGAGAAGCACATATGCATCTGTGGAATGACAGGAGGGTGGCAAAGGCTGACTTACCCCCAATAAACGGAAAAGAAGGAGGAGAGTAGCTTAGCCTTTTAGTAACTACATGTTTCAAATTATATTTGTTCAATAAATATCTATTGAGATTTTTCTATATGCAAGATATTGAACAAGATGCTGAAAGGAAAATTGATGCAAAAGACATAGCTCCTGTCCTAAACAGAGTTAATGGAGCTAGACGCCTGGGGGTGGTGAGGAAAGAAGAGAATTCACAGATAATGCCAAGTTTCTGGCCAGAAAATATCAAGGAGAGTGGTGATATTAAAAGAGAGGAAAACACAGGCAGGTCAGCAGGTTTTTGGTGGCATTTGCAGCTAGTAGACATGAAAGGAAGACATAAGAAATGAAGGAATTGGAGTTTGTAGTTCATGTATCACTTATTTATATTTGTGAGGCACTTTCGAATGCAGATCTTAAGTAGAAAGAATAAGAATGGAGTTGATGGAGTCTATTTGAAAGGCATATGAGGAAATATGACCTTTATAGGCATAGGGGCCATTCATATGTTCCCAGGGAAATAGTATGGAATAGAAAATAATAGAACTTTGGGAAATAGGTGGTAAGGAGTAGATAAAAAGGGCTAAGGAAATTGGAGAAAAAAGAAAGTGCAGTGTGGTGGGAGTCAAGAGATCAGAGTTACAAAAGGAGACACAGAGTGGTCAGCAATGCAATGATTGAAAAGAGTAGGAGTGACTCCTTCATGAATAAGATTCAGTCTTATTCATGGTGTATTCATGGTGAACGGTGCTAAAACCAACAATAAAAATTGCTAAATTGATTTTTCTAACACTAGAATCGGTTTTATATTTGCATCCAGCTTATCATAAAGATTAATTTTATTTGTCTTGATAACTCAAAAACCGATTATTCAAACTATGAATTATGACAGGCAATGTGTTATACCAATGGAACACACATTAGGCTGGTGGTTCTCAACCAGAAGCAATTTTGCCAACAAAGGACAGTGTCTGGAGATGCTTTTGGTTGTCACAACTGGGGGGGGGTGCTACTGACATCTAGTGGGCAGAGACCAAGGCGCTGCTGAACACCTTGCAATGCATAGAACAGCCCACGACAAAGAATGATCCAGTCCGTGAGAATAGAGCCAAGGCTGAAAAACCCTGCCTTAGATTCATGTGGTTTGGAGTCCAGTTCTAGCTCAGATACTAACTTTATCCCCCAAAGCTCCGTTTCCTTATCTCTGAAAACAGAGACCCAGGAGTGGGGCGGAGTAGAGGGGGGATGGCATTTAGATTAGATTACTCTAAGGTTCCTTTCATTTCTAAAACAATACCACTCTTTCTTTCACTGATTATCCATCATTCAGTCATATCACTGCTCAGTCGCATCTCTTTTTCTCTCTCTCTCACACACACACGTAGTGTGTGTAATATACACTTAAATTCTGTTAGGTACACCATCAGTGAATGCAGGCTATAGTAAAACAGAGAAATGGGAAAAAGAGGGAAGAAAGATTATTAGACTTTATCAGAAACAACAGAATTGAATTTTCAAAAACCACTGCTTAGTCTCAAAATATTTTGCTTCTCAACTACATTATCAAAGAAAAACTGGTTGAGTCAAAACATAGTGGTGAGAACTCTGAATAAAGTATCATTCTAATCATCCATCTAACGAACGTTTATTGACTGTTTCATATCAGTCTATCACAATATGAATGATAAAAGATGAATATAGCACCTGTAAGGAGGGACACGGCTAGATTCACACTTCCAGTGCGATGTGACAGGGCAGGATGGGAGGAGCGAGCAGGAGAGGTGCAAAGGAGGGGTGGAGGGGTGCAGGCTGCCCACCTATTTTTGAGGGTGGGAGACAGGTGGAAGGGGTTATCAGAGAAGGCTTGCCTGAGGAAGGGACACTTTCCTTCGGTCTTAAAAGATGAGTAGAACTTTCACGCAAAGTGCAGAGTGAGTTGGGAGGGTACAGCACATTCAGACGTGGAGCCTTACATGCTGGGCAACTCACTCATTTTTAAGTCTATTTCTTCATTTGTAAAATGGGAATATTAAAACCTTTCCTGGCTAAAAGGGAGCTATTGTAAGGATCAAATGAGGCATTTTGTAAGAAAGCACTTGAGGAGGAGGAGGCGGATGATAGCTCTAACTTAAAAGTGCTTTTTATTATTTCCTAATATCATCGTATTTATTAAACTCATATACAATAACCTGGCGACATAGCTATTATAATTTCCTTTTATAGATGAGAAAACTGAGGCTCCAAGAAGAATAAATCTTTGTGAAAGTATGAAATAAAAGAACTGGGCTGTGAAATCTGTATTGTATACACTATCTATGTCTCAATTCAAAACTATAAAGTTTCACATATATAAATGTGTGTGTGTGTACATGAGAGAAAGAGGCTTTTTCTCTCATCCTAGAATTTTCAAGAATATCTGTATTTAACTCACTTTCATGCCTCAAATTTAAAATTCAGGATTTTTGGCCTAAGAATTTAAGGGTTAAGATTTTTTTCTGGACAATCAGCAAAACGTCTTGTGTATTATAAATAGTATCCTAGTTAATTAAATCGTTACTTTAACCTAGAATGTCACTGCACCTTTATTTGCCCTGTAACTAGACACCCAGTCTTACATAAACTGCATTGCTGGAGGACACTGAGTCTGTCGCATTACTTCATTTTTTCAAAGGTTCCAGAATTGCCATACCAAGGCGATGGGTGTCAGGGCGCTCCTCCCTGAGGATCTCCCCTATGACAGCTTTGGGGAGCCTTCCCATTGTCTTCCATGGAATGTTCCCAACAGCATGACAACCATATTAATTAGACCATTTGCACAGGCCTATATTCAGAATGAAGATTGACAGATGACGAAGCTACACCTTAATTTACAGTCTCTTTGAAGAGGGTTTCTTATATGACATTTGCGTCTCTTTGTTGAACATTAACCAGGAAATGGAAGATTCTTGTGCAAAAATGTACAGAAGACATTCAAATTCAATTTTTCTAAAGTGACTATGTATTATACATTTTTTTTTAACCAAGGAAGTATGTCTATTTTCTTACTGTTAATGGAAATGTGCTGTAGATTCCACCATGGTCCCTTATCGATACTATATTCAATTCACAATAATATAAAAAGGATACAGGGAATAAAAAGAATACAGGGAAAAAACAGGTATCCTTCTCCTTGACTGCTTTACTTAATAAACATCTAGGAAGATATAGAAATAAAGGCCTCAGTCTGCTGACATTAGTGACCGCTTCACAGTAAAAGTCCTTTCCTGGGAACTGTGTTGATCAAAACTGCTGAGTGTAGGTTAAGTGAAAATTCAACATATTCTAGCAAAATTTAAAACAGTCCCATGTTTTCTGTGCCTGATTTTGAGTGATACCGTAGAGATACCATTTCTATTCATATGCCTGTCCCCATAACAGGTTCTAAGCCCTGGGGCTGCCCCCAGACTACTCTGGAACTTCTCTTCTAGAATCTGTTATTTTTATTATGCTCCTGATAACCCGGAGATCCTCTGGCTCCTTACACTTTGTTCCAGAATGACCTTGCCATTTACTATCTCTAAGTCTTTGGAAGGTATTTGACTTCACTGAGCCTTAGTTTCTTCATTTGTCAAACTAGGCTAACCATACCTACTTCATATAGTTATTTTAAGGAGTAAATGAGATGATATATGTAAAGCACCTAACACACAACATGGTCAGCTCACAGGAGGCATTTAGTAATTGTTAGCTCCCTTCCCAATTCCTGGGTTTGGGCTCTAGTTACTGAACCACACACCCGAATTACCCAAGTTGTTCATATGGCAAGATGATGCGGAAGGCAGCTAGGGTACCTGGGTTAAAATCCAAACCAGAGAAGCCTGTCATTACGTTTTCTGCCTATGATGTGTCATCTCAGGTTGTGCGAACGCTCAGGCAGCTCATAAACTCTCTTAGTCAACTAAAGTTCTGGGATGAGCCAATGTCTCATTGAGATCAGGGCTTCTCACATTTCAAGAAAGAATCTTTATTCTGCTCAATTCTCTGTCATTGTGCAATGAAGTAGGGATAAATTGTCTTAGAGATGTCATTCAGGAACACGCTCAAAACCCCTTTGGGTAACAATGAAAATGTTTAATTTTAGATCGAAAGCCCCCTAAACATTAATTGCAGAACTCAAGATAAAAATTTCTCCTCTTTGAAACAATCACAAGATTAGAAATAATAATTCAGCTCTAAAACTATAGATTACTTAGAAATGCAGTATCTAGTTTGGGGTCCCTAACTCTCTTACTTAATGTTCAGTAGACTAAAAGTGCCTGCAAAGCCAGGTGTGAACTTTCTCAGGTTAGCACTGCATCTCTATGGGACCTTGGGTCATAGTTTCCCAATCTATAAAGCAAGAACCTCAATATCAAAAACTTATTAAATGCAAAAGTAACCAAATGATTACGTGAGTAGCAATTTACATCTGCATGTGTTGGAGGCAGAGGGGAACCGACGGTGTCCATATTTTTCCACAGTCATAAATATATATAAATTCCACAAAAAGCAATAATAAAATGTTTGCTGAAATCTAAAATAAATGTCTCCTTCTTTTGAAGGATAGACATTTGGGAAAAGCATTTCCGGTAATATTTTGTTTGGTAGAAAAAAGGTAGCTTTGCCTTTTTTCCATGTGCTTTAGAATACGGCTATTGGACTTGCATACCTGAATGGAGTGTAGAGATACGATATAGAACTTCAAACAGGAACTTTCCTGGTGGTAGAGAAATATCTAAACAAACTGGGAAAACAGAAACTGACCTAGCTAATTTGGAAATGGGCTTGGCAGCTGATGAAATAGATGAACTATAATTAAGTAATGCAATAAAGGACTTAAGCACTTTCATGACAACAAAAACACACACAACACACAAGCTAGGTGGGTAGTAACCAGGTTATTCATAGGCTCTTGCTGTCTGAAATTAGAATATTCAATGAGTGGCCCAGAACAGACATTTGCATTGTTCAGATGCAACCTTACAGGTGGAAAAAAAAAAAAAAGCGCTAAGCCACTTGGACCTCTAGGTTCATTTCTAACTCTAGGAAGACTGTCACCTTTCTGATTTTATTCTTTTCACAGAGACTTCCAAACAAAGACAGCAAAGCCACATTATTTACTGAGAATCTTCTAGCAAATCATTCTTAGCACAGTTTGGGTAGAAACCAAGATTGCAGTTTCCACTTATATTCTTGAACTTGGACAAATTAGTTCCAACTATGCATGGTATGCATTTTATTAGGTCTCCCCACCCTTGAGATAAGGCATGTTGAAATAATGATTTAACTGTCACATCCTGCACAGGTAAAGTTAGCTCGTTAGGGAAATTCACCTCCTTGCAACTCCAGAAAGAATGTGAGACTGGCAACTTTTATTTCCTTATTCAAATATTCATATACAGCTCCAATTTCTCTTGAAGTTTAAGGAATTAGGGAGAACAGATTTTGTTTTCAAACCAGGTTGGCTACATAAACGTTTTTTTTTCCTGCCCACAAGAACAAAAGCATCTCAAATAGAAAGACATGCACTAAAGCGCGCTCAGTGATTACTCGCTTTGGGGTGCAATTAGCAGCAAGTGAAAACCGCCTGGCCAGCCTCCCGCAGCGCGGGCTGCGGGGACCGGAAGCGCAGGTGTTGGGGTCCAAGGGCGGCGGGGAGCGTCAGGACCTGCCCACGTTCCAGGTCCGCGAGAATCGCGTGGGATTCCGTCGCTCCTGGAGCTCTAGCAGAGCTGGCACTGGCGCATGCCAAGGCCTCCGGAAGCTTAACCCGGCTTGATTTAGAAAACTGAGGGCAAGACAGAGGAGGAAAAGCATTTCTTTCCAAAAGGTCTATTAGGCGCCGGTCCAGTCTCTACTCCCCCACCCCCACTCCTCTCAACACGAAAGAACAACATTTGAAATATCAACAGTGCTTCTCAAGTCTTTGCGTTTCTAGTACTGGCAAATTTTCAAAAGAAAAAACAATAGCTTTTCGATTTTTTATTTTGCCTAATAAGGAGCTAAATTAATTCATGCATAACATATATACCGATAGCAATTTATCAATGAAAGGCATTTTTAACACCGATTGCCTCTCCCCATTCCACTCCCTTCCATCCTAGGTTTAAGGGAAAGATGGACTCAGAGTAACAAGAGACATCCTTTTAAATGGAGTGCACTTTAGCTCGGTGGAAAACTCCCTACTTGGCAAGCGACAAATGCACCCGGGCCGGGGCGGCGGGAGCGGCCGGAAGGAGGCGGCCCGGCTTACCCAGGGAGAGCAGCAGCGCCTGGACCGGGCCGGCGCGGCGCGGCTGCATCCCGCTTCCCACGGCGAGCATCGGCGGAGCGGGCGGGCGCGAGGCGGCGGGCGGCTGCGGGCAGCGAGCGCACCGGCGGGCGGGAGCCGGCGGGCCTCGGGGCTGCGGCTGGAGCGCGCCGGAGAGCCTGGAGGGGCCACGCGTCAGCCGAGTCCCTCGGACACCGGACCTGTCAGGCAAGTGAGCTCAACTGCCCTGCGCTGCGGCCTTTATAAGTCTGGGGAGGGGCCTGGGGCCGAGGACTAACTAGCGGGGTGAGGTACAAAGTGCCCGGAGTTTCATAATCAGCCCCGGGGAAGGAGTGGCCGGAGGACTGTCCGGATGTCATCCTCCCCGTCAGAACACCTGAGAGTGGTTTAGGAATGAGAAAATGCTCTTCTGGTTAGCCTCGGACTACTCCCCAAACTTTTCCATCTCCCTCTGACTCCTGCGGGAGGAGGTGGGGAGCGTGGACCAGATGGATTGGTTTGCTTTGTGGGGTCACCTGCCTGGGAGTGGGTGGTTTTAGTTGCTCTGGGTGACAGGCATAACTTGAATCAAAGTCAGTCTTCCAGCTAGGGCTGGTGTTCCTAGTACGTGCTTTTGGAAAGCTGTGTGCGTGAGTGAATGACTTGTGGACATTCTTGAAGTTTGTCCGTGGCTCAAGCGCTCTCCTCGTATTCATACCAGACACCACCCAGAGGTGCCTTTGGTATCCACACCTTCCTTCGCAGCCCCTCTGCTTCCAGTGTGGTATAGTAGGCATTTATGGCTTCAAAGTCTAGTACTTATCGTGATGATCATTTCGTAATGTATATAAAAATCCAATCGCTATGATATGTACACGTGAAACTGATACTGTGTGTCAATTATACTTCAATGAAAAAAAAGATCTAGTAATTATGAAGAAAAGCCCTAAGTTATCTTTTCTCTGTCCTATTTACCATCCGGCAGCCTGCTGCTTTTAACTTCCCCAAAATTTGCTTTAATTCTGTCACTCCTGGGACAAAATCTTTCAGTGACTTCCCGTTGCCTTTTGAACAAGGCCTGCCACATTGTGAACCAAATCAATCTTTTCAACCTCAGCTGCCACGAGGTCACCAACTTGTGGTCACCCCCCACCCCACCCCACCCTCTTTGCTTCTTCCCACATTCCCTCCTTTGCTGTGCTGATGGAGTCCCAGTTCAGGGGAATGGCTGTCTTTTACTGGAGCTAGTCAAATCCTACTCATTTGCATGTTTCTCCCCCAAGGGCCTGCATTTCTTGATCCTACAGGCATCTCTTTTCATTCTGATCTCTTACAGCTTGTGTCGTTTATCTTCTCCCTAGACTCATAGAATTCTAGATCTGGCCCTTCACACCTGGTGAAACTACTTTGTATTGTTATTGTTTAACTTTTCTTATTTGTAAGTCATATGTTCAGATCTGTACGAATACATACATTCTCTTACCTTTTTTTTTTTTGAGGAAGATTAGCCTTCAGCTAACATCTGCTGCCAATCCTCCTCTTTTTGCTGAGGAAGACTGGCCCTGAGCTAACATCCGTGCCCATCTTCCTCTACTTTATATGTGGGACGCCTGCCACAGCGTGGCTTGACAAGCGGTTCCATGTCACCCAGGATCCGAACCAGCGAACCCCGGGCCGCCGAAGTGGAACACGCGAACTTAACCAGGCTGCCCTCTCTCTTACTTTTTATTGTCTTTCCCTGTAGGTCCTAAGAACAGTGAGTCAATCTAGCAGTAATGAAAACATATATAGAAAGTGGAATCTGCTGGATGTTGATAACTCCTTACCTTTCTACTTTTAATTATTTTCTTCTTACATTCCTTTTCTTTTCTTTTTGGTTTTTTGGCATCTTTCTCCCTCACCCCAAGTCATGTGTTTTAATGTCCAGAATTCTCATGTTGGAAACAGATACTTCATCCTTCCTTCAGTGGTTAAGATCGTGGGTTCTGGATTTAGACTGTCTGTGTGTGAATCCTTGAACAACTTATTTAATCTCTCAGTTTCCTTTACGTAAAAGAGGGATAATAATACTGTCTAACTCATAGGAGCATAGTGAAAGTGCTTATCACAATGCCTAGTGCAGAGTTAGCGTTCATTAAAAATACCTATTATTATATGTAAACACGGATGCTCAGGGTTGTGGTACTTGGTAGGTGGTCAATATTCATGAGTTAAATGAACCGATGCACAGTAGGATAGAGGTAGGCTTATGGGCTCCTGAATCTAGCTTCTAAAACTATCAAGAAAGCAGGCAATAAGTGAGTCCTGACCCAACTGCTCTTTTGTGAAAGAACAAATGGAACCAAGAAAGATGATCCTGGCAAAGAGTTACAGTTTTCTGGAGCATTGACAGGGATCACAAGTTTGGTAAATTAGAATTAGGGAAAGGGACTGCTGGCTACATAATGGCTTTTGTTTTACAGATTGGATCTGGAAAAGAAATAGCTCAAGTGTTTGAAAAATTAAGGCAGAATTTGAAAGAATGGGATGTCAACTGAGAGCATTCCGTTTCCGGATTCTGCACGTAACACTGTCAGATACTTGCAAGGAGTGACAGGAAGGATTTATTAGTCCTGCTTAATGACTTGTTTCATCAAGTATAGTTTTGTGCTTTGTGCTTTGAAGGATGGGGTGGGAACACACTGGGGAGAATGGGGTCACACTGCAACAGTCAACTCTGTGGTATTGATATGTGGGGAGGAATTTTTTCACTTTGTAGCTCATGCCTGCAAGCATGAGATATCATCATCATAAAAAAAGCCTCATGCTTATCCCAAAATTTTCCACAGCGCTGTGCTCGCCTGTGGGCTGATTTCACATGGCGTGAAGAAATCTTTACTGGTTCTATGTTTACTCAACTTTCTAGCCATTAGTTTTTGAGAATGACTCCGTCATGACACATCGGGGAAGATTTGCTACTCCTCCGCAAAACAGCCTTCTTCCTTTTTTTTTAAATAATTGGGGACAATTTTCATTAATCGTTCATTTAAATATATATACATAGTATGAAGTACAATCATAATTCTTCTTAAAGGCACAAAATGTATTTGAAGATAAAACACCTTGAGAAGAAAATAATCAAGCCATCTAGAATTTTCCAACTAGGAAGCGACATAAAGCCACCAGCCAAATCAGCAATTCCCAATCTGACAAGTATTTGGATTTCTTTTCAAGGCATTAGTAAATTTAAATAATATCCATAGACTGTATATCTATCTAATACTATTTAAAAAAATGTATTGAGTCTGTATTGTGAGTACTAAAATGTATGCATTTTAAATTGAGACTGAATTCAAGGTGGCTTTGGGGCATATGTTTTTTAACTGATACATAACAAACATGTAGCCACTGTGGGGGGGATGGCTGCTGTAAAAGTCATCTTTTTAGATGAGAAGGGGTCCCCTTGGGAGAAGTGAGGAAATCCTGGCCTGGCAGAACGTGCACCCAGGCCCTACACTTGAATCGGGCCTCAACCTATTGCAGATGGAAGCCAGGTGGAGCCTGACCTCAGCCAGCGTCTAGCCTCAGACAAGAACCTGGAAAACCTCACAATTCTTCTTCCATCTCTTGCTTTTTCCTTCAACTTAGTGCTCTTTGGGACTACAACTGGCACGCATTTATTATGAAATTACTGCTTTTCAAACTGACAACTGAGAATAACTACTTTGGTAAATTAGCTTTTATATAACAAAATATTTAGTGTTTCTTTATTAGCTAGTCCTTAGCAAAAACTGCTGAGATGGAATGGTATTGGATTGCTTTTTTGCAGTGAAGGTATTGAAAAATATAGGAAAATATCCAAGATCAGATTATTAAATTTAATGCTCAAATATGAGAACTTGAACGTGAATTCTGTTCTATCAGGTGCTAACTTTTGAAAAAATGGTTTTTATTCAAAATTTAGCTAGATGTTAATCATATGGGATCTTCTTAGCAAGTTAAGTCTGAATGAAGAATTTATGTCTTTCATGATAATTTTTTAATACATGTTAATTAAATGTCTTATAAAAGAAAAATAAAGCACAAATTTCCAAGCAAAATTCTGGGTTCCATATTTCCCCACAACTTTTATGAGAAGTGACAGTTTTGCTTTTGTCCTTGTCCAAGAATCAACAGACTACAACACTATTTAGGGGCATCTTTCATTTATTTATTTGTTCAGCAAGTATTTACTGAATGTCTCTGTAATGGCGTTGTTATCTAGATAAAGGTAAATATAAATATACAGGTACATCCCTGAACCCAAAGAACTTTTGATTCAGTTAGAAACAAAACAGAGAAAAGGAAGGAACATAAATTGAGTGTCATGACACACTTCTTTATTTGAATAACTTCTATCATAGGTTTTTTTTGAAAGTCTTTTTCCTCTGTACTAATTCATTCTTTTTTTTTAAGTATACTTTTTTTTGGTGAAGAAGATTGGCCCAGAGCTAACATCTGTTGCCAAACTTCCTCTTTTTTTTTCTCCCCAAAGCTCCAGTACATAGTTGTGTATCCTAGTTGTAGGTCATTCTGGTTCTTCTATGTGGGATGCCACCACAGCATAGCTTGATGAGTGGTGTGTAGATCTGCGCCCAGGATCCGAACCAGCGAACCCCTGGCCACCGAAGCAGAGCATGTGAACTCAACCACCCGGCCATGAGCCAGCCTCTAGACTAATCCATTCTTTTGTTTTGTTTTGTTTTGTTTTGTTTTGTTTTGAGGAAGACTGGCCCTGAGCTAACATCTGTGCCCATCTTCCTCTACTTTATATGTGGGACGCCTACCACAGCATGGCTTGCCAAGCAGTGCCATGTCCGCACCTGGGATCTGAACCAGTGATCCCCGGGCTGCTGAAGTGGAATGTGTGCACTTAACTGCTGCGTCACCAGTCTGGCCCCTAGACTAATCCGTTCTTAGTTGAGAATTGGTTTAAGAATTCAAAAAGATTGCACAGCAAAAGAAAATATCAACAAAATGTAAAGGCAACCTACTGGGTGGCAGAAAATATTTGCAAATCACATATCCAGTAAAGGGTTAATATCCAAAATATATAAAGAATTCGTGTAACTCAATAGTAAAACAACAATCCAATTCGAAAATGGACAGAGAGGGCTGGCCCAGTGGTGCGGCAGTTAAGTTCACATATTCCACTTCAGTAGCCCGGGGTTCACTGGTTTGCATCCCGGGTGCGGACCTATGCACCACTTGTCAAGCCATGCTGTGCCAGGCATCCCATACGTAGAAGAAGATGGGCACGGATGTTAGCTTAGGGCCAGTCTTCCTCAGCAAAAAGAGGAGGATTGGTGGCAGATGTTAGCTCAGGGCTAATCTTCCTCAAAATAGATGAATAATAAAAAATTTAAAAAAATTTTTTTTAAATGGGCAGAGAATCTGAATAGACATTTTCCCAAAGAAGACACAGGTGGCCAAAAGGCACATAAAAAGATGCTCAATATCACTAAACATCAGGAAAGTGCAAATCAAAACCACAGTGAGATATCACATCACATCTGTTAGAATGATTATTATAAAAAAAGATAAGAAATAACTATTGTTGGCAAGGATGTGGAGAAAACGGAACCCTTGTGCACTTTTGATGAGAATGTAAATTGGTGCAGCCACTGTGAAAAACAGTGTGGCTTTCCTCAATAAATGTGGAGGTTCCTCAATAAATTAAAAATAGAGCTACCATATGATCTAGCAATTCCACTTCTGGGTATTTATCTGAAGAAAAAGAAAACAGTATGTCAAAAAGATATCTGCACCCCCTGTTCCTTGCAGCATTATTTACAATAGCCAAGATATGGAAACAACCTGTTTATCAATGGACGAATGGATAAAGATGTGGTATATATACACAGTGGACTACTATTCAGCCATAAAAAAGAATGGAATCTTGCCATTTGTGACAACATGGATGAACCTTTAGGACGTTATGCTAAGTGGAATAAGTCAGACAGAGATAGACCTTATGATCTCATTTATGTGTGGGGAATCTAAAAAACAAAACAAACAAAACAAATTAAAAAACCAAGCTCATAGACACAGAAAACAGATTGGTGGTTGCCAGAACAGAGGGGGTTGGGCGGAGGGAGTGAAATGGGTGAAGGGGGTCAAAAGGTACATACTTCCAGGGCTGGCTCCGTGGCCGAGTGGTTAAGTTTGTGCACTCCACTGTGGCGGCCCAGGGTTCGGATCCTGGGTGCAGACGACATGGCACCGCTCATCAGGCCACATCCCACAACTAGAAGTACCTGCAACTAAAATGTACAACTATGTATGGGGGTTTGGGAAGATAAAGCAGGAAGAAAAAAAAAAAAAAGGAAGATTGGCAACAGTTGTTAGCTCAGGTGCCAATCTTCAAAAAAAAAAAAATTATAAAAAAAGGCACACACTTCCATTTATAAAATAAATCATGAGGATGTAATGTATAGCATGGTGACTATAGTTAATAACACTGTATTGTATATTTGAAAGTTGCCAAGAGAGTATATCTTAAAAGCGCTCATCATAAGAAAAGAAATTTTTGTAACTACGTATGGTAACAGATGGTAACAACTTGCTGTAGTAATCATTCCGCAGTGTATACAAATATCGAATCATTATGTTATATCATGAAACTAATATAATGCTATACGTCAATTACACCTCAATGATAATAACAAAAGGATTCAAAGTGGAAAGTTCTCTTGTTTTTCCTTCAGTATATCATTAAAGAGGTAGAAAAAAAATAAAAACTGAGAAAGCTTTAAAGTCTACTTAATAGTAAATTATGTTTTCTCATTGATTTACCTGATATTTGAGGGTTTTACTTAAATTAAAAATGATTCCAACACGTCAAAACTTCACACCCTGTTGGAACATTGAGTGATTGGTGTGGATGGCTAATTAATGATTGGATGAGTGTAGTCACTAAAAAACAATTTGTTCTATTTGTGGCTTTATTCAGATTGAGAACTATAGATGAAAAGGAACGTGAAAGTAGTTATTCTTAAATCTAAATGAGATGTGCCAAATAATAATAATCATATAGTAACTAATAGCCATCCCTAGCATTTTTAACTCACTATGAAGTTTGAAATATAGTTCCTTACATATTCCTCAAAATAGCCCATAAGGTGAGTACTTTTTATTTCCATTTTACAAATGAGACTAAGGCAAAAAAGGTTAAGGAATTTGTCCAAGGCCCTTCGGCTCATAAATGACAGAGAGGGGGTTCAAACCAGGCAGCCTGGCTCCAGCGCTCCACTCCTCACCACCACACTCTGTGGCTTTCACCTGTAGCAACATTTACTGCAGCAAAAGCACAGGGTTTGTTACATGTGCAATGCGCTCCGATATCCATTAAAGTCCATGTTTCTGGAGTTTTCTAGTCAGGTTATTTGCAAAGAGCAGTCACATCCCTTTGCAGATAGTTTTTACACTCTTTCCTTAAGAAAAATGTTCTATGTTGTTTTGCTGTTAAGGAGAAAATCAGGTCTGCCAGTCTTCCAGCTTCCATCTCCAAAGCATTTGTCAATCTTACTTTTTTATTGTTCATATATTGCTTATGAAAAACATCTTATTCTAAAAATGTCACATCAAAAAAATGCCATCCATGAGTTTCATGGACAGAATCTTCTGAAAAATCATTCAGTAATCACAAAATACAAAAAGAGCCAGATCCTAGTTGATTTTAGGAAGCTGACAGATTCTGAAGCTCCTGCTTCTTGAACTTGCTGTGAATTATGCCCTGATAATAGGTGAGCCTCCCCTTTGTCACTTATGCATACCCAAGGGCATTAATTACACACGCAGTGATGATGCATTAGGAATGTGGCTACCCCTACTTAAAGCACAGCCATTTCGTGTCTAGCTAACGCCTAGTTGCATGTCATTGTCATTGCCTACCTTGATGCTGCTACTCCCTGAGCAACATTTTACAGTTAAAATATTAACTTTCATAAAGTCATTGATTCAGCAATCATTTTATGTTTGGTCATTCACCAGACGTTTTCTGTCTCAGTCAACCACAAATCAGCCTTTGAGGAACTTTGCATTTTCCTGCTAAATCATTTTCTTGATTATTGCGCAATTACATATGGGTTGGTATAGTTTTACAAATATTTAATGTTGATGTTCTTTTCAGGTGTGGAAAAAGAACAGAACATACATAGTAAATATTTAAGCTTGAAACTTTCTTGTCTTTCAATCTCCTCAAAGATACTTGAATTACTTTCTATATCTAAGTCTCAATAAACATTACCTAGGATTGCCTAATTTATGCAGACCCTGGGGGTAAAAATATCCAGAAGACTGAGTGGAATGCCACAAAAATCCTAGGATTTTTCTGTTTGATATTTTTTCTCGGGTTAGCACTACCACTAACAGACAGGTAAAAACTTTCTAGTGAAGGCATAAAAACAAGAGCTATTAAAGTCTTTATTTTGATTGTATTGGATATTACTAATAACATCTCTTTGACTTAGAAAATATGCCCCAATAAACTTACATGTAAAGAAGATCGTACTCCATCTTGCAATGCATCTTAATCTATAAGGAATTGTTTGTGTAAATTGTTAACATTTGTTGTTTGGCTTGCTAGACACTGGTTCTCCCCCGCGGCCACCCTTTGAAATCACTTGGTCAGCTTCAGAAAAATTGCTAATGTCTGGGCCTTACCTTCCCAGAGATTCCAGTTCATTTGGTTTGGGAAAGGCCTCAAATGAGTGTATTTTTACAAACAGACAGCTTGATATTTTAACTAAAACGTGGAAAGAGAGGAAGAATACTAAACCAAACATTTAGCTTCAGGTTCTAGTCCTAACTGAAAAGAAACTGTTGTGTGATCTTGTATAGGTCATTTTAACTGCTCTGGGCCAGACTTTTCTCCCTCTTAACCTGCAGGTTTGAACCACATGATCTCCAATGGAATAGCTTCCTATGACCTCTGAAATATAGTACCGGGAAGATGAAACGACAGCTCTATTGTCTCTTGACGGTAGGTGCCTTTTAGCATTGAGCAATTTTAGGCCAATGTGCAAAGGCATTGGCTAAAATATCCTAGAGTGATAGCACAGATAATGTCCCCAGGATGTGAAATAGTAGTTCATCTTATAAACAGGCTTCTCCAGTCTTCTAAAATCTTGCCTCTATCTCCTTTAGGATCTTTGCTTAGGCTTCTTTTTTCCTTTTTTTTTTCTTTTCTTCCATTTGCTTACAACTTATGAATCACAAGCTCCAGACACGCACACAAAAATTGTGGGGATTTAGAAACTAGAAAATCTAGATCTTGCTGCTGATAAAGAGGACTGTCTTGTTGTATGACCCAAACCACGTTTCTAAAGCTTCACTCTTTCTGGTGGAAAAAAAAAGTATATATATAAAATCACTAAAAAGCGGAAAAGAAAGCAATCAATTAAGCAAAAACTGACATTAAATCAGTAGTTAGAAGCTCTAGCTTTCAATCCTGGCGCCCATGATTTGTGAGTCTTTTGCTTTTATGACCTTATTTACGCAGCACTAGCTTCATCTATGAAATTTGGAGAGAAATGTTTGTCTTTCATTCATCGCAGTGTTTTCATGGGCCTCAAGTGAGGGAATGTTTAATAAAATTGTGAGACAGAGCTGTAAGATATCATTGTTGGCATTAATAAACATCAGACATTCACTTAGTGGCAGGATATATAAAAGAGTCAAAAAAGTTAAAAGGGTACCATGATAGTCTGGATTCCCAAAGCAGAAGGCAGTGGACAGTCCAAAGAGGAGGCCTAGGTGCCAATAGCAGGTGGGACAGAAGTCAAGACGATGGAATGGAGGAAGAGGTTTGGCAATGATAAGGTCACTGGTAACCTTTCAGGAGAAAGTTCAGCAGAAAGGAGAGGACGGAAGTCAAGTAGTAGACATATGATATCCTTTATTTCTTCTAATTCCAATATTGCCATCAGAAAAAATGAGTCATCTGTGAGCCTCAGCACAGGCCTCTCTGAAGTTGTCATAACTGAGTGTAAAGCTCACGTAAGAGAGATGAGTCATTCTTCCTTGAGGGCCTTTGTTTAACCCTTACTGGACGCGAGTGAATGAGACAGAGAAGTTGCTGATTGTAGGTTTTACTATAAGATGCATTTCGTACTTTTTTCTTGTTTAATTTGGAGGGAAACATCAAAATAATTTCCTTCAATACGACGTAGCTCTAAGAAGGTATCCTTATACATTATGATAGAGGGATTAGGGAAAAAGAGATTTTCTGAGATGCTGAGATTTTAGACTTGCTATATCACTCACTCCTTATTTAAATGTATTTAGCCTCTTCTCTTATTCCTTTCCCATCGATCCCTATTTCACTATTTGTGTGTGTGGTGGGGAGATATATACAATAGAAACTATATGTTTATACATAGATGTATATATGGTATATATGTATATGTATGTGGCAGGGGAGGGGGAGATATATACAACAGAAACTATATGTATATATAAATATATGCATATAGTATCTATTGTATCTCTGGTGAGTGCAGATAGCTGACTCGAGAGAAACAGACATGGGTCTGCATCCTCAGTCTTTACATGGTGCTATAGAACTTATTGTACCAGAAGAAATAGTCCTTCAGATCTATTCTTCCCACTTTAGTGCAACTGCATGCCTAAGAGTATATAAAAAATGAAGTTAAATGAAACCCAAAATCTCACTAGAGAAAACCTGAGCTTTACGCAAATTCCCTAGAAACTTTCTGTATCCTAGCTAGATGATAGAGTGTGTCACTGGATTTGAAAGACATATTGCCCATATAGCTGTAGGGTTCCAAAAGGAATGGTTGTAAACTGCACTTCTCTTTGCAGCTACCCTGTGCGACCCATCTCATAGTGGATATTATGGTACCCAAAGATGAAAACTGCTGCTCTTTGTTATGATATTGATTGTACCAAGGTCCCTGAGAAATCTTTGACTCTCCAAAATCACAAGCCCACAGAAGATATTCAAAAGGGAACACTAAAGCATGGTCAATATGAAATAGGGATGGCTTTGACGTTAGAGGGTAAATTTGAGGGTGGAAAGGTTGACGCCGTATGACATTTATACTTTTGTGACTTTTGATTTCAAAATACTTTTACGACACTCCAGTTCCAATGAATTGGCACTTTTGCTTATTTTTTGCTCTGGTCAACACTCAAATGAGTCTTAACTTTAATATCACTTCCTCCGGAAGCCTTCCCTGACCTTCCAGACCACGTTAGGCACTCTGAATGATGTCCTTGCTTTATATCCTGAACTTTCTCTATCATAAAACTTATCAGTTCTTCATCCGTTTGCTTCTTTGCTTCTCTCACTGAAAGATAAGCTCTAGGAGGAAGGGATCAACGACTATGCTTATTGAGTAACTTATGTGACAGGCAATGTTCTGCAATATGAAGTTAAACATTTTGGAACATTGCCTGGCACATAATGTTAGTCCATAAATATTGACTATTGTTATTGTTAGTGGTGATTTAAAAGTTGTATTCTCAATACCAGATTCTAATATTCTTGAAGCCAAAGTGATGCCTTAATTGTGTTTAGATACCCTGCTGTCTCTAGTTTAGTCTTGCATATAGTAGGCAGTAAATACATAGTTGTTGAATGAATTTGTTCATTACCAAAGCTGAATTCCATATTATAAATTATAGGAAGAGAAGAAAATTACACCGGGACTCAGTTGTCCTATATCTGGTATTGATCAGCTGTTACAATGCTAATAATTGCAACTGTAATTCCTTTTACATTAATGATGTGCATATTATTGCAACTAGCTCCTGGACCAGTTTTGCTAGACACCTACAAATCAAATTTAGGGCCAATGGTAAGGAAGACTTGCCCATTAAGCAGGACACTTAACAATACTTCTCTGAATTGATCAGTACCACTGACAAGTCACGATGTCGTATGATGGGTTTGGTATGGGCAACCAAAAGCCTGTTGAGCAGAAGAAATTATTTTAAGCAATCTTCAGATTATGATGTTTGTTGAAGACTTTATGAGATCTTGAATCATGCTGAGAACCGGTCAGAGATGAGATGAATCATTTTAAGAAAACACTCTGCAACTTAAGGAACCAAGGGACTCCTTCTATTGGCAACCCAGTGATTAGGAGCCCAACCAACCCCAGACCCTTGTGCTCCATGTGAAAAAGAGCTGGTCACATTTGGATGACCATCACTATGAAAATTAACACAGGAGTGATACTAAGACCTGAAAGATAAATACATGAGCAACGTTATTGAGAGAAGCGGCGTCACTCAATTCCATGTAGTAATTATTATGAAGCATTTGAATACTTCTTACCTGTGCATCCCTAATTTATGACAGATTTAGCAACAATGATAGCATAAGACAGCCCAAGTTATTTAAAAATCTTAGGTTTGAAACTAAAACACTTTTTTGATAGGGAAAAAATAGCATGACACGTAGTTAAGAAATTATAAATAAAGAAGTACAAATAAACTGCTAAGAAGACCCAGCTACTTCTTTCTATTGCTAAAAAAATTCTTGCTTCCACCTTCTTCATTGGATTGGCCTATACATATGTTCAATCATAACTTTTCTTCTGAATGGAATTCCATTATATTTTATTAGAGTTTATGAAAGTTTGTCGTTTCAAAATTATTTTACCAAAATGTTATAATTTTCATGAGATTTTTCTCAACCTCATGAAGTAGCGTGGGGTCTTCCAGACTTTTCTTGACTGAGACCTAAAGTCATTTTACATTAAGATGCAGCATACTTAAGAATATATACTCATATATATCTAAATAAATGCTTTAAAAGCAATACTTTATCTTGTTGAAATGTACTGTGATCTCTTCTATTTTATTTCATACGAAAGATAAAATAATGGCTGAGATTCATTAAAATTTATTTAATGACACACTAATTGGTTACAACATGCAATTTAGGGAAAAAACAAACAAGTGTATCAATGATGCGTTAGAGTCGTGGTTTTCCTATGGATCCTGGAGCCCTGGAGCTATGTGAGGAGGTGGGGCGCTCAGAGTCTGTAGTGGTCAGAGATGGGAGCAAGAATGTGTGTTCCTGGAGTGGATGGATTCCAGGTTGTCACTCTCACTTTGTTATTTTTTGTTGTGTATCCAGGTCTTCCACATAAATTTCATTTAAAGAGCATATCTTTATGGGCTGGCCCAGAGGTGTAGTGGTTAAGTTTGGTATGCTCTGCTTTGGCAGCCTGGGTTCGTGGGTTCAGATGATGGCACAGACCTCCACCACTCATCAAGCCATGCTGTGGCAGTAACTCACACGCAAAACAGAGGAAGACTGGCACAGATGTTAGCTCAGTGCCAGTCTTCCTCACCAAAAAAAAAAAAAGGAATGTATCATTGGTTTAAAAAATTGACAATTAACCTCTGTATATTGTAATTTCCTTACCTTATGGGTCAAATCCTGTTATGACAAAAACCACTGCTTCTGAAATCACTACAGAAAATAAAAGATTTCTTGTATGATGTTTTGTTTATTTCAAGTAATGCTATAGGCACAAAGTTACAGTAAAACTAAAGTATTTGTCTAGGTCTTAGGATTTTTTCATAACAGTTTTCCTTACATCGTTTAAATCTGGCATCAGAATTTTGGGAGTTCTGTTATGGGCTTGTGTTAAGTTGGTTAGATGATTTCCATGGACTTTAGCCCCCTTGCTCAGAATTCAGTGCTGAGTTTGTTTTTCTTTTTTTTTTCCTTTTTCTCCCCAAAGCACCCCGGTACATAGTTGTATATTCTTAGTTGTGGGTCCTTCTAGTTGTGGCATGTGGGACGCCACCCCAGCGTGGTCTGACGAGCAGTGCCATGTCCGCGCCCAGGATTCGAACCAACGAAACACTGGGCCACCTGCATCGGAGCAGGGCCAGCCACTCGGCCACGGGGCCAGTCCCCAGTGCTGAGTTTTGAGTGGCCACTGTTTTTGTTTCTGATAAGTGAATACATCTTCTTTAAAGGTCAAGATAGTTTATTTATTGACTTATTCTTCATGCTTTTTCAGATAAAGAACATTTCATTTCAGTCAAGGGAAAATTAGAGTATTTTTTTAGACTTTATCAGTTTGTCAGGAATGAGAACAAATTGTTCCCAGAGAGATATGCAATATTAAGGACAAAGGTGACATTCCACAGTTTTAAACTAATTAGAAAGAATTTAAAATGATTACTGGAACTTCCTGAAATTACATCTGTTTGAGACAGGAACAAAAACCCTGCTTATAAAGATGAATCAAAATTGGAGTGGGGTGGGGGATGGGGGGAGGAATAGAGAGCAAAAGAAGAAAGAGAACTTGTATTGATTGAATGTTCGCTGTGTGTCAGACGTTAAGCTGAGTGTATTACATATAGTCCTTCTTTTAATCCTACACAATCCATTGAATAGATACAAGAATCTCCAGTTTACTGATGAGGACCTGAGTGTTGAATGACTCATCCAAGCTCAAGCCGTGATGGAGCTGGGATCTGAAACTAGGGGTGTTAGATTCCAAATCCACGGTCTTGCCCAGCGTTCCCTTTGCTTCCCGAGACCAGGCCTCTTCGGCATGGTTCCGTAAGTTGCCCTCCTCACTGCTGCCCCAGCGCAGGTTCTCTTGCTGACCCTGGTCTGAACCCTGAGCCACATTCCCTCCTGCTCTCTCTCTCCTCACTCCTCCTATGGCCAATCCCTCTGTGGCTCCTCCTCCCATTTGGGGCCCATCTCATCCTTTAGGCTCAGCACTCTCTGCCCCTCCCTGTTCCTTAGCTTCCACCTGACTCCAATTTAGCTTTGACTTTTGACTTCACGGCATCAGGCTACCTAAGGTAGGTTAATAAGCCTCGTGGTTTAAAGCAAGGACTCCTCCTACAAGAAAGTCACATCTCAGTTTACGCCGGACCGCCAGGATGGAGGATTAGCACCCATGTAGACACTTCACCTCTCGGTAACTCAGGCTTTGGTTGAGAAAGATTTAGGTTCCAAATTTGAGGGTCTGTTTGCATGAGAATTAGAGGAGCTGAAGAATTGAGAGGCCCAAAGGAGTAAACTATTTGAGGTCAACGACTGGCTGGTGTCGCGTGAAACTCTTCAGAGGGGTTTATGCCGAGCCAAGAGTCAACTCTCCCCCGTCCCAAACAGTCTATCAGATAGGGAGGAAGGTCACCCAGAGGGGAGACTGGATGGGTGGCCTTAGCTTGAAGTGGAAAGACATTTGTGGTTGTGGATAAGGGACAACTGGGTGCATGGAGGGCAGAAAACTCAGAATTTTTTCTAGCTGGAGGGTAAACAAAAAAGGCCAGAATGAGGAGTACGTCAAGCGCAAAGCTGTAGCATGTGATTTTGTAGAAAGCTGAGGGTACAACAGCACAGTTTCTTTGTGACGTAACGAGAAAATGTAGTGCTGTGAGGAAAAAGAGATTTCTCTGTGCTCTTATGACTGAGGGAAAGAAAACAATCAAGAGCTTTTTTTCAAATGAAGTATAGATCCTCAGGAAAGGAGGTTTGTTGTAGCTGGGATCCTGATTACAATCTGGAGAGCTCTCATGTGTAGAGTTTCCCGAAAGATCCTCCTTTTTGTAGGTCAGAGGACGGGGGAGAGCCGTTGAATTTTCCCAGGCCGCTCTAGAAAGGCCTGAGGAACACTTTTTAAGTTTGTCTCCTTTTCTGGTTGGTGAACCAGGCCTCACGTCTTGCACTTTTTTTACATCCTCCAGTGCCTGGCTCTGTACCTGGAACATAATCAGTGCTCCATTTATGTTCTTTAGGTGAATGAATGGGTTGGGCATTAAATGGGATGACATATGTGAAAGCACTGAAGAGGATGGATGGTGAAAAGCATGGACTTGTATAGAGGGAGACTGGCACAGAGGTGAGCTCAGGGTGAATCTTCCTCAGCAAAAAAAACAAGCATGGGCTTGGAGGGAGCCAGCCCTGTGGCCTAGTGGTTAAGTTCGGCATGCTCTGCCTTGACAGCCGGGGTTTAGTTCCTGGGTGCAGACCAACACTACTCATCGGCTGCCATGCTGTGGCAGTGACCCAAATGCCGAAAAAAAAAAAAAATGCATAGACTTAGAGCCAGATTGCCTGGGTTCAAATTCTGACAACCCCATTTACTAATTTTGTCACTTTGGGTAAGTCACTTCACCTTTCTGCACCTTGGTTTTTCCCTACTGGTAGAGTGGAAATAATAGCATTACTATCTCTTAAGGGTGTTGTGAGTCTTGTATAAGCATATTTAGAACTGTGCCTGGCCCATGGTAAGAGTTCAGTAAAGTTTAGCCACTTGAAACTTAACAACCTGGAAACTCTAAACCATACAAGGTTTTTATTGTTTTTAAAATGGCCAAGATTGGATAAAAAGCTAATGCAATACAGTAAGCCCATGGCATTCAAGTGTTTAATATTTTAAGTTTGATTGTTTGTTATCAGTCCTAAAGGTTGTAACTTAGAGTAATGGGTAATTTTACTTATGAATGAATTTAAATCGCCAGTAATGTTAGACTTATATGCAAGATGAATCTTTTCTCTGGAGAGTGTGCCCCAAAATATTGCTCACGGCACCTGACACTGCTTGTAATTACATATCCATTATCTATCTTCCTAGTAAGCACTATGAGGACAAGGATGATGTATGTCTTATTTCCAGAGCCTAACACAATAATAAAAATAGCTAAAAATTATGGTACATTCACTACGTGCCAGCTACTATGCTGAAAGCTTATAAGCTTACATAATTGGCATCAATTAATATCTCATTCAATACTCACAACAACCCTTTGAAGTTGGCACCATTATTGTAATAGATTATTGTTCAAACACATTCACTCTCCTACTCCCACTTCTATGTGTAGAAGGTACTTCCATACCTCTTGATTCTGATGTTGGTCATATGACTTGCTTGGGCCAGTGAGCTGTAAGCAGATATAACACAAGCTGAGGCTTGAAAAGCACATGCATGTGTAGGGGAGGAAGACATTTCCTCTACCCACTCTGGGTCCTTCTGGCCAGAAAACAAATTAAATTCACATAAGACAGAATAGCAAGAAAAAATTAAATAAAGCTTTATAACATGTATACATGGGAGAGGCTCAGGCAAACTGGGCAACTCACCAAAATGGCTGAAGCTGCCACCTTAAATATCATCTTCAGCTAAAGACAAAGGAGGATGTTGGGGGTGAGGGGAGGTTTCGGGAGGTTACCAATCAAGTACAGTAAACAAGAGTAAGATTCTTATGCAGACTTGAGTCCTCGCCTTCAGCATTGATGAGAGTTTCTAGAGATAAGGTCATCCCCTCTTCCTCCTGGTACAGAGAGGGAAACACCTTTACAGATGGAGATTTCCTTTACAATGTAAGTGTCTCTTAACAAAGGGTAAGTAAATTCTGCTTTTCAGGGTTTCTTTCCTGTCTGCAGCTTTTAAGAGTTACCAGCCCCAAATAATCCTCATGCCAAAGAGATGTATCTTGGAGTGGCCAGTTTCAGTTCCCCACACATGGAGGGTCTTGCTTTCTTGCACCTCTGCCATCATCATTAAAAACAATGCCCAGGCTAGCACCTGCTCCCAGCAGAAGGATGAGAGACGTGAAGCAGAGCTAAGCCTCTAGTCAAAACCAGTCAAGATCAGCCCATCTCCAGCCAAATTCCAGACTCATGAGGAAACCCATCCAAAATCAGCAGAGGTTGGCAGCTCTTTTTAGGCACTGTACCCACAAATTTTGATAAGTTGTGTTTTTATTTTCATTTGGTTCAAAATATTTTTTAATTTCACTTGAGACTTCTTTGATTCATGTATTATTTGAAATGTGTCGTTTAATCACAAAATATTTGGGGATTTTGTTAGTGATGTCATCTTTAATTCCACTGTGCTCCGAAATCATACTCCTTGTGATTTGTCTTCTTTTAAAATTGTTGAGGTGTGTAATATGGCCCATAATGTCATCTATCTTGGTGAATGTTACATGTGAGCTTCAGACCCATGTGTTTTCTGCTGTTGTTGGATGGAGTGTTAGGTCATGTTAATTGATAGTACCTTCAAGTCAACGATATCTCTACTGATTTTCTGCCTGCTTGATCTATTAGCTACTCAAAGAGTTGAAGTCTCCAACTATAAAAGTGGGTTTGTCTATTTCTCCTTTCATTTCTATCAGTTTTGCCTCAAATTTTTGGTGTTTTGTTACTAGGTGCATATACATTTAGGATTGTTATGTTTTCTTGGAGAATTGACTCCTATATCATAATGCTTCTCTTTATCCCTGATAATTTTCCTTGTCTGCTTTTTCTGAAATCAATACAGCTCCCCCAGTTTTCTTTTCATTTGTGTTAGTGTGGTATGTCCTTCTCCATCCCTTTGCTTCTAACTTTTCTGAGTCTTTATATTTAAAGTGAGTTTCTTATGGATATCATGTAGGTGGATCTTGTTTTCTGTCCACTCTAACAATCTCTCTTTTAATTGCTGTATCTAGACAATTCTCATTTAAATTGACTTTTTATATAGTTGAATAAATATCAACCACATTTGCAACTGTTTTCCACTCATTGCATTTGTTCCTTGTTTCCATTTTTGACTTCTGCTATTTTCTGCCTTCTCTGGTTTTAATTGAGCATTTTATATGATTTCATTTCACCTCCTCTATTAGTGTATCAATTGTAGAACTTTTAAAAATTTTCAGTAATTACTCTAGAGTTTGAAGTACACATTTTAGACGAATCTAAATCCATTTTCAAATAACACTGCTTCACATGTAGTGCAAATATCTTACAACGGAGTATTTCCAATTCCTCTCTCCTATCCCTTGTCACATTAGTGTCTTTTATTTCATTTATCCACATGTTATAATCACCCAATAAATTATTATTAATTATTATTACTTTAAACAGTTATCCTTTAGATCAAGTAAGAAGAAAAATAAAATATTGTACTTTACTTTCATTTATTCCTTTTTCAGTGCTTTTCTTTTCTTTATGTAGATCCAAGTTTGTGGCTTGTATTATTTTCCTTCTTCTTGAGGAACTACTGTTAACATTTCTTATGGGGCAAGTCTGCTGGCAAGGACTTCTCTCAGTCTTTATTTTTCTGAGAAAGTTTTTTATTTCTCCTTTACTTTGGAAGGACAATTGCTGGATATAGGATTCTAGGTGGTTGTTTTTCCTTTCATTGCTTGAATTATGTCACTTCACTCTACTATTGTCTGCATGGTTTCAGAGGTGAAGTTCACCACATTCTTATTCCTCTACAGGAACATGCTTCTCTGGCTTCTTTCAAGTTTTTCTCTTGTCTTTGGTTTTCTGCAGTTTTTATATAATTGACCTAGTTGTAGGTTTTTTGTTATTTATCCTGCTTGATATTCTCTGAGCTATCTGGATCTGTGGTTTGCTGTCTGTCATTAATTTCAGAAAATTCTCAGCCACTGTTACTTCAAATATTTCTTCTGCCCTATTCTCTTTCTTTTTTTCCTTCTAGTATTACAATTAAGTGTATGTTACACCTTTTGAAATTTTTCTACATTCTTGGATGTTCTGTTTTATTATTATTTTTTCTCATTGCATTTCAGTTTTGAGTAGTTTCAATTGATTTATCCTCAAGTCCATTGATTCATTCTGTGGCTGTGTCTTGTCTACTCTTGAGCCCATCAGAAGCATTTGTCACCTCTATAACAGTGTTATGACCTCGAGTATTTCCTTTTGGTTCTTTCTTGGAACTTCTGTCTCTATGTTTATATTACCCATCTGTTCTTGTGTGTTGTCTACTTTTTCTATTAGTGTCCTTACTATACTAATGATTGGTATTTTTAATTTCTTATCTGATAATTCCAACATCTGTGTCCTATCTGAGTTCTGTCACTTGCTTTGTCTTTTCACACTGTTTTTTCTTGCCTTTTATCATACCTTGTAATTTTTTTGTTGAAAGCTGGACATGATGTATCAGGTAACAGAAGCTGAGGTAAACAGGACTTTAATGGGAGGTTTTATGTTAATCTGGCTGTATGGAACGTTTGCTGCAGTTGTAGGTATGAGAGGCTTAAAATTCCTCTAGAGTCTCTTTTTTTCTTTTTCGTTTTTTTTGGCTCCCCTCATTACTTTGGGAAGCCCAAAGTACTGGTCCTCAGAGAGAGGCTGCACATCTTCAGCTCTTTCAGCTATAATCTGCTCTTATTATACTGGGACCCCACTGTCATAGTGCTAAGATATGTGGGAAGGGAAGGGTTCTATAATCTTGTGATTGTCTGCCTTTTAATGAGTGTGTCCCTGGGCTGTGAGTGTGCTTTTTCCTCCCTGAGATAAGTTAAGACTAGAGGGGGCTGGAGTGGGATCACTGCCCTTTCCTCAGGAGGGATAAGGCTCTGGTAAAGTATTTCCTATGGAAAATAGGCTTTTGTTATGGAGACTGCTCTGGGCATACTTCATAGGGTTATGCTTCCCCTCCCCACTAGATCCAGGAGGGTCTCTTTCTAGGCTCATTGGAGATAAAAACCCATTAACATATGGGTTCTCTCCAAGACTGCAGTCCCCAGGAGTTTCTCATTCCATACTACTCCACACTCAGCCTCTAGAAATTCCTCAAAATTACCATTTAAGTGTTCATACCAGTTTATGGCTCCAGGTTTCTGCTTCAATAAGCAGATTTCAGCAGTGACTCTGAAGTCATCTGTCTCTACTTTTCAGGGCAGCAGTTTGTCCTGTGGCCTCAGTTCTCCAACAGGTCCAAGAAAATGTGTTGATTTTTAGTTTGTTCAGCTTTTTCTTACTGTCAGGATGAAAGCGATAACTTCTAAGCTCTTTACATGTCAGAGCTGGAACCAGATAACCATCAAATCATTTTTTAAGAAGGGAAGATGTTAGTCAGAAACTACATTCCTACCTGGAATAGATTAATCTCATTCTTAACAGCATTCCTCAAATAAGCTCAATTTATGGACTTTCCAATGTGAAAAAAAATCCACTAGGGGGCCGGCCCGGTGGCACAGCAGTTAAGTGCATATGTTCCACTTCAGCCACTCGGGGTCCGCCAGCCGGGATCCTGGGTGCGGACATGGCACCGCTTGGCAAGCCATGCTGTGGCAGGCGTCCTACATATAAACTAGAGGAAGATGAGATGGATGTTAGCTCAGGGCCAGTCTTCCTCAGCAAAAAGAGGAGGATTGGCAGCAGATGTTAGCTGAAGGCTAATCTTCCTCAAAAAAAAAAAAAATCCACCAAAAAATCATTATGAGATTTAACAACATTCCCATTGAAAATCAGAAGACTATGTTTATTCAACCTCTGTGAACTCATTTTCCCCTTGGAGCCTCTCCCATATCCAAAACAGAACCCACGAATTTAATTGGCTGATGGAATTGTACAGTAACATCAGAGACTTGATAAAGACAACATCCAGAGAAGAAGTGCCTATGAATCTATTTTTTTGTAACTGGAAACAAAGACAACATTGGATGTGCCAAGAAACTATGTAATCACTATTATTATTATCACTTGAAAATGAACAATAATTATGTCATAGATATGGTCATTGAAATATACTGGTAAAAATATAGGTAAAACTCATTGGATTTTTTTGGTTTATCTATTTGGTGGACTCTTTTGGTATTTAAACTTGTCCCATTATTTCTGTTCATCTCCTTGTTGAATACTCAGTCATACAGATATAGAAGAGAGCCTGGGTAAGTCCCAAGAGGTCTAGCCCAACTTGAAGTCATTCCCATTTGAAATAAAAACATGGAGTAATGTTTGCAGTTAGTCTGTTCATGTAAGTACCAAATGGACTCCAAGAGTCTACTTGAACTTGTGATTTGGTGGAAGGATCACCCTGGGAACCCAGGGCGAAACCTGAGAACAGACACAGATCAGTGTCTGTGCTGGAATCTCTGGCCTGAGCACACAACCAAGAGCAGCCACAGGAATGGGGTGTAGAAAGAAAACCTCTCCATTTTGAGTGGTGGTGAACAGACTTTCTCTCTTTCAGCTGAGACAGGACAATCAGAATGTTCTTACAGGATAAGAGGCTTCCAGGAAATGCTCCAGCAGTTAAGAATGGAGATTGGAAGGGACCACAAAGGGTGGATGTAGAGTCTTGTCCCTGAAGATTTTAGAGGCGGGGAAATCGACTGCTATCTATGTTTTAAGTGCAATTTCGTCAAAAGACGGCAGAATAGATTAGGTCACTTCTTGGGGTATTGACTTTGCTAATGATGATTTTCACTATTTTTAAACTTCATTCTTGAACCCCAGCTGCCCCACCCGTTAGCTCGAAGTGGTTTAACAAGCTTGAATCATAGTTTTATCTGTAGTACGGAGTTAACAGAACACATAATGTGGGATACTTTTGAGGCTGAAATAATTTCACTTATTCAAAGAACAGGAAAGAATCCCTGGCAGATAGAGGGTGGTCAAGAAATGACGTGTCAATTCTCCCTAAACATACCCTCCTCACCCCGCCCCCCCACCACATGCCAACTAGGAAACAATCCTTGTCCACGATGAAGATTACAGATAAACAGTACATGCCAAAATGTCAGAAAGGGCCTTTCAATTTTATTATAAAACAAGCAATAGTTTAACAGATGTAAATGTCCTCACTCTGGGAAATGTTGCAATTTTATGACGGTTTAAGCAATGTTTTCACGTATGCACAGTCGCTGGATATCAGTAGGACACAATTATAAACAATGACTCCTCAAATTTAGCGTGGGTAGGATCTTTGTCTTTTACAAAGAAAATTGAGTAATAGGACTTTTTTTTAATGTCTAAAATGTTTATATTGTACTACATATCAGAGCACGGAGGACAAAAAGAAATAATTTAATGTGACTCCTTTAGTTTTTCTTTATTCATGGCTGTGGCATCCATCTTCATTTTGGTTCCTGAAGTAATGTCAATTTTGTATTGTAAGTGTTGTGATATAAACTTTGTAAGCCTGAGCTTAACTTTTTCCTTAAAATTTTTTTCAGAAAGCATAAACATTACAACTGTTCTGAAATTGCTACATATTTGAAGTCTTATTTTGTTCAAGGACAGAGACAAGTTATTAAACAAAATTAAATAACATCCCGAGTACAGGATTCTTGAAATTACACATTTTATTGATGTACAGTTGTAAACAATAGGAACATTGCTGGCAATCTGAAAGAGCCAGTAATCTGTAAATTCTGTAGTTATCTCTAAAACTACGGGTCAGCTGATATTTGCTGCAAATGCTTATAGCAGTATTTATTCATTTAAACCTTAGTCAGAGAATGCATGATTTTATTATAATAGAATATAACAAATTTTACAATTATTTATATTTACGAAGTCACATAGTTTTTCATTCTTTTACCATCCTTACTGCTTAATCTAATTGTGTTGATTTCCCAGTTTGAGTGAGAATAATTTTGCACTAGGAAGATAAAAACAATATCATTTGAAACAGAATGGACAATGATTTGTGTTACGGACTGACTTTTGTCCCTCTAAAATTCATAGTTGAAGCCCTAACCCTCAGTACTTCAGAATGTGACTGTATTTGGAGATGGGGTCTTTAAGAAGGTGATTAAGTTAAAACAAGGCCATTGGGGCAGGCCCTGATCTACTCTGAGTGCTGTCCTTAGAAGGAGAGGAAATTCGGGCACAGGGAGAGACATCAGATACATGCACACACACAGAGCAAAGAACATGTGAGGATGCGGCAGGAAGGCAGGCCAAGGAGAGAGGCCTCAGAACAAACCAAAGCTGCCCATACCTTGATCTTGGACATCGCAGCCTCCAGAACTATGAGAAAATAAATCTCTGTTGTTTAAGTCACCCACTCTGTGGTGTTTGTTATGGCGGCCCCAGTAAACTAATACAGATTTGAGGCTTACAAATCCTTATGAGGAAGGTATGACTATTATTTTTTTAAATTTATTATTATTTTATAGGTAAGAAAAAAACTATAGCACAAGGAACCAAGGTTTGAACCCAGCAGTAAAGAGCCAGAGCCTCGCCTTTGACCTCCCACCTTTTTTCTGCTCTCCTCACTGCACATTATATACAATGCTGTTAAAACCATACTTACGTCATACATATTTCCTTTGCAGTCTAATTGAGTACATTGTCAGTGAAAACAGTCTCACAAATTATGATGGGAAAAAAGGAGAAAAGAAAAGGAGGAAAAATGTAGGCAGGTGCAGAACACTCACAAGAAAAATATTTCCACTGAGCAGATAAAAACTGTGACCGTGCATTGCTGTAAACTTGTGTGACTTGGAGTGATAATCTAAGTTCCGTTAAATGACTTAGGAGACCTCAGGGCCCCGTGAGGAGACAACAGAATGACTGAAGGCACGCGTTGTCACAGCTTAGGAAAACCATAGAAGAAAAGTAAAATTTCTTATAAATGAACAACTTTTTGAAATGCCAAAGGAAGACAATAGAGTTTGTTTAAAACACAGTAGGGGGCGCGGAGGACAGAATTGAGAAAAGCAAGTAAAATAATAGATGTAGACAAAATAAAAATAATTAAGGTAGCAGAAACTCTTAGTTTGTTTACATTTTACACTAATGATAAGAAGTGGGGAGACTATGGTATTTTGGATTAACCTTTCTACTGAGAATATCAAGAAAAGCTGCAGGAAAACAAAACAAAAGGAAGTATTGCTCTGAAGGCATCAAACAGCTAGCAAGGCAGTAAGGAATGGAGGGAGCCACATCTGGGAGGAAGGGGAGTGCCCCATATGTTGGGCTGCTTTCCCCTTAGGCTGATTCCCAACAGAGAAAGCAGTGGATGAGGGACAGAAAAGCTGAGCAGAGAGATTGACAGACTTACAAGGATGTGGACAAAAATTAGAATTTAGATCCTACCAAAAAGGAGGGTCCTTGTTACCATAACCCCTGCGTTCTATTTGGGACTTAAAGATTTACATCCTAATAGAAGAAAGAACCAGAGATAGATCAGGCCTCTCATTTTACTAAAGTCAAGGAAACCAAGGCAGAGAGAAGCTAAAGAATTTGCCCCAGGTCATCCAGTTACTGGTAACAGAGCTGGGGTTCGAACCTGTCTCGTCTGACTCCAGCGTTCATGCTTTTTATTTTCATACGACGGTATGCATAATATTGACACCCAAATCCAACAAAGATGCACAAATAAAAACTTTAGACCAATTTCACATATGAATTTTGATACAATAATCTTCAAAAAAACCCCAGAAAATAAAATTCAGCAGCACATTTAAAGAATAATATAACAAGAGCAGGTGTGATTCGTACTAGCAATTGAAAGAGAATTTACCATGAAAAAAATTATTAATTTAATTCAACATGTAGAACAAGGGAAAAATCGTAATACTCTCCATAGATGTTGAAAATTCGTTTGATAAAATTCAATATCCATTCTTGATTTGAAAGTATAAATAAAAAGATTTTTTTTAATATACATAGATCAACTCAAGAGTCCACATCATGTTGATGGAAAACACTAGATGAATTCACACTAAAGCTGAGAATGAAACAAATTAATACAGGCCAGTATAATTATTAGCATTAGATGAGCAAAAGAAATAAGAGGCAAAAATATTTGAATAGCAGGATATAAATTATCATTATTAATAGAAGAAATGATTTCGTATCTTTACAAAACAAGAAAACTATAAACTATTACAATCAAAGAAGCGTTTCAGTAAGATGGGTGAAAACAAACTTTATAAACAAAAATTGACGGCCTTCCTACATAAACTCAACACCCAGTTAAAATATAAAATGGCACATCTAACTAACAGTAATAGAATGATTTTTAGTATCTGTAAGTAAATTTAACAAGAAATGTGCAAGAACTCGACGAACAATATATTAAAATACTATTATGAAAGATAAAAGAATTGACTCAACTGGGAGGTATACCCTAATCTTGGATAGAAACACTCAACATCGTAAAAATATAAATTCCCTCTAAAGTAAGGCTATGCATGTAATACAATGATAACAAAATGACATGCGATTTTTGAAATAGACTAAGGAAATCAATGAAACAAAACAGAATCCAAAGACAGCAAGCACTATGGGAGTAGTATGTAATATTAATGTAGCATTGCAGATCAGTGCACAGCGGGGATTATTCAATAAATGTTGAGAAATTGCGATTGGCATTTAAAAGATAAACGACTTTATTTACTTACTTGTTGCACTAAAACAACTTTTAGATGGATCAAGTATTTAAACTTAAAAATGAAGCTATAAGAGTACCAGAGAACACCAGGGAAGCTTTTCTTTGTCTTCTTCATGTGAAGGCTTCATTAAGTGTGGAAAGGAAAGAGAAACCACAAAATACAAGATGGATAGATTGAACCACAGGAAATGTTGTATCAAAAAAGCACCATAAATAATTCAAAAGACAAACAACAAATATTTGCAAGACATCTCTAAAAGCAGAGGGCTAATTTTCTTTATATAAACGGTGCCTTATTTCTAACTAATGATGTGGACCCTTGGGTTGGTAAAGAAATGGAAATATTAACATATTTTAAATACAGACAGTGATGAGTCTTTGAACCAGCAACTCCACTTTTGGGAACCAGCAATCTCGTTTCTAAGAACCTATCCTTACAAACATGCATATCTGCATATCTGCAACCTGATGTACACACGAGGAGATTCCCTGCAGCCCTATCTGCTGTGATAAGAGACCGGAGGCAATGTGAATGCTCACCAAGTAAAGGCCCGTTGATTGATATGGTGCATAGACCAAGGCGATGCTACGCAACTCTGGAGTAAATGACTCAGCCTGGGATGTACTTGCATTAAAAAAGAAAAATCTACAAAGATATAACATCAGGTAAAAAAACAAAAACTAGAGTAAATAGTATAGTAATGTTTTTTGGCAAACAAGCTTATAAATGATTATACTAGCTTATGTATAGAATATCTCTGAAGTGGTACAAAATAATCGTTACCTCTGAAAAGTGGAAGTGGTGGTTGAGAAACAATAATAGAAGAAAGAATTGCTATTCTCTGAATTTTTTTTTTATCCTTTGTATCATGTTCATATAAAAACCTATTAAAACACTTTTTCAAAAGCTTAGTCTGGAGAAATGAGCAACAACAGCCAATAAAATTTTGAAAAATAAGCTTAATAATTAAGTTCTAATTTTACCTGATCTTTAAGCATATTTTATAACTACAATTATTAAATACATGTGTTGTACTGGTGCAAGAAGAGGGAAAAAGGCACTGAAATAGAACTTATAGCTATATACATTTAATATATGTGTATAATATATATGTAACTTTTGTATATTATACAAAATAAATTGATAAATGATAAATGAATCATCACAAATTAGAAAAGAACAAGTGAAATTTCCAGCTTGCTAGACAAAGATAGAATCTTTAAAAATAGCTAAGTTTTTTTGTGGATGACAAACTTTCTAAAGTGAAAACTTTAGTGTAGAAAAAATCTTTAAATATGAAAATATCACTTTTCAAGTTCTAGGTTTCAAAGAGAAATAGAGACAAAATCAAAATAGAAAACAACTTGGAATAGACATTTGCAACACAAATGATTAAGTGTTATTATTTGAAGTATTTTAAACTTTCTATATGTCGCTAAGGATCTGAAACAGCCTAAGAGAAAAGTGGGCTATGAATAGGAATTTCACAAAAAGTACAATTACAGATGGTCAATGAATATATAAAAATATTCCATCTCACTTGTAATGGGAGAATGTTGTTCCAACCTGAGACGGCAGTTGTGCTTCTGTTTGTTCAGTATGGAACCTTGCAACAGAGGTGTGAAGAAACAACTCTCGTATATGCTTCGGTTTTCTGGCCAATATTTTTTGTGGTGAATTAGCTCGTTGTCATGCCCAGTGTGTGCCTTGATGTGACTCACGCCCTCTGAACGCAGTCCCCCCAGCTATGACAATATGATGGAATGTATCAGCAAGTGGACAGGGAGAAGGAACCTGGGGCACCTGTATGGTCACATAATCCAAAGTAGAAATTACTCAGATGGGTCAAGGTTTACCTGTTCTAGCCCAATTCCCGGTTTGAGATGATCTCTTCTTAGATCCTGATTCCAGTAACCCGGCACAGCATACCTATAGCCTGGAATACCTCACATTTAACCTTTTACACAACCTCTGACTATAATGTCTTTCACAAAGTTTTACCACCTCAGTAGAGTTAACTAGATTCTTGGTTGCAAAACCACTACACCAGTTTCTGTGAGGTTCTGTTCCTCCTGTGTGCTTTTCTTTATTACTTGTGACCTTTACCTCTCTGTCCGTGGAAATTTGTTGACGATTTTAATTTATTCTTTACTTTTATAATAAAGTTGCTCCGTCATGGGCACTGAAATACTTTGAGTCTGCAGGATGAGTGTGTCTAAAGAGAGACAGAGCTCAAAGGTGCAGTGAATCTTGGCTGCAACACTTACTAACTGTGGACTACAGGCAAATTCCTTCACGTCTCTCCGTCTCAGAGATCTCATCTTGTAAAATGAGATTATCCCTCATAGGATTGCTGTAGGAATTAAATGATTAATATTTTAATAAATGATTATGTTAATTCAATGATTAATATTTATGAAGCATCTAGAACAGAACCTAGCATAGAGTAAATGCTAAATAAATAGTTTATGTTGTAATTTCTTGCAATATACATTTTAGCAAGCATGTTCCACATCATTTGGAGACTTTTTTTTTAAAGATTTTATTTTTTTATTTTTTCTCTGGGTTCTTCTAGTTGTGGCATATGGGACGCTGCCTCAGCGTGGTTTGATGAGCAGTGCCATGTCCGCGCCCAGGATTCGAACCAACGAAACACTGGGCCGCCTGCAGCGGAGCGCACGAACTTAACCACTCGGCCACGGGGCCAGCCCCAAGGACTACTTTTTAATACCAGAAACTATCACAGAGTTATTATTTCTTGAAGAATACTAGAGTTTGCTTTTAATAATTTAATTATACCACACTTGTTTCAGAGAGGATTTAAGACAGTTGTGTATCAGAGTCAGATAAAGTTAAAATTATTTGAAATCAAAACTAAGAAGTAAAAATTTATACTTACTGTTTTTTCAAACATTAAAAACATTTTCTGGGCCGGCTCCGTGGCCGAGTGGTTAAGTTCGTATGCTCCGCTGCCGCGGCCCAGTGTTCAGATCCTGGGCGCAGACATGGCACTGCTTGTCAGGCCACATTGAGGTGGCGTCCCACATCCCACAACTAGAAGAACCTGCAACTAAGATATACAACTATGTACGGGGGTGTTGGGGGAGATAAAGCAGAAAAAAAAAAAGAGATTGGCAACAGTTGTTAGCCCAGGTGCCAATCCTTAAAAAAAAAAAATTTCTTTTAGTGTTAATACAAATGCATATATAATGCATATTTAAACAATATGCTTACTGTTATTTTTCAATGATTTTGAAAAATAGAAAAACATATCCAAAGTTAGATTTTGTGGTATATTATTTTAGTCATTCACACCTGGAGACAGACATGTGAGCTCATTGTTAATAAAGACATTTGTAGAGTACGTTGCAACTGTAAGCCAAAAGTCTCTAAATGGGGGCTGGCCCCGTGGCCCAGTGATTAAGTTCCAGTGCTCCGCTGCAGGCGGCCCAGTGTTTCGTTGGTTCGAGTCCTGGGCGCGGACATGGCACTGCTCATCAAACCACGCTGAGGCAGCGTCCCACATGCCACAACCAGAAGGACCCACGACTAAGAATATACGGCTGTGTACTGGGGGGCTTTGGGGAGAAAAAGGAAAAAATAAAATCTTAAAAAAAAAAAAAAAAGTAGTCCTTGATGAGTTGTTGCAAGTTTCCTTGATAAAAGTTTGAAAATTGTCTCCGTTAGAACTAAATTACTTACACTATTCTTGTAAAAGGGAAACAGGGGCCATCCCATGGCTGAGTGGTTAAGTTCAGGTGTTCCCACTTTGGCGGCCCAGGGTTTTGCTGGTTCGGATCCTGGGCGCGGACATGGCACTGCTCATCAGGCCACGCTGAGGCGGAATCCCACATGCCACAACTAGAAGGACCTGCAACTAGAATATAAAACTGTGTACTGGGGGGCTTTGGGGAGAAGAAAAAGAAAGAAAGAAGATTGGCAACACTTGTTAGCTTAGGTGTCAATCTTAAAAAAAAAAAAAAAAGAACCAAAACAGAGAAACAAATGAGAATATACTCACTTTGAAGCCCTTATTCAGTCATTGATTCAGCAAGTATTTATTGAGGTCCTGCTATTTGTATTAGGTGTTGAGATATATCAGTGAAAAAAAATTGACAACCATACCCTCTAAACTTACAGTCTAGCAGAGGAAAAGATAAAGAGTAGACATCATAAACAATTAAATTGTATAGCATGTTTGATAAGTATGTAAGTTTAGCGCTATGGAGAAAGAAAAAACATCGTACAGTGTAAGGGTGATAGACAGTGAAGACGTGGCTTGAAATTTATGAACTTAACTTACATTGTTGCATAACTTCCTCTGAGCTAAGTGGATTGCCCGATACTTTCATCCAATTTAAGAGCAAAAGTTTTGAGAAAGACAGCTATAATTGGACAGTCCTGGGTGAATTTCTCCATTTGGCAATATTCACTTTACAAGGATGACTTACTTCTGTTAACAGGTTACTATTTTACTGGAGTGTAGTCTGCATTTACTAGGCCTCCATAGCTGTTGGGTCACAGAAACAGGAGTATCTCCTGTCTTCTTCCTCTGCCTAGCCGTCTGAAGTCTTCCTTTCCCTTTTTCCCTCCCTCCTTCTTCTCTCCCTCCCTTTCTTTCTTCCCTCCTACCATTTTTTTCTTTGATAAATTTAAAAACTTTAGAACAGTTCAAAGATTTATGCCCTAAATATTTATATTACCCACCATTTGGAATTGGAAACTTTTAATATTTCTTTCCAATTCTTTTTAATAAAAGAAGATGTTACAGATAAAATAGTCAACCTTTCACAATTTTTCTTTGGTGTTAGACTGCGCTATGTACTGTCCATATTTTAATTCATAATCCCCTATGTTAATTAGTATGTTAACTCATCTGTTAACTAATCCTCAGAACAATCCTGTGAGTTAGCTTCTACTAGTACCCCCATTTTACAGATGAAGAAACTGAGATGTAGAGAGATTAAGTAGCTTAAGTTTACACAGATTGCAAATGGTGGAGCTAAAAGACCCAGGCTGCCTGGCAGTGGAGTGCAGGCTCTTAACCACAAAGCCATATGCCTTGTTCCAGCCTCATCCTCATCCTCCTCCTCCTCCTCTGAAGCAACCCACTACCATAAACTTTGTGTGTACCCATGAACAACACATAATTCCAGCGTGTGTGTGTAAACCATTTCAAATTTTGCATATCTCTTTTTTCATACTTTGTTGTTCTCTGCCAAATTTTTCATTTGCAATTTACATCCTTGAAATACTAAGCATAATTATTGTAAAGTCTGTGAGAGCTCTAACGTCTGGAAGCTGGATGGGTCTGTTTCTACTATCTGTTGTTTTTGCAAATATTTATTTATAGTGTCTTGTCTCCTTGTGTACCTCTTTATTTTTAATTGTGTGCCAGTACGTGTCTGCAAAGTTGTTTGCTATATATTTGTAAATTATTTTCAAAATAATTTGAGGCTTAGAGTAATTTTACTTTTTCTCCCAATTTGATTTACATTTGCCTCCATCAAGTGCCTAAAGGGCAGTATTAGAATTTTAGGATCTCGTTAATCGAATTTCACACTGTAGTCTTTATAAGGCTCTATTTCTGACTTACCCTTACTCTTCAAGTATAGCCCTTTGGGTTCCAATTCAGAGCAAGGGGGATTATCAGTCCCCACCCCCAACCCCACCGTAGTAAACCTTGAACTCCAATCTGTGTCTTCAAAGTCCCTTTCTTCAGTCAAAGGAACAGCCTTTCAGCCTTTGCCTCTGGAGCTGGCAAATGACCCCAAAGGGAAAACAGCTCCAAGGCTAGGCTCCCGCCTTGGCTGTTGTTTCTCTTGAATCATAACTCGCACTCAGTTCTTCACTCCCTGGTTGACTTTCCTTCAAGCAGATGCCTGGGTTTTTTCCCCTCAGCTTTTCAGGTTGACAGCAGTGGAATCATTGGTCCAAATTACCTTGACCCCTCACTCTAGGAAGCAGAAATTCTGTTTTTTCAGTTTTAAGTACTTTTTCATTACCATTCTTATTTCCCATTTAATCCATAAATTATTCAAAACAATCATTTTTAGTATTTAGTCCATTTATGTGTTTGCTTTTACTGTCTTTTTTTGTTAATTTCTCTCTCATGATTTTTAACCAGAGAACATTTGTATAATTTCCATTTTAAGAGTCATTGAGGGGTCCTGTTGTAAATATTCCTCCTGCCTTGAAAAGAATGTCTGGACCCTCTTTACAAGACAGTGTATATATCTTTTAGATTAAACTTATCATTGTGCAATTCAAATCTTCTTATTCATACTAAATTTTTGTTTGCTTGTGCGATCAGTTTTTGAGAGACATTTCAAACTCTCCATCTATGATTATATATTTGTCCATTTCTCCTGGTAATTCTGTTAACTCTCGTTTTATAAATTTCAGGTTATTAGGTAGATGCCAGTTCAGGATTATTATAGCTTTTGGTGCATTATTATTTATATCTTTATGTAGGGTTCTTCTATATCTCTATTAAAGCTTTTTGCCTTAGACTCTATTTATTCCAATTAATATTTTATATCAGCTCTCTTTTCGTGATAATATGATATCTAGGCATCTGTCGTTTGGTCTTATGTTATCTTTTGTAAATAACTATCTGAATGCTTAGATTTCTTTTTTTATCCCAGTTTGGAAATCTCCAACTGTTTACCATTATTATTATTCATAATATATTTCAACTTATCACTACTATCTCATTTTTGTTTTCTAACAGTTTTTCTTTCTATCTTTTACTTTTCCCTTTCTGCCTTTCGTTGGTAGAAAGACTTTCTCTGGTATATTTTTGTTTTCCTATATTTAAAAGTAATACACAGGGGCCAGCCCCATGGCCGAGTGGTTAACTTCTTGTGCTCGGCTTCCGAGGCCCAGGGTTTCACCGGTTTGGATCCTGGGCATGGACATGGCACCTGTCGTCAGGCCATGCTGAGGTGGCGTCCCACATGCCACACCTAGAAGGACCCACAGCTAAGAATATACAACTATGTACCAGGGGACTTTGGGGAGAAAAAGGAAAAAGTAAAATCTTTAATAAAAAAAGTAATACATAGTATTTATCCTTAAGGCATAAATAGTTAATGATATTATAACGGTTAACCATATTCTTTTACACTCATTCTTAATTTTTGTAATTTTATAACAAGGTCTCGTTTTAGTCAGGGTCTCTATCCTTTATTTGAGCAAGATGAGAGGATCTTAGCAGTTTAACTTCTTTCTAAACTCTCCCTCCAAGATCCTTGTTATTGTTACCTAGTATTTAAGTTTCACATTGTTTTCTAAATGTTGCCCCATGTTAATTTTAATTTCTACTCAATGTTTATTTCTGTTTCCAAACAGAAACATCTCTGAGATCCTTGTTCCTCATTGCTACTTGCATGGTATTTTTTCTTCCTGGGATCTTTTTTCGTCTTGTTGAGGTATATTCATTGGCATTTCTTTCAGTGATGGTTTAGAGGAAGTGAACTCTTGGTCTATTGCATAGAAAATTATAAGCCCTATATTCTTCAATTTAGACTTTGCTAGAAAGTTTAGCCACATGTCATACGCCTTAATTAAGTTTAATAAGAAATCTTGAAAAGAACGAGAAGGCAATTACCGGTCCCTGGAAAGGTGGACGGATGATTAACTCATAGTTCATGGCGACAACAGAAGGTTTGAAAGTGTTAACGGTGAGTTACTCTAAACTTACTTTAAATTTATTGTTTGTTTTTCATCTTATCATAAAGTTGAGTATTTCGTTGTCTGTTGACTGAGGACAAAGAAATTTACAAGTTTGGTTGACTTGTAACCTGGCGACCCAAATGTTTGTTTTAAAAAACTGTATTTCTTAAAATATTTGCAAACTGTTCACTTAAAGTTGTAAACTGTTTGTCATAGAAAGAAAGTGTGAAATTAACCCATTATGTAGGATTTCACTGAATTTCTGGAATCTCAGTTATCTATAAGTGGTTTGAGTTCACGTGTTAGAAAGCACTAATACCCTTTGTGGCTGAATATCTTTATTTTATCTTTACTGTTAAATGGGGTGGAATTCTACAGTAACCTTGATTTTATCCAAATATTTTGAATATTTTATTCCATTCTATAACAATCTGTTTTCACTGATGGGAAATTTGCTGCCATTCTAATTGACTTTCTTAGGTAATATATCGTTTTTTCTTGGTGAATTTTAAGAGTTTTTAATCCTTCATGTTCTGCAATGTCATTGTATTTATGTGTAGACTTGTTTTTACTCATCTATGTCAAGACTAGGCATACATCTTCAACTTGAAGATTCATGTCCTGCTTCAATTCTAAAAGATCTTTGCCGTTATTTCTTGAATATTTCCTCTAACCTATTTTTCCCTTCTGGAACTCATATTAGACTTATCTTGGAAGTTTTGATTCCTTACGTCTCTTTATTTCCCTGTGCTACATTCTTGATGATTTCTTCAGAACTTCCTTCCGTTTCTCGAATTCTCTCTTTGTTGTGCCTAAGCTACTGTTTACCTACAGGATGTTTTTTTAATCCCAGACTGTATTTAAGATTTTCACTTGTCCTTTTCAATTTCCTGCTCTTATTTTATGGTTCCTTGTTTTATCTCCTTGAACATTTTAAGCTACGTATTTTAAAAGGCCTTTAGATCACACTTCCTGTAATTACTTAGGTGTGATTTCCACATTTCTTGGGTCTGTGGACTCTTTCCTCTCTGAAATTCTTTATGTGTTTTATAATTTTTGTTTATGTGGTCATCGTAAGTGGGAAATGTGTTCTCTGGAAGGCCAGCACATCCCCTTGGCTATGGAGACCTCTCTATCAGGCACTGTGATGAACTCTGCTGAGATGCAATGGGGGCCATTGGTTCTGAATCTTTCTCTCTTGTTTTACACTGGGTTTCTCAGTTTGGAATTCCCACGTTGTATGAGTAATGTGATTTCAGGCCCCTGTCTCCTTGCTTGGTATATCTTCAAGCTCTGATTTCTTGAACTTGATTCCATTTCGACTTACAGCCTGAGGTGGGTATTTTTCTGTATACTGAAGTCTTGATTGTCTGGGGAAGATTTTCTAGTCTCTTTTCATTAACAGAGCAGAACTTTCTTAGCTCAGGGCTCTAAATATCTGCCTGTGAGATCTTAACATCCTAGGTCCTAAGGCATATGTCTGTTACAGATTGTGACCACCTATCACTTTCTTCCCATTATAGCTTCAACGTCCGCTCCGTGTTTCTGGGATCACTCTCTTTTTCGTTAGCTGCTGATAGCCACTCATTTCTTCTGTGTTCACTCATCCAGTAGCAATGTCTGACTCTAACATCATTTTCCAGGTTAAAATGCAAGCTTCAAAATGATGTAATTATGATCGTATCAGAGACCGTAGAAAAAGAACTTTACAAAGTCATGTTTTGAACCCCAATGATTGCATGAGATTCTGCTGCTGTATCAAGTGAGAAATATGGCAAATCTATGATGCATAGTTTTGACGTGACAGAGTAGTATTAGTGGTGAATGAACATTCTCACTGAAGTGATGTTGTTGAAGGTCAACCTGTCTCACTCTGTGCTTCAAAGTCTTCATAGCACTTCAAAATGGAACTAATAGTTGAATAGTTATCTGTGCTTTTGAAAAGAATACTGCTGGGATAACATGATAGGCATTGAAAGGCAAATTACCAAAATGAATGTGCTGAAAAGATAATAATTGAACATGAAAGAAAGGGTAGAACTTTACCATTGCCGCACAACCACAGGATTTAGCATCAATTGACATGTCAGAACATTCTTCAGATCTATACTGAAAGGGAATTTTTTCCTTCGTTTATTCTAGTGAGAGTGACTAAAACACATTTTTATTTTTGCCTAACAGTCTCACATTAACAAGAATTAGCATACGAAAAACTTTACATGGAGGATATGTAGGAAAAGCTGTGACACATAATTTTAACTGCAATAAGATTTATGTTTCCTGTTTTATTCAAGCTGCTGCTCAACAAGCTAGAACAAACGTACCCATATAATTTTGAAGCCAAAAAATATCTTGTGGCTAAATTTTACATCAACAGCTCTATCCATGTACTTTGAACAAGAGATTTTAAAAGCAATCTGTTTGAAAATCTTGGTACTGAATATTTCAGATTTTTTCCATCTTTTAAATACATAAAGAAAAAAAATGACTGAATTAGGAACGATATACTTGCAAAGAAAATGACCATATTGCTTGCTTTTCATCTTCTTTTTCTTTTTCTTTTTTGGTGAGGAAGATTGGCCCTGAGGTAACATCTGTTGCCAATCTTCCTCTTTTTCTTTGAGGAAGACTGTTGCTGAGCTAACATCTGTGCCAATCTTCCTTTACTTTATGTGGGATGCCTACCACAGCATGGCTTGACAAGTGGTGCTAGGTCCGCCCCCAGGATCTGAACCTGTGAACCTCTGGCAGCTAAAGCGGAATGCATGAACTTAACCACTACACCATTGGGCTGGCCCGCTTTTCATCTTTGCTGTCAAAGATCTCCACCACTATGTTTCTATGACTATGGAGTTGGAGGGATGTATAGTACTATTAAAATTATCAATTCCTAGGCACTGCTTACTGAATTCTGATTTTCTTGATCTATGTTGGAGCCCAGTAATCTGCATTTTAGTATGATTAAACGATTCCTCCCTCCACATGATTCCTGTGCATATTAAATTTTGAGAACCATTGATACAGATGCTGCATTAAAGGGCATAGCAGTCAATACACTAAAACATGTACTCAGACTACCCAGATTTCTGTGGAAGGTGGTCGTTTCTTTGATTACTGGCTGGGTATGTGAATTTATAAAGGAACAGCTGATACTAACAACTCAGTGAACTATTTTTAATTTTTTTCAGAAATATCATACTGTTTTCCATAGTGGCTGCACTAGTTTGCGTTCCCACCAGCAGTGTATGAGGGTTCACTTTTTTCCACATCCTCGCCAACTCAGTGAACTCAGTTTTATCCAAGCTACATATAGCAAAGGCAAGTGGAATTCAAAATATATCATCCTGCAGTTTGAAATTCATACGCTAGATCTGCAGGGTTAAATTAGGAAAAGGCCAAGAACACTTTCAAGGAGAAGTGGCACCAGAGACATGATTAAAATGTGAATGAATATAAAGAATAGTTTTCAACCCATAGGGAGTTTGATAATGAAGCAACCTTAATGTATCTAATGAGAATTACTTATAATTTTCTGGTGGGTTAGGTAAGGAATACACAAATTACTAGATTTGTAATTCAAGTAATCTGATTACTAGAATATCATTGGTAGAAATAACCCATAAGATGAATGGCTGACATTGCATACAATCAAATTTATTATTCATGCAAGCATTTACATTAGTTGGTTGTGCAGTCTTAAAAATATTACTTGTTAAATAAGCCAACTTTTAAACTTTATGTTATTAAGACAAGCCATGGGTTCCTTTTCGCTTTTAATTTTTTTAAAAAAAATTCATTGTTGTGATATTATTACTTTTTAATCATCATTATTCACATAGAAAGCAATTATTAGTTTTAGATTTGAAAATTGATAAGCAACTATGCTCCTCTATACTTGCCAATGAGTAGAACAAGTTTTTTTAAAAAATTATTTTATTGAGGTCATATTGGCTTATAACATTGTGTAAATTTCAGGTGTACATTACTATATTTCAGTTTCTGTATAGACTACATCGTGTTCACCACCAATAGTCCAGTTTTTATCTGACACCATACATATTTGCCCCTTTACCCTTTTTGCCCTCTCCCCACTCCCTTCCCCTCTGGTAACTGCTAATCTGTTCTCCTTGTCATCTATATGTTTGTTTATCTTCTGCATGTGAGTGAAATCATATGGTATTTGTCTGTCTGACTTATTTCACTTAGCATAATACCCTTAAGGTCTGTCCATGTTGTCAAAAATGGCACGATTTTGTCTTTTTTTATGGCTGAGTAGTATTCCACTGTGTATATATATAAATATATATATATACCACATCTTCTTTATCCATTCCTCTGTTAATGGGCACTTGGGTTGCTTCCACATCTTGGCTATTGTGAATAATGCTGCAGTGAACATAGGGGTGCATAAGTCTCTTTGAATTATTGATTTCATGTTCTTTGGATGAATACCTAGTAGTGAAATAGCTAAATCGTATGGTATTTCTATTTTTAATTTTTTTCAGAAATATCATACTGTTTTCCATAGTGGCTGCACTAGTTTGCATTCCCACCAGCAGTGTATGAGGGTTCACTTTTTTCCACATCCTCGCCAACACATTATTTCTTGTCTTGTTAATTATAGCCATTCTGACAGCTGTAAAGTGATATCTCATTGTAGTTTTCATGTCCCTGTTGTCTGTCTGTATATCTTCTTTGGAAAAATGTCTGTTCACATCCTCTGCCCCTTTTTTTGATTGGGTTGTTCATTTTTGTTGTTGTTGAGTTGTATGAGTTCTCATATATTCTGGAAATTAATCGCTTGTTGGATATATGATTTGCAAATATTTTCTCCTGGGTGATGGATTGTCTTTTCATTTTGTTGATGGTTTCCTTTGCCATGCAGAAGCTTTTTAGTCTGATGTAGTCCCATTTGTTTATTTTTTGTTTTGTTTCTCTTGCCTGAGTAAACAGGGTATTCAAAAAGATACTGCTAAGACCAATGTCAAAGAGTATACTGCCTATAATTTCTTCTAGGAGTTTTATGGTTTCAGGTCTTCCATTCAAGTCTTTAGTTCATTTTGAGTTAATTTTTGTGAATGGTGTAAGGTAATGGCCTACTTTCATTCTTTTGCACGTGGCTGTCCCGTTTTCCCAACACCGTTTACTGAAGAGACTTTCGTTTCTCCGTTGTGGACTCTTGGCTCTTTTGTCAGAGATTAGCTGTCCTAGAACAAGTGTTTAAAGTCTTCTTATTTTATTACTTCTTAATTTATTTTTAGTTATTACACATTTGTCTAAAACGAAAAAATTAAAACTGCTATAATTTTTATTTTATTTTGTTTGTAGTAAATTTTAACATTTGTACCAACCCATCAGACATATTGAGAAAAGCATGAAGCAAACTCTTAGAGGTAAGGAGAGTCCAGCTACAGCACACAGTGGCTTAGATGTGGGCTATTCCATCAGAAATTTTGTGTCAAACTTTTACCCATATATGTAAATACTGCATATTTTTTTCCAACCAGTACCAAGGATACCAACAATCTCTTTAAAATGTCTTCGCTTATTTTACCATAAAGCAGTTCACAAACTTATGTCATCACAAACATCATCCCCAGTTTAATAGCAACATAATAGGCAACAATTAAATTCTCTGCTTCTGCCCAATTTTAAACAGAATTGGATTGAGCTCAATCTTTTAATAATTTGTTTACTATTAAAATGTGAGTTGTTTTATAAAGGAAACTTATTCACCTTGGCTTCAGCTTTGGTTGTCGGAGCCATGCTGGACTTCATAAAATATTCTCCAGTTATATTCAATTTACCGTCCAAGGTGATTCTGACATTGACTTTGAAGGAAGTTTTAATCAATTTTAATTTGACCCTCTGATTGGGTTCTCCATTCTTCCTAGTTAGGACTTCTGTCTTTGAATTTCAAAATAGAGTGATGATTTTATTTCAAATGTGCATGGCAGTTTTTAAATATACAGTAAGACTGATGATTTCATGCATTTATATCTTGGGGTTTTCTCACCAAAGAAACACCCATATTTTGGATCTTTTGCAGCTTCACAGCAATAAGACTGATCTTCAATTAAGTATCTAAGTACTTCATCATTTTTACATCTCCTGCTGATGATCGCCAATACCAGTTCACTGTTCGTGGTTGAGAACCTGCTTTGAGCTGTTTCACTTTCAAGTTCAGCTCAGGGGACCTAACGGACAGTTACTTCTTTTCAACATGCCTCATGATCTCAGGTTGTTCTGAATTTTTCTCATCATGAATATTTTCTCTATCGTGAAGAATGTTTTCTCTCTCTAAATTAAGAATCATGTTTAAAAAAACAGAATTTTCCATTCATTAGTGTTATCTGGAAACTTCTTGCAGAAGAGTAGAGTTCTGCCCATTTAATAAGAAAAAACATTTAGTGTAGCACAGATCCAGCGGATAGGGAAACTGATTTGTGGAAGCTTGGTTTATGGAAACAAAAGTTTAAAATTGCCGCTAATTTATGAAGTTACAAACTAACTTTTCAGAAAATCTATCTGTGCAGGACTCCTGGTTACATCCAGAAATTATACTTCGCAGCATAGCCATGTAGGTTACTAGCTGCAGTGTTAATATCCAGATCCTCCCAAACCAAGATGTAAGTGGCCAAAAAAGTGGCTGCATATGTCTTTCAAAGTCTCTAAGGAGCAGAAAAATCAGAACTTGCTACTCTGATCTTTGAGGAAATTTGATCGTTTCGGAAGATGGTCAGTGTTTACGCTAACAATGAAATGTATTGACTAGTGTATCCTAAAATGTCCAGGGGCAGGGTTGAAACTTCAAACAGGGTTCTAATCAGGGGTTGTCAGGGGTCGGAATCTTTTCCATGGTTCTCGCTGCTTCTATCTCTTGTAGTTTCATTCTCAAGCAGGCTGTTATCCCGTGGCAGCATTGATGGCTTTTACAAAACTCTAAGCTTTCATTCTGCTAACTTAGCAATGAAATCTGAAATCGAGAACTTTTCCCCCCAAAGAGTTGTGATAAAAATCCCAGGGCTAATTGTCACTGTCCTGAATTAGGCTGCCTGCCTGACTCTCAGTTAATTGCTTGTGTTGAGGGTGACGGAATGCTCTGATTGCCCCTGGGGTTAGAGGTGAGGTAAGCACGCCTAAACCAGATGCAATGAAGCTAAGGAAAAATGGTACTCCATCGCAAAATCAGGGTGCTGTTTTCAAGATGGGCATGGATGCTGGCAAGGCAAACACATTTTTACCACCTTTTACTACATGCCGTATATCTCCCTAGCCATGCAAACACAACCGTCTGGAGGATAAACCAATTTTGATCAGGTTGAGAAGCATCTGAAGGTGTATCACTCACAGGAGGCCCTCTAGTCCCTCAAGCGAATGGACTGCAGTCTGCTCGAAGCAGTAGTGTGCAGACATCTGTTCGCCGGGCCCACTGAGACCGGCCTGATTCCTGATAGTCACATATGTTAGCCTCAAGCTGGGGACCCTAATTATACCAAATTTACCTCTTTTCTTTCTTATAGCTTTCCTTTTGCTCACTGACCGCTTCTTTCTATTAAATTTTTTGTTAATTCTTAAGCAAGCGCTTGCTCCTGGAAGGCCTGCAGTTTGACCTAATTTATTGCCTAATATAGACTGCTGAAGGAAGCCAAAGGTTTTTTTCTTCTGCCTCATTTAAACACTTTTGAATAACAGTTTCCTCAGAGGGTGAAAATAAAAAAGGAGGAGGGGAATAAGTCATGACAAAGGACGAAGAATTGGAACTCTTCACATTAGTGCTGTAAGTTGATAATATTTGGAAGGAAGCCATCTTAGAGTGTGAATTAATTTAGGAAAGAAAGTATAGTCATGAGGTTTTCCATCCATTTTTAGCTTGACAAAGGAAAGAAGAAACACTGTGATAATGTTTGTCTGAGAGAATGTGAATCCACAGTAACATGGGGACTTGGAATTACATCCTTGACACTCTTGTTAAAATTTAGGTGGAGAGATGAGGGTTATCATAACCCCAGTGCCCAAGACCTTAAGTGCCTAATATAATGAGAATATTTCAAGTGCCTAAATTATATAATTATAATTAAGGTTGAGGTTGAGAGACAAGGGTGGTGACAATTTCAAGGTATAGTAAGTTCTGTTTGAATGCTTGTTTTGAAAACCTGAATTTATTCCAACATAAAGGCACAATTTGAGCATAATGGGAATTTTGTGTTTGCTTATGCATGATTTCCTCTGAGAGAACGGCTGCATAAATGCACAAAGCTGTTGAAGCATGCTGCGTAGACTATGCACACACATGCCCACTTCTCAAATATATACCAGCTACCTTGGTTCACATTTGTGTTATGAGCTGACTCATCCGCATCTGCTGTTACATCTTTCTATCCAATTTCTATAGCCCTTCCTCCATCACTTGACAGTAACTCACAAGCTAAAACCCTTCTGGACACCCACTTCCACATGCAAACTTCAGGCATTTTTCAAGATAAAGTGCCCTATATACTGAACCATTTGTGTATTTCTTAACCATTTAAAATGTATAAAACTATGCTACTGTTTTTATTAGGGTTCTTTATTTTTTTAATGTGTCACTGATAAAATTTTTGAGCATTATATCCCTAACCTCAGTTTTCCCATAAGCCCTGAGGTTTTTACTGCTCAGTTTTGCAGTGTGATGATTTAGGAAGGCACATATCACATTACGATAAAACTGATTGTATTGAGTGCCAATAAGACCTTCAACAGGAGTTTCAAATATTTACTAATTATAAGTAATATTTATTAAGTGAGTACTGTGTTCTACATATTTTACATATACCAGCTATCTAATTTAACTTAATCCTAAAATGACGCTATGGGTTAGGCATAATTATTATCCCCATTTTATAATGGAGGCAACTGAGATTTAGAGGGGTTAAATAATTTCTTCTCCATCACAGAGCTAATAAGCAGTTGGGATTCAAAACCCAGCTCTCTGAAATTGCAGATCCTGTTTCAAACAACTTTGGCCAAGCAACCGCCATGGTCAAAGTACTGTGCTGAAGGCCCCGGAACTGGCAGCCTTGGTGTCAAGTCCAGGTTCCACCACTTACTAGCTGGGTAGCACTGAATGAGGTGCTTAGATTTTCTAAGTGTCAGTTTCTTAATCTGAGAACTGGAAGGCAATCATAATAAAATAGCTAATATTCATGGAGCACTTACTATTACCCTCAAAACACTCCAGGAGATAAATATTAACCCCTTTCTGCAAATGACCACACTCAGGCTTAGAAAGGTTAAGAACCTTGATCAAGGTGGCACGGCTCGGAAGGAGTGGAGCTGGGATTTGAACTTCAATGTGTTCCACTTCAGACTCCTCATCTTGACCACTCTTCACCACAGCCCCCAGTAAATCCTTCCTCCTGGCTGTGTCTGAGGTTTGAAAGAGATGCTGTGTATAAATTACTTAGAACGTGCCCACTCTGTGGTATGAATGTAATGAATGAGGTCCATGATTGTTATGATTACCACTGGAACTGAGTCCAGAACAAAAATCATTATAATACAAGGCAGGATGTAAGCAGCATTGGAGAGGCAAAGAAAAAAAAAGGATATCCAGGGAGTTCAAAAGAGGGAAAGCTGATGGTTATAAATAATACAATTCTTCAAGGAGGAGGCAGAATTTGAAAAAAATTGTGTAAGACCTTGGCAGACAGAGATGGAGGAGGGTTACACATGTGGAGCAACAGCAGAGAGCCTATCACACGGAGGGGCATGTGGGGAGTGGAGGGCAGCTGTTGGCTGCAGCTGATGGTCTGCGTGGGGAGCCCTGAGAGGGTAGATGAGAAACAGAGACCACTCGAGCCTCCCTGGGGAGGTCTCCCACTGCTGGGAGAGGAGTCTTTGCCAACATGGCGCACAGTGGGGAGTCAGTGTCGATTTTTGAGCAGGGAGGTAACGTAAGCGGGGTTGAGCACTGAGAAAACAAATCTGGCACAGATTGTAGCAGAGAGTGACTGAGGGCGTGGGCAGGGCAGAGTGTCTGAGTCATTGGATGCCCTCCCCTGCCAGCTTCCAGGTGAGTGTGGGTTCTCCTGAAGAGTACATTCCTGGGCAGCCAAGCCTTCTGAGATTCCTTTCTGGCTTGTGCGGTTTGCAGTACAACAAGGCCCTCTACAGGCAACCTGATGACTAAACTCGGAGGAATTCAAATAGGCAGGATCTTAAAATTAACCCAAAGAATCAAGGGGGCAGGCTTTAAAGGCCCATAGGAACCCCGAAGGCGTGGCATAGTGACAGAAGCAGGCTGGCTGTTGAGGGCATACTCTTCTAGCCAAAGCCATGTAAGAATATAGGGCCGTCACTCTGTATCTTTCAAAAGAAGCTAGAAAAGCTAGATTTTTTTTTAATAGTAAAACATCTTGATTCCTAAATGTGGACTTGATTTAAAACAAACACCATGAAAGCCAAAGGAGATATCTCAGTGGGCTAGATCTGCATTCTAGGCTGCATGTTTTCGACATACAACTTCCAACCAAGAAGGGCATGTGGAGGTCATCTTTTGTCTAACTTCTCCACTTCATAGACAAGAATATCATGTCTAAAGGGCCCCAGCCAAGTTAAATAACCACACAGCTGGACTAGATCACAGGTCACTTAAGTGTCCATTCATTGCACAGAGTTTTAAATGTTGCTTCCAGTTTTTGCACCGAGCTGGACCACCGCCATTGACTCTTTTTCTGTAAGGCCTATGTGGGACTAGGGTTAGGATTCAGAGTGATGTGGTGGGAAGGAGGTTGATGAGATTTTCCTGTAAATGTGAAAACCGTGCACTCCTCACCGCGTTACCAAACTGACCCAGGCGTGTCCCAGTTAGGGTAACATCAGTGCCAGAGAACCCTTGTCCACAGGTGGTGTCAAGTGTTCCCAAGTGACCTCCTCGTCCCCTGAGTCCTGAGGATGAACCAGGGTTCACTTACAGTCTACAGGCTCTTCCCAGACTGTACATTCAGCTGTCAGCGGGCACTTGAAGCCTGTTCCGGCCCCACCCTCAGGATGGTATGCATATCTTAATAATCTGCAGATGACAGCAGAGAGTTTTTGTGGTTGATCCATGACAAAGGTTATTATTTTATGTATTTTAAAGAAAGGAACTTTTTTCATTTGCATACAAATTACCTGGGTATATCTCTAAGCTCAGCAAGAAATCAACCCCTGACGCTAATGTTTTCCGTAAAATATTGGGAAGCATTATCATCTAGAGTTCAGATGAAGGACTTTGGCGTCAGAGCTACCTGATTCAGGTCTAGGCTCTGCCACTTAAAGGCTGTGTGACCTTGAAAAAGTGAATTTCCTTCTCGCTGCCTCAATTACACATGGGTGTGGATTAATTAAAACATGCTAATAATGCTTTTCAAATGTTGTAAGTGCCCATAAATGGTAGCTATATTACACTATTGCTTCAACTTGATTTGTGAAGGAACTTAATATCCAATTAATATTTTTGTGGAATTTTAAAGATCTAGAGATGCCATTCTTTCCAGAAAGATGTGAAGCCTGATCAACACCCTTTTAAAGATCAAAAGCACTGCGCTTGAATGGGGTCTTAACCGAAGTGCAATCTAAGTGACTTATGCTCCAATAACATCTGGGAGGTAAAAATTACAAAGAAAGGCCATGGGGTATATAGATAAGACCTAACTAAATAATTCAATTCTCCTGGTTACCATATAATCACCTTCCTAATCTTTATGAGGTGTTTCCTTGGAAGCCATGGGTGTTGCCCACAATCTGGAATATCCATCATGTTTAGTTTTGGCAGAGGAGTGAAATATGGTGATGGGACATATTTACTCATGGATATACTCCAGGGACCCAGCCTTTGGATTCTTAGGAAATTCACTGCATAGGCTCTCGTATTCTGAGCTGTGCATTCATTGATTTAATAATTAACAGAAATTTGGAGCTGAATTTGGAGGATCTGCTTCTGAAGGTGCTACTGAATAGGGCTGCGCCAAAGGTTTGGACAGAAATGTGGACTCACCCAGATTAGCAGTGCCAGACTCTGACAAATGAAATTTCAACACTTCCAGTTCATCTTGGCAGATGCTGGTATCCTGATGTCATGCAGCCATGATGTAAGCCAGAAAGAGTGGTATTTTGCAATAGAGAGATTCTGGTAACCCTTCCCATGAGTGTGGGTTGCCGGATATCAATATTTACATCACACCACAGAGAGTGTGTTACATTCTGTAATTCAGAGAAGTTAGATGGCTTACTCATGGTCTTCTGCAGACAAAAAATTGTCCTATGTTCAACATCAAAGGCTTAAATTACTGATGTTTGCCTTGTTATTTTCTTAAGACATTTTTTCAATTACATATAATGAAAGGAAATCTTCTTGATGTCACCAAGATGGACATTTCAAAATTAAAGGATTAGATTTGTATTGTGCCAGGAAACACTAAAAGGTGAACCAAGTTATAATTTCATCTACTTCAAACGTTATAAAAACATAATCACACAAAAAACTAATTTGGGGAAAGAAGATACAATAACAAGCAATTATAATTCCCTTTTTGTAAATTTACTGGCTCAAGTATGACTAAAATTATAGTGTTTGTTCCAACCTCCATCATGCTCCAGAATATTAACTAATGAAGCACTCATGAATATTGATGACCTAAGAATGTGTTCTCCAAGAATTGAAGGGTAGACACAGGAAAGAGACAAAATAGGAAATGAAAGAAACTGATGAATCCCTTGGCCAGTTTGATTTAAAGATTCCAGAAATATGTTCTCATTTTTTTTCTCAATGATCCATCCCACATAATGATCCATAAACTGACGGTTGAAAATGTAGTTCTGATGCAAGGGCTTCACTGGTAAGCTTTTTTCAGGGTCTTATTGCATATAGGAACAAAATAGAAGATGAAAAAAATTGCAGAACATCTTGTGTTTGTGCATTTTCCCACTTAAGTTCTGCTTACACACATCAATACTGCCATAGGAATGCCAGAAACTCCATCCTGCAAAATTAACCCTAGGAATTATGGGATCACAAGATGATTTTGTATGACAGACCATAGACAGATGGCTTCTCATGAGCCACACTGTAAACTTCTGTAGTCCCACTGGTGGATTTTATACTGTTAACGCATACTGGTGAAATTCTGCATTAACTGTTTGACAGGTGCAAAAATTTGAATCTCTAGTGGCTTTTGTTTTGGTTTACTTTTTGGCTGGCAGTCTAGGGCTTTAATTCTCTGTCTGATGGTGTTTAATTTCGATTGTATTTTGTTTACCATTTAGAAATATTTATAGACAGCACATATTTATAACTTTATAGATTCTCACCTCTCTAGACTCTAGTGTTGATTGTTCTTTCGTCGGGAAGCAGTCCTTAATTAAGCTTTATTGTTTCTTCCTGGACTCTCCCCAGTCTTTTAAGACCATTTTGAAATGCTCAGGAAGAGCATAGCTTTCTAGGTGTGGTCACTGGCGTCACTGGGAGGAACCTTCCCCTCCCCACTCCTCGTATGATGTAACCTCTGCATGCTGTGTGAGGACATGCAGAAAGTGCTAACGTGCCGTTCCTTCCGAAGGAAAAACAAAGCGAGTGAAACACCTTCTACTCAAAGGAAAGCAGAATGTGAGGTTTTGTTTAGGAGTGAATGAAAAGTCATTAACTCAATACAAGCAAAAGTCTCGTTGCTAGGAGTGAATGAAAAGTCATTAACTTAGTACAAGCGGAAGTTTTGTTACTAGGCTACCGTTGTGAGAATATTCACATTTGATCCTCTTTTAACCCATCTCATGATCAAAATTAGTTTTGCTTATCTACAACACAATGGGGAGAAAGCATCCATAGTTTTAGATTGAATCTAAAAGAAAAATGGTCAAGATTATTATTCTTTAATTTCGTGTTTTAATTCCCTTAAAAACAAATTCTTAAATTATTATTTTACAAACCAAACAGTAAAATATACACCTAAGATGATATCCAGTGGTGCGTTTTTGGGTTAGAGATGGGGCTGGGGACAGAGGTGGGTTTGAGAATAATCCCACTTGTAGCACAGATGTGGAAAAATTTCTCTCTTCTCCCCCTGTCAAACTTTAGAGCTAGAGGGGCCTTGTAGAAAATGAAAACGAAGCCCAAAGAAATTAAGGAAACTGCATAAGACTTATTTAAATTAAGTGGAAGAAACATGATTAAAGAGGAAGGACCCTAATTACCAAATAGTTATGTCTACCATTGTTCCATTTTCTCTCTCTCTGTGCAAATCTGCCTTCAAGTATTCAGAAATGGTAAAGAAAGTTTCCATATGCTGTTGGCTGTGGAAAATTCCTATGTCCAATTCTTCAGTTTCTATTTCAGGGCCAATTGTAGAATTTTATTTATTAGTAGAATTCTAGAATTTCAGCCCATATGGATAGTCACCGGGTAATTCCGCTAACAATAGGAGGAAGTGATGAACGTAAGCATTAGGAGACTAATAATTCTGACCCAGAGTTTTATAATCCATGCAGAAACAGAAATGTTTTGCCTACTCAGGGCTCGATATGCAGATAGCTTTCAGTCATCAGAAACTATTTAGCTTATTCCATATTTCACAGATAAAGGCTACACAATGTTGTCACCAGCTGGGTATGACTTGTGTTTGCCTCGGACATTCCATTTTCTTTTCTCTGGCGTAGACTTCTGGCACATGTTTGGTTCATTGGAGGTGCCATAACACTGATCTCATCCTAAGAGTTGACATCACATTCTTTTAGACACCATGAAAGCAGCATGTTTGGGATTAGGTCCATAGAGCCGTGGTCCAAAATACTGGGAGCATGCACGTGAAGAACCCAAGCTTGGCATTGCTTTGGCTTCCTGCAAGGTTGATCATTATTCCCGTGCAAATTCACATCTGACATGGTCAGAAACATGAAACTCAGTCTCTGCTGTGAGCACGATAACAACACAAAAGAGCAACAAACCCAGAGAAGGACTATGAACTTGACTTCTGTCACAGCAGCCTGTTACTTGGCTCCCATGGCACTCCCATGATGGCAAAGTCTAAAGACCAAAATGAAGTTTATTCTCTCATTTCATCATGATCTCAACTTCCACTGTTTTCAAGTCTAATCAGCTTGGATGGTTTTGTTGCTTCATTTGAAGATTTCCATTTTGGGCCCACTGATTTTTACAAATGCCTCACGATCATTTCTTACGAAGGCCTCACAGTGGTCTTCCTCCAGAACAGATGTTGTAAGGTGATTTCAATTTCAAACACCTAAAACAGAGCATCAGTTTCCATATGAATTTGACTTCTGTTTGTATAGCTTATTGAGGATTATCAAAATGGTCTGGTGTAGCAATTACTCTTGGTGCCCCACCCAGATCCCCTTCACCCACTGGTGGATCCACCCCCCCAGCATTTGTGGGTGTTAACAGGCTCCCAGGAGCATCCTCCTCCAGAGGATTGCCCTTGGCCAACAGAGCACTTTACCTGAAGATCCCTGGGAAATTCCAAGCCCCTGCTTCCTACCTGAGCAGGAGTGTGCCACCCGTGCTCGGCTGACGCAGGGTACTAAAACCAAGATCCCTCACTTTGGGATAGGGCTGCAATGCCGTTCAGGTTCTACATCTCCCTGTGGAGTCAGGGAGAGGCTAGACTTCAGCTAAAGCCACATCTTTCCTTACCTTCTTCCTCAGCTCCAGCTTTCTTTACCTTCTTACAGGTTCCACCTTAGAACACTCCTTTAGCTAATCACTTGCACGAGAATCCCCATCTTAGATTCTGCTTCTAGGGAACCTGACCCCAGACAGCTGTCTTGTTAACATTAAAAGATCTTATTCCCCCTTTTTTTTCCCTTTCTTGGTCTCTGAGGCAATTGATATAGCAATATCAATTGATATAACAGATTTGTTCTCTCTAAGATGCAATTGTTAAGCAAACAAAATTTCTCTTATTTTGTACAGTCTTGATGATTTTAAAAATGACAACTTAGTTAATAGAGTACAGCAAGAGAAATATATTTTTACTTTTTTCTTAAATGTATCTTATTATTTCTTGACTTTTCTCTAGTTATATGGATTTAAGAAAAAGTTACTAGAGTGGATAAGGCAGAAATAAGAATTAATACGTAAGCAATTTATACTTAGTGGATCGAGCTTATCTTCTTGGGCTTTTAGCAGTAGACAGTATCTCCTGAATATACCTTCAACTGATGTCTGGGAAGAAAATGGCCCAGGTTTGTCACAATTTTCATTAATTTAAGACTCATTTCTTGAGTTGTTCACTCAACAAATATTTACTGAGTGTCTCTTGTGTGCCAGGCACAGTATTTGGCACTGAATATATAATTGTGAAGAAGACCCACTTACCCTCTACCCTTGTGGCACCTGCTGTCTTCCTCATTTATAACTCTGATATAGGCAGAGAGAGATGAGGATGAAGGGAAGTTGTAAACTGGAGCTATCCTATGGCAACTGCAGGTTAATTTTTGCCACTTGTCTGGGTTTATGAGAAAAGCATCAAAACAAATATGTAGGGGGGCTGGCCTGGTGGCATAGTGGTTAAGTCTGTGCGCTCGGCTTCAGCGGTCCCAGGTTCACAGGGTCAGATTCCCGGTGTGGACCTACACCAGCCGTCAGCCATGCTGTGGTGGCATCTCACATATAAAATAGAGGAAGATTGATACAGATGTCACCTCGGGGACAATATTCCTCAAGCAAAAAGAGGAAGATTAGCAACAGATGTTAGCTCAAGGCCAATCTTCCTTACCAAAACCAAACAAACAAAAGCAAATATGTAGGAACTTGCCAGATTTACAGCCATATTTTCACTAGAAAATTGTACATGTCAATGCCTGGTACATGGTAGAGCCTCGATAAATATTTGCCAAATGAATGAATGCCCCATGCCTTCATAATTTGTTTCTTTCATACCTCTTTCTTACGTAGCAGTAAAAAATAGCAAGAAAACCACTTAATAATAATCCAACGCCAATCCCAATTGCAACGTATTTTTCATAAGAATCCACAGCATATGAAGTTAAGGTCAAGTGCTCACATCTTTCTCCAGTATAACCAGTAAAGCATCTTTAAAAGAAAAAAGAATATATAATTTTAAAACTTATGATGATAGAAGTATAAAGAAATGACCCATTTCAAAGAATGAAAAAATTTCAATGGAAAGGAAGTAATTTAAATCAGAGGCAAATACCAAAGGAAAGGCAATCTGGTAAAGGTATTGAAGAAGCTGTGTATTTTACAATTATCATTTCATTAAAGTTCCATATTAATGCAACTTCCCTCATTGGTAGAAGGGAAAGGCAGTACGTTTGCATGAGTTGATCTAGAAAATTATTAACCTACTCTTTCTCAGAAGGATTCCAAGCAAATCAATGATCATAAAAATAGTATCTTAGTTGCTCTAGAACTTTTTATTTTGAAAGGTCTTGCTTGCTTTTTTTTCTCCCTTTCTTGGTCTCTTAGGCAATTGGTATATCAATTGGTATAACAGATTTTTTTTTTTTTGCCATAGTCTGTTTCATTTCATCCTGTAACCAAACCCATGAGAACTCAGAACCACCTTTGCATGTTGCTAAAATGCAGGTTTGGATTCAATAGTTTTGAGGTGGAGCACAAGTTTCTGCATTTCTAACAAGCTCCCAGGTTAATGCTGTTTATCTGGGAATCATATTTTTGAGTAATGAGGATTAGGTGGCTTAAGAAAAGACTCCTCAGATATTCAAATACAAAGAGGATTAGTGAGTCATGCTCAGATCACGAACCTTTTTTACTAGATAAGATAGAGGTGTGTGGAAATGTACTATGTGAAACACCAGTGGCATACATTCAGCTCCCAACTCTGGGACCTGGGAGGTTCTTTGCAATTACCTGCAGATGGCTTTCTCCAGCTCGTGGTGGAATGCACAAACACCATTGATGCAGTAACTATTGAGGTCTTCCAGGCAAGGATGTGAGAACTTCAAGGCTATGGGTCCTTCTGTACTGTAGTGAGCTAGGAAAAGGAGATACAATATTTACAGATGAATTGAGTCGTACTTTTACAGTAGATTTGTAATACATACGTAAAGAGATCTTTAATTTTAAGAATATTTTCTGGGTGCTCTGTCCTTTGAACTATTGATTTTTTCCTTTGGCAGTTATATCCACAAGGGCTAGGTTAATATCATCTAGACATTTCATTAATGAACAGGGAGTGGAGGTGGATTGGTGATTCTTTCATTCTTTGGAAGCTACATGATCAGGTACAGATACAAGTTTGCCAAAAGGTGGCAGCGTTGATTCTAGCTGTAGCTGGCTATCTTGAGCAAGGCTTTCCAAATGTGTGCCTGAATGCTGATAAATATAGAAGATCTCACATGATTTTTTCATTCTTCCCTTTACACCTGAGAAGTCAGCACTCAGGAAGATTTGAATTTACACTTGTGGGATAATGAACTTGATTTCTCTTCACTCTTCAAGGGAGAGGAAGATGAGAATTCTCCCCTCCTCTTCGGTGGACTACCATGAGTAGCTAATCGAAAAGGGAGCATTTTTCCTAACTGATTTCAGAAGAAGTATTGTTATCGCCTATACAAGAAGCTAGAAACAACTTATGGCTCAGGCTTAACATAGTTAAGACAATACCTTTGAACATTAATTAGAAATTTTACTCAGTCAAGAGGCATTATGAGGGCCTGGGGAAAGCCGTGGAGTTCAAATGAGAAAACCTGGGTTTTGATTTCTAGCTCTGATACTATGCAAGTGACTACACTTGGCCAAACTTTCGTGGTCAAGTGTTCAAAGCCTCTGGGAAAGCTTCCCTTTGGGAAGCTGTGTTGTGGCAAAAATGTATATATTTCAGGATGCTTACTCCACATTCCCTGACATACTAAAGACATATGCTAGACCATCCTTGGGATTTATGCAGTGGGAATGACCCTTGGGTAAAACTGCATAAATGAGTCCTTTTTGGTGTACTTTAATTACTGATTCTTACATTTTTCTTAAGCAAAATGAGTGGCATTTTATTTTGTCATTACATTACACCATATTTGCCTTGCTAAATAGATTAAGAGAAGTCTACTTATTTGCTTTTAGGGAAAAAAAAACAGTTCTAAAAAAGCATACTGTTTTATAGTGAAAATACTAAATCTTTAGATATATAAGATACTGTGTTATATAATTTCATTTTGGTTGAGAACAGACAATATTACCTTAAAATTCACATTCATTTTGTTGAATGTGGTGTAATGAATTTAATTTCTCATTTTAATAATTCTGAGGCAGTGAGAATTTCCCATTACAAACAGTGCTAGGTTCTTCCTACTTGAAGACTAAAGAAGTTCAGTGAACTGAGCCTGAATGAGGACCTACTAGAAAATGTGAGAAGTGAAAGAAGACATTTCCAAAGAAAGAGTATACTAGAGAGACATCTTTCCCCTAAGGAGAGGAATATTAGTTATAACTTTGTGAAAATTTTCCTAAGAAATTGGATTCAGATTTTTAAGTTAAATAAAAAGCAAGGAAAAACTAAAGTTCTCCATCAAGAAAGCAAAGGAAAACTATAGAGATGGTATATTCAATCCCTTTCTTCCATTATTACTACCTGTAACTTGGAGCATTTTGCTTGCAGTTTACTATGAAGGAAGAAAAAAGGCGGTGCTGGGATAAGGTTATGAAGTCAGTCACTGAGAGGAAACTGCATTTTAATTTTCTACCATATTATCTACTAATGAAGATGTTTCCTCTCTGTTCAAAGGCTCAGAAGACGAAGAAGCTGCTAAAAGTTATTCTAAAATCCAGATTGATTTCATTTTGCAAATTGATAGATATTCAAAAACTCAAATGGGGAAAATATGTATATATATTTTTTTGCTGAGGGAGATTAGCCCTGAGCCAACATCTATGCCAATCTTCCTCTGTTTTGTATGTGGGTCGCTGCCATGGCATGGCTGATGAGTGGTGTAGATCTGAACCCGTGAACCTGGGCTGCCGAAGTGTAGTGTGCAGAACTTAACCCCTGGGCCACAGGACCAGCCGCCTAGGCAAAATGTTTTAAATAAATTTTTAAAATTTTAAAATTAACAGTGAAATGAATATTTAAATATTACTGTCTTCCATATTCAGAAACAAAATATTTGACTTGATCTTCTTTTATTTGCCTGGCTCTGAGGACAAGATATGGTGTTTCCTCTGTCGGATGTCCCCTCACCAGTCTTCACAGCAGGGGGCTGTTATAGTTTGCGTGAGAATCATTACCACCCAGTACACAGGTCTTGGCAGGTAGCAAGCTTTTCCAAATTCACCTCTGAGATTTCAAATAGGTTTGAAAAAGTGCTGATGCTCAATAGCAGTCAGAAGCTCTTCTAATAATAATGATAAAATAGGAAACAAACATATCATCACCATCAACAATAAAAATTGAGTACAAGTGTGAGGAAATATAGCATATGCTAAAACAATAACAAAAGCCCCCAAAAACAAACAAGAAAAAAGATCTTTTCAAAGATGAGGGAAAGTGGATTAAGGCTTCATCTTGGAGCCATAATTTCTCTGGCTGTTAAGAAGACCAAAATCTGATGTCACTCATCAAGAATTCCGAAGTGGGGAGAAACTGCCTCTGGACACACCTGGCTTATGGGGACCCCACCAGGAGTCAAACAGAAAACGTGGCATGTTTCACAGTCAGGACAGTAACTCAAGACAAACGTTTTCCTCTCATTTGCTTCATTTCCTCCTTTTAAAAAGGCAATTCTTGCTGACACATTTACCTGTCACTTCCACTTAACTTCATCTTGCTAAAAGAGTCGATCATCTAATAATAAAATATACATCTAAAAAAATTCCAATTTGCTTTTATCACAATCCAAATTTCTCTTAAAAGTTAAAAAAAATCACTTGAAATAGGAAAGTGCGAAGAAAATACCTTCTGTTTTGTTAACTGTCCAGTTACTTTGCTGGGCTGTGACTGGGGGTGTGACAGTCGTGGCTGCCTCTTCAGTCAGCGCCATCATTGCTGTACGAAGGGGGGAAAGGCATCGTTAGCCGGTGAGCCTCCTTCTTGGTACAAGCAACAGATTGAAAGTTCCTATTTATCCTCACTTCTGTTCTATTTTTAATTCATTTACACGTGAAATCCATAACCTGACTAGGGCAATTTCCTGCCAGTTTCTCATTCATACCAATTCCATGGACTACATTATGATTATGGAAAATAGAAACACATTAGTTTTTAAGAGAAAGTGATATACTAATTCAATCACAAGGATGTTAACATATAATAGTAAAAACATCAACTACTCCTCAATTGCACAAAGCAAACATTTCATAGGTCTCAGAAAAAGAGGTGTCAAATATATTAGGAGAGGAACGTACATTACATAGGAAACTAAATTGGTTCACAGATTCCTTGCTCTGATCTTTGTCTTGAAGAACAACTGTTAAAAGCCAACTTGTCACTAACTCAGAGAAAACGAATCGTATCCACATTTTAGGCTGATACAAAATGAACAAAACAAAAAGAAATTACCTACCATTGAAGAAGAGACAGACTGAGATTGGCACTCCGAAAGCCATTTCCTGCCGTTGTTAACAGGATCTCGCTCTTCTCCTCCTAGACTGACGGGTGGAGGCTGGAAGCCTTTTATTGAGCTCTCTGAGTCTTGCGTTTATATTTCGTGAAACGTCATCTGGCAGTTCTTACCAATCAAAAAAATATGTACATCTGGCAGCAGCTTAAAAAGCCTCGAGGCGCTCACGCACTGGGTTCAGATACCTGTGTTATCTCGCAATGTGATCAGGTTTTCTTGTGGAACACTGGTTTCCTGTTACCCGTGGGCATAATCGTGTATGTAAAAGCACTTAAAACAACAAAAAAGAATCTGAATTCAGGAAAGGCCCCACTGGTGTGAACAGAATTGTACCAGCTCCAATGTTGCTAGGGACCTATATAGGATTCCAGGAGAGTGAAGTTTTGATATTTGCAAACTAAGAAATAGCATAACTTGTTAATAAAAGAAATATTCCTGTAATTGCACTTACACGACTTTTCAGTACAGACTGGGTCCCACTGCAGATCAAGATATTTTGTCATTTAATAGCAGGGGAGAACAATTAAATCTGCGCAAGAACAGAGGTTCAATATTCCATTTTAGTTTTTGCTACTTAGTTTTACTAAGTTCTGTAACAGTAATTGTTTTTAGTAGTATAACGTTTACTTTTATGTCATTCTGCCATTTAATATTTTTCTGAGTGAATGGGATGGGCTACCAATTCTGGGAACTACAATGCTTGAATCTGTGCCCCAATGATTAGGCTAGAGAGAACCAGTAAATTACCAAAGCAATAATAATAATAATAATAAGGAAAATCTCCATTAAGATAAATTTAAAATATTTAGGTTTAGTACATCTAATGAATAGAAAGTTGTAAATTTAACACAGAACATTCACAATTTTCTCACTTTTAATCTAGTTAGGATTACTAAAGTGCATTTTAAAGGCTAAAACATGTAATTATTACCATTACATTTTGTGATTATAAGAGCTTCCTATAAATTTGCACTTGCTCCAAATTATTATAAATAATTTATAAATATGTTTTGCCGAGGCGTTGTGTCTTTCTACCAGGAATTTCAGTCACTCATATTTTCTATACCTTGAAAACCTGTTTAAGTCAAGCTTGTCTATCATTTGCAATATGTGCACCCAGCAAATTCAATTTACCAGAAAGGCTCCCTGTCACTATTCACATATGAACTGGGCTTTAGAATTCACACAAGAATGAGCTTGTTGAACTCATTATAACTTGGGCAATCACTTACCACAAGAGTCATCATTTTAAAGTTGAAAGAATATATAGTACTTGGCTCACTTTGAATGTGCCTACATTTTGTACTGCTTTTGTAGTTTTTTTTAAACTGTTTATTATTAGGACAGTGTCTGGATAATATTTTTCCCGGGCAAATAATATTTGAATTATAAATCAAATAACCATCTTCTGTACCATTTACAAAGGCTTAAAGAAACATCACAACCAGTTGCAATGTTAGCGCCACCAAATTAGTTGAGATAGACATGAGACAGACATAGTCAAAAGTTAGCGTAGGGAAAGCCGTGGTGGAGAAGGAAGCCACACTGGAACTATCAGTGACCCTCACTCACCAGACCCCCTCCTCCGCCTCATTCTCGCAGTGTGCTTTCGAGAAACGAAACGCTTAGAAAGGCAGGGAGGCAAGCTAATTAGGAGCCAGTCAGTAACCAGTAGAGAGAATGACTTGTTAGTAAAAGGTTTAAGTTCTCTCCCCAAACTATTCCTTCTCTCCCTGATAAGAAAATAACCAATGTTTGCTTGGATTCCTCAGGAATGTTGCATTCAGCAGATCCGAAACTTTTGTCTACGCAGAGGCAGCCAAGGGTCTGGGGCCATCTGGTCATCCGACCCCTGGCACTACTGAGCCCCTCCCTTTCCCTGCTTCTTTAGTTACATTCCTATGTCAATAGTTTCTTTAACCTTTGGCTTCACATATGCCAGAAGCTAATGTTGAGATCAGGGCACTAACCTCCCCCTCTCGCACAAGGCAAATAGAAGTTACAAATTGTTCAAAGCCCAGGTGGCCCCACGCTGGGCTCACGCTGGAGTCTGAGCTAATTACGGGGCCTTAAAGTTTTATTACAGGGAAACTGATGCCTGGAGGATATCAAGAAGCTGAAGCTTCCCAGACCCCAACTCCTGGGCTTCCTGGCGCCAGAATCCACCATCCGCAAAGGAGGCGACACAAGGACACCCACCTGCCAGTCCCTCTATTTCTCCATCCGCCAGCAGCCTCACAGGGGCAAACGCAGGCGGAGGGGAAGGCGCCAACCTGCAAGGCCACATACGCCACCCCCCCCCCCCCCCCCGCCAAAACCTCAAATAAAAACCCCAACGTTTTTTCCTTTAAGGCGGTGGATTTGAGTTTTAGCTTCCGTCTCCTCGTCTGATAATAATAATAAAAACCCTTTCCTTGCCATAAGCCTGGCGTTCCAGTTTTATTTCGCCCCTCTTGTGTGGTGGGTAAAAGAACCTGTGTTTGTGTCCGGTAACAGCAGTTTCTGGAGGTTGATGCCAGGACTAATGTTAAATATCTTTATTTCCAACACTGTGACACAGAAGTACAACCATTTTGTGATAATTATTAACTGGTGTTTGCATAGTGCTTTGCATTTTATGGAAGGTTTTCATGCATATTTAAATTTTCAGTAATCCTGGCCCCCAAAATTCCAGTGCCTAACATAGAGTAAATACTCATTCTGTCTTGAGTGAATAAAGAAATAAACTACAGGCCTTATTTTTATTCCCATCTGATAATTGAGGAATGGAGACTCAAAAGAATGAAGAGTCGGGACTTGAATCTGTGTTCAGATTCCAGATCATATGCCCTTTCCATTTCTCCAGCTGTGCCCTCTGGGGGGAGTCAGTATACTGATCTAGGGGAATTCTCTTAATTATCTCCTAAAATCGAGCGTTAAATAAATTATCTTTATCATAATAATCTAAATATTAAATAAAGTGTGGCTCTCACACACATTTGGGCTGAGAGAAATGGAAACATCTCTCTAGACGTTTCCCCACTCTGGTGAATTGGGCCACATAATATAGAAACTCATCTACCACTTTAGCTTAAGGTTTATACCAGAAAATAGCCCTAATCATCCCCAATGCTTCTTTTCCTCTGGGACTCATACTGATGGAGGCCACTTACATTTCTCTATGGGAGAGTCTCCTGCCTTCACTTCTTCAGTCTCTCACCAAAAAGTCCTTTCCTCAATCCTGAAGAATGGGGGAGATGGGTATTGCAGGGTCGCCTCACTGACATCTTTACTCATTCTTTTTTGGGAGGGTTCTCTTTTTTCTCCTGGGAAAGATTCACCCTGAACTAGCATCCGTGGCCAATCTTACTCTTTTTTTTTTTCTCCCTCCCCAAAGCCCCAGTACATAGTTGTATATTCTAGTTGTAAGTACTAGTTCTTCTATGTGAGCCACCACCACAGCATGGCAACTGACAGACGAGCCACCACCACAG